>NC_053390.1:196282801-196590857 GCF_905171765.1 Bufo bufo
TCTTTAGTATTGGTGCACGATATACAAAGTCAGTCAGTAAAGGTTTTGCTTTGTGCAGTATTTAGGTTACCTGGTTATACCAAAGGAAGGAAACTGTGTGTTAGACACCTTACTCTAGCGGGCAGGAACCTCGAGAAAGCCGTTATGTGTTTTGTCTATGTATGTCTTTTTATGTAATTCACGCAGCATTTTGTATTTTATTGGGTACCCAGAGCTGATTCCTCACCCTCCTAAGCATACGCCGAGGACGGCTTCACTTAAAGTAAGCGGGTATGTAACATCCCAGAGTATGTCACTAAACTCTTTCTCCCCGCTACAACATGTTAGGTGTGTATGTATTGTCATCTTGTGTAGTCTAACACTGCATTTTCCATTATATGTATTTTCTATGCCTGTTTCATATACCATGCTGTAATTTCCATGTACACCAGCAGATGGCAGCAGTATGTAACAGGATCTTAGCCAGTTTAGTAGTACTAGATTGGAATAGTTCATTCCAACCTAGCTCCCCCCTCTTTGAGGAGAAGTGGAATGTTCCCACATCCTACCTCATGGGGAGGAAACGAAGTTTAGTTAGTGTGTACCAGCCCCCCTGCTTGGGGAAGGCTGTGTTGGTAGGAGCTCCCAGAAACAGGGATCCCAACCTAGGATCCAGCCTCGGCTGAGGCCAAGGATCACTCTTCCCAGCCTGAGTCATCTACCTCAGCTGGTGACAAGCAAGCAACACCTCCAGAACTACAGATCTCCAGGAAGAATCATTCCCTGCAAGCAGTCCTGTGAGTACTTATCCAGGGTCCAGGAGAAGCCAAATACCTCCTCAGCTAGTCAGGCCCATATCAAGCAGAAGACAGACAGAGCAGAAGATAAATACCTGCCAGATTCACTAGGCATATGACAAGAAGCAGAATATATATAGATTCCTGCCACATATTGCAAATACCTGCTGGGACCCAAGACTAAAACTGTAACTCGTATGGATTTCTGTTGCCATTCAGTGAAGACAAGTTGGATTATATCTCCTGTCTGGACCTCAATCATTCCTCAATTACTCCTACTAACCACACTCAATTTTGTTGCAAGTGAACCAGGATCCAGGAGTCCAGCCGTACCAAGGTAGGAGACACCGTTGACACAATACCTATTACACAGAGACATTATCCCCCTCTGGCATTCCTCACCTGGTACGTGAGTTGCAACATCTAAAGGGCCCTGAGACTATAACCTGCGCACATTGCAATTGGCGTCACAAACTAAAAACCATTAATTTTGCGCCAGTGTGCATTAGTCACAATACGGCTTACTGCAAATGTTTTAACCTAGTGACGCCCCTGGTGTGCTGGCTGCCACAAAGAAGACCAGGAGAATGAGGACAAACTTGTTCTCATTGGGAATGCTGGCCAGCTATTTGCCCACATGATCCAGTGATGCCGCCTCATGTGCTGCAATAGATCCCTGGTACCTATGTTTGTGTTGCCCATGACTTATTTTAATCCTGCAGATCTTGCACATGGCTGTGGTTTTGTGTGCCAGCCTTGTGGGGAAAAAACACCATATAGATGTTTCTCGCACTGAGCCTACACCCACAGTATCAGCAGCATCACCAGTTCCAAAGCTGACCACAATAGAAGCAGATCTGACCCTGCCAGTTCTTTTTGAGGTTTTGACCGTACATTTCCTCCACTCTTTATTGCCAACACGGCCAGCCTTGCAGCGTTGCAGCCTTATGCTTAAAAAAAATGTCCCCATCACTCTGCACTCTATGAGAAAATGAAAACAGAATGTTAGAAATATTTGATAATTTATCGAAAAGGAAAATTTTTAATATAGCATTGACATAAATATTCAGAACTAGTGTTGATCGAGCACCGTAGTGCTCAGGTGCTAGGGCCGAACACATCGGGATGTTCGGGTGCTTGACCGAGCACCCGAGTATAATGGAAGTCAATGGGAGAACCCGAGCATTAAATCAGGCACCCCCTGCTCTGAAAAGGGCAGGGGGCCTGGTTCATAGGAAAAGGTCATAAATTGATGGAAACACCACCGAAATGGTTCGGGAACAGCATGGGGAGGATGTCTGGATGCATCTTGTACTCGCAGGTCGCTGCTGGGAACGATGTTGTCCGAATAGTACGGCACTTTTACAGACTGACAATAATATGCACAAATTCGTAGAAAATCGATTTTAGAGGAAAAATTGATAGGAAACATTCTTTCCTGTATATTTACTTGTATATAAAGTGCAAGTGCTGCCAAAAAGTACAAGGAAGAGGCACTCCGATACAAACCGTATATCACATAACATAAAGGAGGGCCTTATTCACATTGTGGTACAATTGTTCATGTAGCTGGACTCCTACACTCATAAAGCCTATGCACTAAGTGAAAGGGCTGCCAAAAATGACAAGGAACCGGCACTCCGATACACCCTTTGTTACACATAAAGGAGGACATCATACACAGCCTTGAAAAATTATGATTGATGGCCTGCTGGTGACCCTCAAAAACATTTGGAGCAAGGGCCTGCTGATCTGACCATCTAAAACATTATGGGCGAGGGCCTGCTGCCGCTTTGGTGACTCTAGATAACCTGGGGATGATTCGAATGTCTGGCCTATCAACTTTCGATGTTATTTTCAGCCCAAACCATGTAGACCATCTGTAACGGGGGAATCATGGTTCGATTCCGGAGAGGAGGCCTGAGAAAGAGCTATTAGGTATAATTAGGTGACAGCCTGCAGGTGATCTGACCCTGTAAAATATTTTAGGTGCGGGCCTGCTGGTGAGCTGACCCTGTAAAAGATTTGAGGTGTGGGCCTGCTAGTGAGCTGACCCAGTAAAAGATTGTAGGTGAAGGCCTGCTGGTGAGCTGACCCTCTAAAAAATTATATGTGAGGGCCTGAAGGTGAGCTGACCCTGTGAAAGATTTTAGGTGCGGGCCTGCAGGTGAGCTGACCCTCTAAAAATTAAATGTGAGGGCCTTCAGCTGAGCTGACCCCCTAAAAAATTATATGCGAGGGCCTGCATGTGAGCTGACCCTGTAAAACATTATATGCGAAGGGCATATATGCGAGGGCATTGATATGATGGAAGAGGAGGAGGAGGATGAGAAAAGGAAGATTCAACCATATACCCTTGTTTGTGGTGGAAGGGGTGCATAGGAATACAGTGTATTCAGTACATTTTAAGCTACACATTTAAAGTGCCTTTATGTTTAGCCACTTTCCTAAGGTGGAGTCGAGAAGTCATGGTCAATCCAGGCCTTGTTAATTTTTATATGAGTCAACCTGTCAGCATTTTCAGTTGACAGGCGGATACGCTTATCTGTTATAATGCCACCATCAGCAGTAAATACCCGCTCAGACAAAACGCTGGCGGCAGGGCAGGCCATTAACTCCAAAGCGAGGTGTAGGGCGCCAGTTCGTGCCACGTGTCAAGCTTGGACACCCAGTAGTTGTAAGGTACTGAGGGATCATTGAGGACGCTGACATGGTCTGCTATGTACTCCTTCACCATCTTCCAAAAGTTTTCCCTCCTTGTGACACTAGGCCGTGCATCAGGGTGAGGGTGCTGGCGGGGTGTCATGAAACTGTCCCAGGCATTGGAGAGTGTTGCCCTGCCTCTGTTTGAACTGCTGTCTCAAATCACTGCAAAAAATGCACCAAAATGATACGCAACTGACAATACTAGCTAATTTCTCAGGCCGATGTTAAAAGCTGAGAACTTTGCCAATGTCTTCCAGTCAGGAACATATAGGAGCCCCTCATGCACCACGTCACGGTGTCTCAGCACGCATGGGGTCCTACCACTCAACTGCCCGTGGTGTGTGAACAGGGTCTGAACATTGCTAGAAACCAACTCACAGCCAGACTCTCACATGCCTCCATAGTGGTATCACCAATGCACTGTGAGGTAGGATAAAGCTGTGAGCCACACCCACAACAGACCATGTGACACAGAAGCTACCAGGTGCAAAAGAATGTTACCAACCAAATAAAGTGGCACAAGATCTCATGTCCCTCTTCAAGCGTGCTTGGCAAGAGTGCCAAATCAAGTAATGGCGATGAAAAGAGGTCCTCGGAATATCCAAGTGTGGGATCACTTGTTTGGCCAGACTGTAAATGGTGGGAGGAAGGAGAATTAGGGTGAGAATTGTGTTGACCAGACTCCTGGCTACTGAGACTGGACTTGGTGGAAGACAGGGTGGTGCTTAACCGACTGGAAGCATTATCTGCTGCAATCCAACAGACCACCTGGTCACACTGGTCTGACTTCAAGAGTGGTGTACTGCGCCGCCCTACAAACTGGAACATGAAGCTAGGTACCTTGGATGATTGTTTTTCTTGTGCTCTGGCAGCAGGCACAGTTTCTCCGTGCCCAGGGCCACGGCCTCTGCGTGCACCATCAGCAGCACGGCCACTTCCCCGTGCCTTACTGCTTACCTTCTTCATTTTAAATGTGATATATGCTTGAAAGTATGTCACACGTACAGTAGAGTAGGATTTGGAAGTGTATGTGCAAAAAAATTTACAAAGGTATTTGTGATGAGGAAACGTTATACAAGACAGGTACCACAGGTAATGTCACAGTTCGCAGTGTCTACGGAAAAAGTGTACTGGATGTCACTGATATTTTAGGGATGCGCACACTTTAAACAGGAGATGTGGCGCTGATAATTTAAGTGTCCCCAGCGGACACTTTATTGTGTAAAAAAACCGATTTGATACATATGCAAATAAACCTGAGATGAGTCCCGTACGTGAGATGAGTCAGGGACAGGACTCATCTCAGGTTCATTTGCATATGTATCAAATCAGTTTTTTTACACAATAAAAGCACACAGAGCTATGGGGACTGGGTATTGCGTATGTGCTAGCGGCCATCTAGCAACCCATGTCCTCAGCTCTATACACAAAATCCAGGTGACAGGTTCCCTTTAATATTCAGCACTGCACCAAATATGTGAAAAATGAAAAACATTATATTAGCACTGAGAGACCTCCTGATTAAACAGATGGTGGCGATTTAAGTTACACATGACATTTACTCTGGTAATAAATATCAATGACCTGCTATTACTAATGCATTAATAGTTTTATAATGGGCCATTGTTATTTCAGGTACATTGTGGCTTGTATTCCCACAGGGCTTGAATGTAAATGAACCTCTTAGTGACGCATATTAATAATTATTTCATTGTTATTCACAGAAATATAGACTTCTCAGTGCATAGCAAATCATATTCTACTGGTGCAGGGAAGTAATTACAAACAGGAGCATTTGTATTCTGCTCCAGAGTAGACATTTTCCCAGAATACAGAGATATATATTTCTTACATAAGACTGTTACTAAACTCTCCTGTGTCTAGGATTGTGTAATATAGAAAGTACTTACTGATAACACTATTATCTACTTACAGTTAAACTGATTAGACTACATTTCAATATCACCATTATTATAATTAGAAATTAGCGAATAATTGAAAAATTCTAATCGACTGATTTACCGAATTTTACTAAAAAATTTGCTTCTTGACGAAGCGCATTTTTCTTTAAGTAGCGGGTGCAATGACAGGGAGCTGCGATAGCGCCACCCCCTTCATTGACACCTCAGATGCCGCGTTCATCTGAGTGTAAAAACGGTGTAAAATTAACAATTAAAACAATGTAATCAAACTTACCGCCTCCATTTGCTCGCGACGGGCCAGCCACCGCCATCTTGCTTGAAGATCTGGAGTGAAATCTCGCACAAACCAAGATTATGTTATCACTCGGCCGTGTAAAATTAGGTTAAAAGTATGGCAGCTCTATTGTTCTCTTAATGGGCCTAGATAAAGATGCCTACAAATGAGCACTGCACTTATCAGCGTTAGGCTACTTTAACACTCGCGTTCGGTGCGGATCCGTCTTGTATCAGCACAGACGGATAATGCAAACACTTGTATCCGTTCATAACGGATCCGTTTGCATTATTCATAAAAAAAAAGTGTAAGTCAAAACGGATCCGTCTTGACTTACATTGAAAATCAATGGGGGACGGATCCGTTTTGAATTGCACCATATTGTGTCAGTGAAAACGGATCCGTCCCCGTTGACTTACGATGTAAGTCAGGACGGATCCATTTGGCTCTGCATCGTCAGACGGACACCAAATGCTGCAAGCTGCGTTTTAGTGACCACCTCAAAAGCGGAACGGAGACCAAAAGCAACCAGATTGCATTGGGGCTGAACTGATCCGTTTTGGGCCGCTTGTGAGAGCCCTGAAACGGATCTCACTAGCGGACCCAGAAACGCCAGTGTGAAAGTAGCCTAATGTGTGATGATCTAATTGAATCCCTTAGGGCTGTATTACACCAACAGATTATCTGACCAATATCCAATAAGACCAATAGTTTGGTGTGTATAACAAAAGATCTGTGTGTGTAAACGGCCATCTGACCAATGATAGGTCAGAAAATCTGTCAGATAATCTGCTGGTGTAATACAGCCCTTACCCTCCTTCCCTCTCTGGTTGAAGTGAATGTTCTGACTGAGAAAGTCAAGCAAGGCTGTTTGCCATGCAAAAAAAAAGTCCAAACAAAAGAGGATATTAAGAGCCAGGACAGGAAGTAGCCAATACATGGAGTGATGTTAAAAAACGATATCCATCTGTTTTTTTGTAAAAAATTATATGAACTATTTGAGTATAGTAATGGTTAGGCTTTATTCACACTTGCTGGATTTGACATAAAGTTCAGCATATATTCCATATTGACATCTACCTCAAAAGTTAAAGGGGTTATCTGACACTTTGTCACTGATGACCTATCCTCTAGCTGGGTCATCAGCATGTGATAGGTGGGGGTCCACCACCCAGACCTAGGGTAAGATGTGAGAAGGCTGTGGTGCTCACAGCTGATTTGTGGGGGCCCTGGGTTTCAGACCCTCACCGATCAGATTCTGATGACCTATCCAGGGTATAAGTCATCTGTTACAAAGAGTCAAAGAACCCCTTTAAGGTCAATCCGCATCCCATGCATGTGAACATGATTTTCTGTAATAACTTTCTTCATGTGCAATGAAAATTTTTCTTTGAAGATTAAGGATATAATTAGCCTGCTGCAAATTTTTGGGAGAAAATGCCAAGGAATAGCCCCACTGAATGATGGTGTCTTCCTGTATGACTGAGAGTCTTCTGGGTGCCAAACTCAGGCTGAGAACGTTGCAATGCCACTGCCACAGAGGCCCCCTAGAAATGGAAGATGGGTTACTGCAGGTTCTGGTAGACTGAGAGTTGTGGATAGAAGACATGTCCCACAGTCTGTGGCTCTCCATAATTAATTTGCAGCACTTTGAGAGTGCAAGAGCTACATGGAGGATGGCTCAAGCACAGTGGGTGAGGAACAATCATCTCTCATGCCTAAAGTATGCAAGACTGCAGCCAAAGACAAAAAGGAGAGGGTGAGGACTGATAGTAAGCAGCTGTTGGTGGGCGATTCCATCATAAGAGGTGTGAAGTTTGAGGAGAATGGTGTTGTGAGATGTCTCCCTGGTGCTACCGCTAGCAGGGATAGACGACGGATCCTTAATATTGTTAGGCAAGCAAAGCAGGAAAGGGAGGTGGATGTTATTGTCCATCTTGGGACAAATGATCTGGCTTGCAATGAGGTTTCAAAGGTGAAAGAAGCTTTTCACACACTTGGAAAGGATATATGGGAGGTTGCATCAACTGTTTCATTCTCTGCAGTTTTGCCTGTGCATAACCTTCAGCATGACAGGAAGATGCGCATTAAGGAATTCAATGTATGGCTTGGTGAATGGTGTCTGAACCAAGGGTTTGGCTTTCTGTCTCATGTTAGCTTTTGTTGGAATGGAAAAGAACTGTACAAGAAAGATGGTTTGCATCTTTCTCTCAAGGGAACGAATGTCCTCGGTGAACAGTTCCAAGTATTTGCTAAGGAGCATTTAAACAAAAAAAAAGGGGGGCAAAAGAATGATAATCCAGCAGTCCAACTGCCCCCCGGAACAATGCCAGAAGATGCCAGTAACACAAAGGTTAAGAAATGACAATGCTCGCAGTTTAGGGAATAAGATCAATGAACTTGAGGCTATAATGGCATCTGAGAATATAGATGTAGTGGCTGTTACTGAGACTTGGTTCAATGGGAGTAATGACTGGGATATAACAATACCAGGGTTCTCTCTATACAGGAAAGACAGAGAAGGCAAAAAAGGGGGTAGGGGTGTCCCTGTATGTGAAAGATAGCATAAAATCGAATTTGATACAAGTTAGCGAGAACAATTTAGAGTCAGTTTGGGTTACCTTGCAGCTTGATAATCATAAGGTAACTCGTGTAGGTGTGATATATAGACCACTTAGCCAAGTCAAAGAATTAGATGATCTACTAGTTGAGGAAATGACATTGAAGGGGGAAGTTATCATTATGGGAGACTTCAATCTTCCTGATGTAAACTGGAAAACCAAAATAGCTAGTTCTGCCAGGAGTAAAGATATTCTAAATTCCCTACTGGGATTATCTCTACAGCAAGTAGTTGAGGAGCCAACCCGGAAGGAGGCCATTTTAGATTTAGTATTCACAAATGGGAATTTGGTATCTGATATTACTGTAGGGAAAGCTTGGGATCTAGTGATCACCAGCCAGTGTGGTTCACTATAAGTACAGTGACTGAGTCACACCACACAAAAACAAAAGCTTTAGATTTTAGAAAAACTTACTTTTCTAAAATTAGATTAGTGGTATACGAGTCCCTATCAGATTGCAACAGTTTCATTGGAGTCCAGGAGAAAGGGACTACATAAAAGTGGCACTATTGAAGACAACAGAAAATTGCATTCGGCTTGTCAGTAAAAGCAAAAAAAAGAAGAGACCACTGTGGTACTCAGCAGAAGTGGCCAAAATCATTAAAAGCAAAAAGATAGCATTTGGGAATTATAAAAAAAAAAAAACGAGGATGACAGGCAAATTTAGGTTAAGATTAGGCAGAGAGAGGCCAAACAAGTTATAAGAGCTTCTAAAGCACAGGCAGAAGAGAAGTTAGTCAGGGAAAAAAGGCGATAAGGCATTCTTCAGATACATAAATGAAAAAAGGAAACTAAAACAAGGAATTACAAAATTAAAAACAAAATAAGGAAGGTATATGGAAGAAGATAAAGAACTAGCTGACTGCCTCAATGAATACTTCTGTTCAGTTTTTACAAATTAAAATGAAGGAAAAGGACCCAGTTAAGAAAGAAGACTAATGAATCTTTTGATGCATGTGTCTTTACAGAGAAAAAGGTTCTAAGTCAGCTGTCTAAAATTAATACAAATAAGTCTCAGGGGCCTGATGGGATACACCCAAAGCTATTAAAAGAGCTCAGCGGTGAACTAGCAAAACCATTCACAAGAAAGGTAGTAGGGAGGAATCGGGCAACTATAGGCCAGTAAGCCTGACATCAATAGTGGAGAAATTAATGAAAACCATACTTAGGGAGAGGATTGTGGAACATCTAAAATCCCATGGATTGAAAGATGAAAAACAGCCTGGGTTTACGTCAGGGAGATCATGTCAAACTAATCTTATTGGTTTTTTTGATTGGGTGACTAAAATAATAGATGGCGGAGATGCAGTAGACATCGCTTATCTAGACTTTAGTAAGGCTTTTGATACTGTCCCACATAGAAGGCTTATCAATAAATTGCAGTCTTTGGGCTTGGACTCCTATATTGTTGAATGGCTTAGGCAGTGGCTGAGGGACAGACAACAGAGGCTTGTAGTCAATGGAGTATATTCAGACCATGGTCTTGTTACAAGTGGGGTACCTCAGGGATCTGTTTTGGGACCCATATTGTTTAATATCTTTATCAGCGAAATTGCAGAAGGCCTCGATGGTAAGGTGTGTCTTTTTGCTGATGACACAAAGATTTGTAACAGGGTTGATGTTCCTGGAGGGATACACCAAATGGAAAAGGATTTAGGAAAACTAGAGGAATGGTCAAAAATCTGGCAACTAAAATTTTATGTTGATAAGTGCAAGATAATGCACCTGGGGTGTAAAAACCCAAGAGCAGAATATACAATCAGTGATACAGTCCTAACCTCAGTATCTGAGGAAAGGAATTTAGGGGTCATGTTTCAGAAGACTTAAAGGTAGGCAGACAATGTCATAGAGCAGCAGGAAATGCTGGCAGAATGCTTGGGTGTATAGGGAGAGGAATTACCAGTAGAAAGAGGGAGGTGCTCATGCCGCTCTACAGAGCACTAGTGAGACCTCATTTGGAGTATTGTGCGCAGTACTGGAGACCATATCTCCAGAAGGATATTGATACTTTGGAGAGAGTTCAGAGAAGAGCTACTAAACTGGTACATGGATTGCAGGATAAAACTTACCAGGAAAGATTAAAGGACCTTAACATGTATAGCTTGGAAGAAAGACGAGACAGAGGGGATATGATAGAAACTTTTAAATACATAACGGGGATCAACAAGGTAAAAGAGGAGAGAATATTTAAAATAAGAAAAACTGCTACAAGAGGACATAGTTTTAAATTAGAGGGGCAAAGGTTTAAAAGTAATATCAGGAAGTATTACTTTACTGAGAGAGTAGTGGATGCATGGAATAGCCTTCCTGCAGAAGTGGTTGCTGCAAATACACTGAAGGAGTTTAAGCATGCATGGGATAGGCATAAGGCCATCCTTCATATAAGATAGGGCAGGGGCTATCCATAGTATTCAGTATATTGGGCAGACTAGATGGGCCAAATGGTTCTTATCTGCCGACACATTCTATGTTTCTATGTCCTCAACCAGAGCCTGGCTGTCACTTCTACCTAGGAACCTCTGCTGCCAAGTTAGTACCTCCCTAAAATGTGGAGAGATTACTTTTTTGTTGCCATCCCTATGAGAGTTATTAGGGTAAAGAACTCACTGTCAGTAAAAATAAAATGATCTGCAATATCCATGATAAGTAATTGAATTGTGAAGGCCAATCATAGTAACATAGTTTATAAGGCTGAAAAAAGACATACGTCTATCCAGTTCAGCCTGTTATCCTGCAAGTTGATCCAGAAGAAATTGTACTAGCTCACAAGATAGAAAGGCGAGAGATAACAGTAGCAAATGTACCCTTTGTACTCCAAATGTAACAAAGACATTAGTGTAAAAGTTCCAGGACTTAAAGGGAGTCTGTCATCAGCATTTCACTTTTTGAACCCTTCCCATAGCTCCCTAGCATGCTTACATTTAATAAAAACGTTACCTCTGGCATCAATCCTGGACTTATAGAACCATCAAAAACGATCTTTATAACTTATGCAAATGAGGGCTCGCAAGTGCCCAGGGGCGGCGTTACACTCGTAGGTGCCCTGCTTGCTCAGCCTTTTCATTGCTTCCCCCTGCCCCTTCCTACCCTCCGCCCCTTCCTACCCTCCGCCTGCCCATCCTTTCCCTCTGACCGCCTTTCTACTAACTTGTTATTCCGCCGAGATCCCGCGCCTACACAGTCAGTCCGTCGGCCGGCGCATGCGCACTGCGATGCCCAGTCCTGGTATGGCATCACAGTAATTAATGCGCATGCGCCGGCTTCGCACCGTTAGCCGGCGCATGCGCAATAGTTACTGTGGTGCCGTATAAGGAATGGGCATCGCAGTGCGCATGCGCCGGCCGACGGACTGAATGTGTAGGCGCGGGATCTCGGCGGAATAACAAGTTAGTAGAAAGGCGGTCAGAGGGAAAGGATGGGCGGGCGGAGGGTAGGAAGGGGCGGGGGGACGCAATGAAAAGGCTGAGCAAGCAGGGCACCTACGAGTGTAACGCCGCCCCTGGGCACTTGCGAGCCCTCATTTGCATAAGTTATAAAGATCGTTTTTGATGGTTCTATAAGTCCAGGATTGATGCCAGAGGTAACGTTTTTATTAAATGTAAGCATGCTAGGGAGCTGTGGGAAGGGTTCAAAAAGTGAAATGCTGATGACAGACTCCCTTTAACCACCTCCGGACCGCTGTACGCACAGACGCGTCCTGGAGGTGGTTGATTCATTCCTCCTGGACGCGCCGGCGCGTCCTCTCGCGAGACGCGAGATTTCCTGTGAACGCGCGCACACAGGCGCGCGCGCTCACAGGAACGGAAGGTAAGAGAGTTGATCTCCAGCCTGCCAGCGGCGATCGTTCGCTGGCAGGCTGGAGATGTGTTTTTTTTAACCCCTAACAGGTATATTAGACGCTGTTTTGATAACAGCGTCTAATATACCTGCTACCTGGTCCTCTGGTGGTCCCATTTGTTTGGATCGACCACCAGAGGACACAGGTAGCTCAGTAAAGTCCCACCAAGCACCACTACACTACACTACACCCCCCCCCCCGTCACTTATTAACCCCTTATTAGCCCCTGATCACCCCTAATCACCCCTGATCACCCCATATAGACTCCCTGATCACCCCCCTGTCATTGATTACCCCCCTGTCATTGATCAACCCCCTGTAAAGCCCCATTCAGATGTCCGCATGATTTTTACGGATCCACTGATAGATGGATCGGATCCGCAAAACGCATCCGGACGTCTGAATGAAGCCTTACAGGGGCATGATCAATGACTGTGGTTATCACCCCATATAGACTCCCTGATCACCCCCCTGTCATTGATCACCCCCCTGTCATTGATTACCCCCCTGTAAAGCTCCATTCAGACGTCCGCATGATTTTTACGGATCCACTGATAGATGGATCGGATCCGCAAAACGCATCCGGACGTCTGAATGAAGCCTTACAGGGGCATGATCAATGACTGTGGTGATCACCCCATATAGACTCCCTGATCACCCCCCTGTAAAGCTCCATTCAGATGTCCGCATGATTTTTACGGATCCACTGATAGATGGATCGGATCCGCAAAACGCATCCGGACGTCTGAATGAAGCCTTACAGGGGCATGATCAATGACTGTGGTTATCACCCCATATAGACTCCCTGATCACCCCCCTGTCATTGATCACCCCCCTGTCATTGATTACCCCCCTGTAAAGCTCCATTCAGACGTCCGCATGATTTTTACGGATCCACTGATAGATGGATCGGATCCGCAAAACGCATCCGGACGTCTGAATGAAGCCTTACAGGGGCATGATCAATGACTGTGGTGATCACCCCATATAGACTCCCTGATCACCCCCCTGTCATTGATTACCCCCCTGTCATTGATCACCCCCCTGTAAAGCTCCATTCAGACGTCCGCATGATTTTTACGGATCCACTGATAGATGGATCGGATCCGCAAAACGCATCCGGACGTCTGAATGAAGCCTTACAGGGGCATGATCAATGACTGTGGTTATCACCCCATATAGACTCCCTGATCACCCCCCTGTCATTGATTACCCCCCTGTAAAGCTCCATTCAGACGTCCGCATGATTTTTACGGATCCACTGATAGATGGATCGGATCCGCAAAACGCATCCGGACGTCTGAATGAAGCCTTACAGGGGCATGATCAATGACTGTGGTGATCACCCCATATAGACTCCCTGATCACCCCCCTGTCATTGATTACCCCCCTGTCATTGATCACCCCCCTGTAAAGCTCCATTCAGACGTCCGCATGATTTTTACGGATCCACTGATAGATGGATCGGATCCGCAAAACGCATCCGGACGTCTGAATGAAGCCTTACACGGGCGTGATAAATGACTGTGGTTATCACCCCATATAGACTCCCTGATCACCCCCCTGTCATTGATCACCACCCCTGTCATTGATCACCACCCCTGTCATTGATCACCCCCCCTGTCATTGATCACCCCCCCTGTCATTGATCACCCCCCTGTCATTGATCACCCCCCTGTCATTGATCACCCCCCTGTCATTGATCAACCCCCTGTCATTGATCCCCCCCCCTGTCATTGATCAACCCCCCTGTCATTGATCACCCCCCTGTCATTGATCACCCCCCTGTCATTGATCACCCCCCTGTCATTGATCAACCCCCCTGTCATTGATCACCCCCCTGTCATTGATCACCCCCCTGTAAGGCTCCATTCAGACATTTTTTTGGCCCAAGTTAGCGGAATTATTATTTTTTTTTCTTACAAAGTCTCATATTCCACTAACTTGTGACAAAAAATTTAATCTCACATGAACTCACCATACCCCTCACGGAATCCAAATGCGTAAAATTTTTTAGACATTTATATTCCAGACTTCTTCTCACGCTTTAGGGCCCCTAGAATGCCAGGGCAGTATAAATACCCCACATGTGACCCCATTTCGGAAAGAAGACACCCCCAGGTATTCCGTGAGGGGCATATTGAGTCCATGAAAGATTGAAATTTTTGTCCCAAGTTAGCGGAACGGGAGACTTTGTGAGAAAAAAATAAAAAATATCAATTTCCGCTAACTTGTGCAAAAAAAAAAAAATTTCGATGAACTCGCCATGCCCCTCATTGAATACCTTGGGGTGTCTTCTTTCCAAAATGGAGTCACATGTGGGGTATTTATACTGCCCTGGCATTCTAGGGGCCCCAAAGCGTGAGAAGAAGTCTGGTATCCAAATGTCTAAAAATGCCCTCCTAAAAGGAATTTGGGCCCCTTTGCGCATCTAGGCTGCAAAAAAGTGTCACACATCTGGTATCGCCGTACTCAGGAGAAGTTGGGGAATGTGTTTTGGGGTGTCTTTTTACATATACCCATGCTGGGTGAGATAAATATCTTGGTCAAATGCCAACTTTGTATAAAAAAATGGGAAAAGTTGTCTTTTGCCAAGATATTTCTCTCACCCAGCATGGGTATATGTAAAAAGACACCCCAAAACACATTCCCCAACTTCTCCCGAGTACGGAGATACCAGATGTGTGACACTTTTTTGCAGCCTAGGTGGGCAAAGGGGCCCATATTCCAAAGAGCACCTTTCGGATTTCACTGGTCATTTACCTACTTACCACACATTAGGGCCCCTGGAAAATGCCAGGGCAGTATAACTACCCCACAAGTGACCCCATTTTGGAAAGAAGACACCCCAAGGTATTCCGTGAGGGGCATGGCGAGTTCCTAGAATTTTTTATTTTTTGTCACAAGTTAGTGGAAAATGATGATTTATTTTTTTTTTTTTTTTTTCATACAAAGTCTCATATTCCACTAACTTGTGACAAAAAATAAAAACTTCCATGAACTCACTATGCCCATCAGCGAATACCTTGGGGTCTATTCTTTCCAAAATGGGGTCACTTGTGGGGTAGGTATAATGCCCTGGTATTTTAGGGGCCCAAATGTGTGGTAAGGAGTTTGAAATCAAATTCTGTAAAAAATGACGAGTGAAATCCGAAAGGTGCTCTTTGGAATATGGGCCCCTTTGCCCACCTAGGCTGCAAAAAAGTGTCACACATCTGGTATCTCCGTACTCAGGAGAAGGTGGGGAATGTGTTTTGGGGTGTCATTTTACATATACCCATGCTGGGTGAGATAAATATCTTGGTCAAATGCCAACTTTGTATAAAAAAATGGGAAAAGTTGTCTTTTGCCAAGATATTTCTCTCACCCAGCATGGGTATATGTAAAAAGACACCCCAAAACACATTCCCCAACTTCTCCTGAGTACGGAGATACCACATGTGTGGCACTTTTTTGCAGCCTAGGTGGGCAAAGGGGCCCATATTCCAAAGAGCACCTTTTGGATTTCACTGGTCATTTACCTACTTACCACACATTAGGGCCCCTGGAAAATGCCAGGGCAGTATAACTACCCCACAAGTGACCCCATTTTGGAAAGAAGACACCCCAAGGTATTCCGTGAGGGGCATGGCGAGTTCCTAGAATTTTTTATTTTTTGTCACAAGTTAGTGGAAAATGATGATTTTTTTTATATATTTTTTTTTTTCATACAAAGTCTCATATTCCACTAACTTGTGACAAAAAATAAAAACTTCCATGAACTCACTATGCCCATCAGCGAATACCTTGGGGTCTCTTCTTTCCAAAATGGGGTCACTTGTGGGGTAGTTATACTGCCCTGGCATTCTAGGGGCCCAAATGTGTGGTAAGGAGTTTGAAATCAAATTCTGTAAAAAATGACGAGTGAAATCCGAAAGGTGCTCTTTGGAATATGGGCCCCTTTGCCCACCTAGGCTGCAAAAAAGTGTCACACATCTGGTATCTCCGTACTCAGGAGAAGTTGGGGAATGTGTTTTGGGGTGTCTTTTTACATATACCCATGCTGGGTGAGAGAAATATCTTGGCAAAAGACAACTTTTCCCATTTTTTTATACAAAGTTGGCATTTGACCAAGATATTTATCTCACCCAGCATGGGTATATGTAAAATGACACCCCAAAACACATTCCCCAACTTCTAATGAATACGGAGATACCAGATGTGTGACACTTTTTTGCAGCCTAGGTGGGCAAAGGGGCCCACATTCCAAAGAGCACCTTTCGGATTTCACTGGTCAGTTTTTACAGAATTTGATTTCAAACTCCTTACCACACATTTGGGCCCCTAGAATGCCAGGGCAGTATAACTACCCCACAAGTGACCCCATTTTGGAAAGAAGAGACCCCAAGGTATTTCGTGATGGGCATAGTGAGTTCATGGAAGTTTTTATTTTTTGTCACAAGTTAGTGGAATATGAGACTTTGTAAGAAAAAAAAAAAAAAAAAAAAAATCATCATTTTCCGCTAACTTGTGACAAAAAATAAAAAGTTCTATGAACTCACTATGCCCATCAGCGAATACCTTAGGGTGTGTACTTTCCGAAATGGGGTCATTTGTGGGGTGTTTGTACTGTCTGGGCATTGTAGAACCTCAGGAAACATGACAGGTGCTCAGAAAGTCAGAGCTGCTTCAAAAAGCGGAAATTCACATTTTTGTACCATAGTTTGTAAACGCTATAACTTTTACCCAAACCATTTTTTTTTTACCCAAACATTTTTTTTTATCAAAGACATGTAGAACAATAAATTTAGAGCAAAATTTATATATGGATGTCATTTTTTTTGCAAAATTTTACAACTGAAAGTGAAAAATGTCATTTTTTTGCAAAAAAATCGTTAAATTTCGATTAATAACAAAAAAAGTAAAAATGTCAGCAGCAATGAAATACCACCAAATTAAAGCTCTATTAGTGAGAAGAAAAGGAGGTAAAATTCATTTGGGTGGTAAGTTGCATGACCGAGCAATAAATGGTGAAAGTAGTGTAGGTCAGAAGTGTAAAAAGTGGCCTGGTCTTTCAGGGTGTTTAAGCACTGGGGGCTGAGGTGGTTAAAGGAGTTTTTTTTTGTTTATAATGATTTTTAAGCAAGAGCCTGAAACACAAGATTTATACTTACCTGCTCTACGCCTCTCTGTGTTTCCTCCATCTTCCAGTCCCTGCACTGTTTTCTTCTGGTATTGCATGGCCATGGTCACATCCACCACTCCAGCCAATGATTGGCTTCCGCGGTGATGTGACCACAAGCAGCATATCACCAATGGAGCCAGTCATTGGCTGGAGCAGTGCCTGTGACCATGCCCATGCAATACCAGAAGAAAACAGTGCAGGGACTGGTAGATTGAGGCAACATAGATGACCAGAAAGGTATGGAGCAGGTAAGTATGAATCTTCTGTTTCAGCGGGTAGGCTGTGGGCATACAGAGGATAGGTCATCTTTATTGAGGGCCTATCCTTTGGATGCCCGCAGCCTACCTGCTGAAACAGAAGATTCATACTTACCTGCTCCATGCTGCTCCGGTCCTTTATGCTGCCTCCATCTTCTGGTCCTCTGCTGTTTGCATCCGGCCATATCAAGTCCTGAATAACCCCTTTAATAATCATTATAACTGGAAAACCTCTTTATGGTGCTACCACAAGTTTAGGTTTTTTGATGCAGTTTTTGAAGCAAAAATCAGGAGTGGATCATAAAAAAAGAGAAAGTATTAAGGACAAACATTACTCCTCTTTTACTGATTTTGCCTTTAAAAACTGCACCAAAAATGTGAATGTGTGGCTGTACCTTAGGCCCCTTTCACATGACTGAGTTTTTAGCGCGTGGGCAATGCGCATAGCACCCGCACTGAATCCTGACTCATTCATTTCAATGGGTCTGTGTACATGAGCGTTGTTTTTCACGCATCAGTTCTGCGTTGCGTGAGAATCGCAGCATGTTCTATATTTTGCGTTTTTCACGCAGCCCTGGCCCCATAGAAGTGAATGGGGCTTCAGTGAAAAACATCCTAAAGCAATGGGATCCTAAAGCAATGGGTTTTTCACCGAAGGTTGCTAGGAGATGTTTTTAAATCTTCATTTTTTTTTCACATGCATGAAAAACACATCAAAACTGATTGCACCTGCGCGGAAAAAACTGAAACACTGAACGCAATTGCAGACAAAACTAACTTAACTTGCTTGCGAAATGGCGTGAGTTTCACTGAATGCATCCTGAGAGAATCCGTATCTTCCATGTGAAAGAGGCCTTAGACATCTCATGTTCTTAGAGAGTATATAATTGCTCCCTGCAGAATTGATGTTTTGGAGGTGAAAGTCAGTCAAAGTGATCTTCTCACATGTGATATAGGCTTGCCAGAGGATTTCTAATTGTTGTGGGCTGACGCCCTGATTTTCGACGATTCCCTACAGCATTTCATTGACTGTACACAGTGCACTCAACACTAATATATCAAGTCTTTACGGTAGAAACACTGGTGTTCAATTTAATCTAAAAGAAGAGTCTATGAACATGGAAAACATCATGGTAATAGAAGTAAATTTGTTAGTATCGGAGATGTCAATAACTAGTGCAACTGTGAAACTAAAACAGCTGTATTTAACACATTCATTATTTATGTAGATATTCTTTTAGAAGTTTCATACAGTTTGCAAGCTTTTTAGAACACTTGGTTGAACTTGGTCTTTTTTCAACCGTATTAACTATGTAACTATGTAACACAAACCTGCTATAGAGTCAAAGCAATAGAAAGGCAGCACCACCTGCTGTACAAAAGAGGTATTGCAGCAAAAAGTTTCAGCGTACAAAGGACATCATTCACATCACTGTATGGTGAGTCTATGTGTATTAACAGAGGAATACTGAAGAAGACATAGTGGCACAAGTTCCAGAAATTTCTTTAAATGAATGTCATCATAGACCATATTAGTCAATTCAATAATTTATTTGTGAAATAATGAGGCCGCGATGTTTGTTATTTACTCATTAACCAACTTACCATTTATATTAATTTACTGTAACATAAATAACAACATGTCCACTCAAAAAACATATGAGCGACCTACCCCATAATAAACATTGCGACGGAATATACCGTTATAGGTCTTCCCCGCCTTGACTTTTTGACTGCCATCCAGTGATGGTGAAGATGAAGGCATCAGCGCAACTTTGATGGTTGGACTTCTTGGATGACACCTAACACCAGGTAAGATAACTTTTAGAGATGAGCAAATTTTTCAAAAATTCGATTCTGCCGGTTCACCGAATTTTTTGAAAAAAGGGGTTTGATCCGAATTAATTTGCGGTGAATAATGTTAAAAAACGTCTATTTCCTGGCTGCAGAGAGCCTTTATAGGGGTGTAGAACACTGTGGCTTGCAATAACACGCATAGGGAGTCTGCTCTGGTTGTGAAATAATACTGTGAGTCAGTATGACATTAAAATGACAGGCGTCGCACTTAGTATCACTGCACACTTCACTTATTTGGGCAGTCAGGGGGCCAAAACTAACCTAATAACTCAAGTATGAACTCAGCCTTACAGGTCGATGTTAGCGCAAAGAAGAAGCACACTCCTTTTACACCATCTTTGTATACCCCAACACTCACCAAAGTGGCGGCTTGGCCCCTGCCCACGGTCAATTTGGACACCATCCGGCAGCACCTACCTTCACCTATGAGTGCCTTCTCTTCTCTTGTGGCCATCTGATTGCTTTTACACCATCGTCAGCTGATTCCACATAGATGTCTACAGAACCTGTTCTATTAAACGCTTATACAAGTAGAGCCCCCCAACAGAGTGGAGAGGGTGTGAGCGGTAAATTTGTGTTAACGTCACTGATTATTTTGCCCTTCCTCTGATCCATCAGAAAAATAACCCCCCAAAAAACGGATCCTGTCTGTTGAGCATCCGTCTTCACTCGGTCAACATTTGGTCAGTAATCCATCAGTATTACTAATGACCAAAAAAACAGGAGTGGATCCAAAACAGAGATGACACGTGCAGGGTCGGATGACAACTCATGGGGCCCCCAGGCAATAGGAGATTATGGGGCTCCTGTGTCCCGCCCACCCTCAAGTCACACCCACACACAGCCCCACCCACATATTGCACCGCCCACATCACCTACACTTGGTACAGAATTTCTCTTTACCATCTACC
Organism: Bufo bufo; assembly: GCF_905171765.1. Lineage (NCBI taxonomy): Eukaryota > Metazoa > Chordata > Amphibia > Anura > Bufonidae > Bufo > Bufo bufo. The sequence continues at coordinate 196,303,128 of NC_053390.1, forward strand.
CCCACCACCTTCTCCAACCACCCAGCACCCTTACTCACATAAAACAAGTAATATATATAATATGGCTTACAGTGAATTACTGGAAATACTTACAGTTCTGAGGACTCCAGCAGGCTCAGGATCAGTGCTCTGGGCAGGGGGCAGCTGGAAGTGGGCACCGCTCTGCAGTTCAGGAGACCTATAAGAGGCACCTAGGTTTTAGAGGGGGGCAATAAGAAAAAAAAATATTTTCATTACACCTCAGGTCAGACCACCAATCAGACCCCCAATGTTAATCAGACCTCAGCTGACAGCCCCAATCAGACCCCCAATGTAAATAAGACCCCAATAAGACCTCAAATCAGACCCCCAATCAGACCTCAGCTCACACCCCAATGTAAATTACCTCCAATCTGACCTCAGATGAGAGCCCCATGCCTCTCATCAGCCCCCATTATCAGCCCTTATGCCTCTCATCAGCCCCCGTTATCAGCCCTTATGCCTCTCATCCGCCCCCATTATGCCTCTCAGCCCCCATTATGCCTCTCAGACCCCATTATGCCTCTCAGCCAGCCCCCATTATGCCTCTCAGTCCCCAGATTATGTGCCCCTCACAGTAGATATGCCCAGATATGTGCCCCCTAACGGTAGTTATGCCAGATTATATGCCTCCTCACAGTAGTTATGCCAGATTATGTGCCCCTCACAGTAGATATGCCCAGATATGTGACCCCCGAACAGTAGTTATGCCAGATTATGTGCCTCCTCACAGTAGTTATGCCAGATTATGTGCCCCTCACACTAGTTATGCCCAGATATGTGCCTCCCTCACAGTAGTTATGCCCAGATATGTACCCCTTACAGTAGATATGCCCAGATATGTGCCCCCTCACAGTAGTTATGCCAGATTATGAGCCTCCTCACAGTAGTTATGCCAGATTATGTGCCCACTGACAGTAGTTCTGTCAAATTATGTGCCTCTTCACAGTAGTTATGCTAGATTATGTGCCTCTCGCAGTAGATATGCCCAGATATGTGCCCCCTCACAGTGGTTATGCCAGATTATGTGCCCTCTCACAGGAGTTATGCCCAGATATGTGCCCCTCACAGTAGATATGCCCAGATATATACTCCTCACAGTAGATATGCCCAGATATGTGCCCATCACACTAGATATGCCCAGATATGTGCCCCCTCACAGTAGATATGCCCACATATGTGCCCCCTCACAGTAGTTAAGTCAGATTATGTGCCCCCTCATAGTAGGTATGCCAGATTATGTGCCCACTCACAGTAGTTCTGCCTAATTATGTGCCTCTTCACAGTAGTTATGCTAGATTATGTGCCTCTCACAGTAGATATGCCCAGATATGCGCCTCCTAACGGTAGTTATGCCAGATTATGTGCCTCCTCACAGTAGTTATGCCAGATTATTTGCCCCTCACAGTAGTTATGCCAGATTATGTGCCCCCTCACAGTAGATATGCCCAGATATGTGCCCCTAACGGTAGTTATGCCAGATTATGTGCCTCCTCACAGTAGTTATGCCAGATTATGTGCCTCTTAACAGTAGTTATGATAGATTATGTGCCCCTCACAGTAGTTATGCCAGATTATGTGCCCACTCACAGTAGTTCTGACAAATTATGTGCCTCTTAACAGTAGTTATGATAGATTATGTGCCTCTCGCAGTAGATATGCCCAGATATGTGCCCCCTCACAGTGGTTATGCCAGATTATGTAACCCTTCACAGTGGTTATGGCCAGATATGTGCCCCCTCACAGTAGTTATGCCAGATATGTGCCCCCTCACATTAGTTATGCCCACAGCCCCCTCACAGTAGTTGTTGCCCCCAGTCTACAGCTTTATATAAAAAAATTAAAAAAACATACTTACCTTTTTTCCTGATGACGCGCTCCCACAGCAGCGCGATGTGTGGCCAGCAGGGGGAGCGCTCAGAAGAACAGTGAAGCAGGGAACGGAGAGCGCTCCCTGCTTCGCTATGGAAACAACAGCCCGGCAGTGACAAGAACTGCTGGGTGTGTGAGTTCGCACCGCACGCCCCCTTCCCCTTGCCACTGCTCCAACACCCCCCCCTTCCTTGCCTCATATTATACATGTTTGAGGAGCACTCTGACGGGGCCCGGCATGGTCACTATACTTCATGCCGGGCCCCATCAGAGCGCTCCATTACATGTGAGTGCAGAAGACGGGGCCCCCTAGTGGCCGTGGGACCTCGTTTCATGCCCGAGTGCCCGAATGGTCAGTCCGCCCCTGGACACGTGAATGGAATATTTGCATGTCTTCTGTGTTTTGTACCCACTCCTGCTTTTGGCTAACAAATCGCAAGCCAATTCTGATGGGACCATACAGGCCTTACAGCTGCTACACAGACAGGATCCGTTGTGCATCTCATTTTTCCTTCCTTTTGACAGATCAGAAGAAGGGTCAAATAAATGATGATGTCAGCCAGGCGGAAAGGCAAAATAGTAGCCCAGTCATGAAGTGGGGAGGGTGGGAACAGTATGAGAAGTCCACAGAGTGGCCCTATGACATAGTGGTGAGGTGGAAGCAGTATGAAGAGACCACAGAGTGGCCCAATGACAGTGTGGAGGTGGCGACAGCATTAGGAGACCACAGAGTGACCCGGTGACATAGTGTGAAGGTGGCAGCATCAGAAGACCACAGAGTGGCAAGGTGACATAGTGAGGAGGTGGAAGCAGCGTGAGGAGACCACAGAGTGACAGGATGACATAGTGTGTAGGTGGAAGCAGCATGAAGAGACCACAGAGTGGCACAATGACAGAGTATAAAGGTGGCAGCAGCATCAGGAGGAGGCCACAGAATGGCACAATGACAGTGTGGAGGTGGCGGCAGCATTAGAAAGCCACAGAGTGGCAAGGTTACATAGTGTGGAGGTGGCAGCAGCATGAGGAGACCACAGAGTGGCAAGGTGACATAGTGTGGAGGTGGCAGCAGCATCAGGAGGCCACAGAGTGGCAAGGTGACATAGTGTGGAGGTGGCAGTAGCATCAGGATACCACAGAGTGACCCGGTGATTAGTGTTGAGCGCGAATATTAATCGCAAATATCGCAACTTCGATAATTCGCGAATATTGCGAATATAGTGCTATATATTCGCTATATAGAATATTCGTCATTTTCTCCATCTGAACACATTATTCCTTCCTGCTTAAAATGCTTGTGGGCCAATGACTCATTGGCCCACAAGCAAGAAGCAGGGAGGAATCAAGAGTTTAGATGGTAAAAAATGACAAATATTCTAAAAAACGAATATATAGCACTATATCATATATATATTAGTTTTATAGAATATTCTTTTTTTCCCCCCCCCAATTAGTACAGTTATTGCCCTTCGGCATACTCCTCCCCGACAAGCCTCCCTGTCACCATGGGAACGCCTGGTGGTTAGAATATACCATCGGATCTGAGTTTTCACGATCTAACTCAGATCCGATGGTATATTCTAACCACCAGGCATTCCCATGGTGATGGGGACGCTTAAAGTTAGAATATACCGCCAGGGCGCTGTGATCCGCGCAATTAACCCCTCAGGTGCGGGTTAATTGCGCTGATCACAGCACCCTGTGTGCCCTCCCCCCCACCTCCCCAGTATTAAAATAATTGGTGGCCAGTGCGCCCCCCCTCCCCAGTATTAAAATAATTGGTGGCCAGTGCACCCTAACCCCCTCTCCCCCCCAGTAATAAAATCATTGGTGGCAGTGGCCACAGGGTCCCCCTTCTTTCCCCCCCGTCATTGGTGGCAGCAGGCAGTTTCACTCAGCAGCATTTACTTACCTGCGGGGCTCTCCTCCTTCTGAGAACTCACAGGTCCATGCGCCGCATATGCCATCAGCAAAGCGCCGCATAGATCTGTGAGTTCTCAGAAGGAGGAGAGCCCCGCAGGTAAGTAAATGCTGCTGAGTGATTAACTAACCATGGCAGCCAGGACTTCAGTAGCGTCCTGGCTGCCATGGTAACCGATCAAAGCCTGGCCATTATAGCTGGGACTCGATCGGAACTGCCTGCTGCCACCAATGACGGGGGGAAGGGGAGGTTAGGGCGCACTGGCCACCAATTATTTTAATACTGGGGAGGAGGGGTTAGGGTGCACTGGCCACCAATTATTTTAATACTAGGGAGGGGGGGCACACTGGCCATCAATTATTTTAATACTGGGGAGGGGGGGCGCACTGACCACCAATTATTTTAATACTGGGGAGGCGGGGGGGAGGGCGCACAGGGCGCTGTGATCCGCGCAATTAACCCACACCTGAGGGGTTAATTGCGCGGATCACAGTGCCCTGGCGGTATATTCTAACTTCAAGCGTCCCCATCACCATGGGAACGCCTGGTGGTTAGAATATACCATCGGATCTGAGTTAGATTGTGAAAACTCAGATCCGATGGTATATTCTAACCACCAGGCGTTCCCATGGTGACGGGGACGCTTGTCGGGGAGGAGTATGCCGAAAGGCAATAACTGTACTAATTGGGGGGAAAAAAATCTTTTTTTTTTGTCTCTTTCTGATTCAGAAAAAAAAAAAGATTATAGCACTACATTAGTGAAATTGCAGTCTATATGTGTAATTTACCAATATTCGCTATGTTGCTAAATATTCTTGTCTTACAATATGACGAATATTCTAAAAAATTTATATATAGCACTATATCACATATATTCTTTTTTTAGAATATTCTTTTTTTTCCCCGCTATATTGCTATAACTTCGTTTTTTAGAATATTCGGCATATACGACAGATGCTAAAACAAGAATATATAGCAATATGGCGAATATTCGTAAAATACACAAAATCGCATATTATTCGCGATAAATAGCATAATGATGAATATTCGATTTCGACGAATATAAGACGAATATTCAATCGAATATTCGCTAAATAACGCGAAATCGAATATGGCACCTCCCGCTCATCACTACCGGTGACAGAGTGGGGAGGTGAGTGGCAATACCAGTACCAGCTGAAGATGGTGGGTGATAGAAGGAGCACTTGGCATCAGATGTGTGGCATCAGGCGGGTGGCAGCATCAGACTAGTAGCTGAGGCAGGTAGCCAGAAGAAACCGGTCTCTTTTGTCAAAGTGTTAGTGTGGCACCATGAATGATCTAGTCTGATGCATCAGGCATTGGTGGGTGTAAATCCTGGCTGATCCACGCCTGATTCATCTTGACAAAGGTCAGTCTCTCCACATTTTGAGTGGACAGGCGAGTTCTTCTTGGGGTAACTATGGACCCGCTGCACTAAACACCCGCTCTGATGCCACACTACTGGCTGGGCAGCTCTCATTGTCTGAACACTGTTTGTGTGTGGATTAAATTAAATGTTCTGACTGATGTTCTGCTGTTTGACCACAAGATGCTGCTGTTTCCTAGGCACAGCTGACTGACTGCATATATATTTCCATATTAATGAGAGGTGTTGTTCTAGAGAGCTTGAAGAAGGATCTGCAGCCATCTTAGGAGCGAGCTGAGAGCTGAGGAGCTGTGTGTGAGCAGAGAAGCTAATGGATCCAGGAGTGAGAGGACCTCCTCTGTGACCACAGCTGCAGCTAAGTGAAGCTCATCGTTGTCCAAGACCCAGATCCTGTGCAGGGAAAGAAGGATCGTTTCCAGGAAAGCTGACAAGAGCTAAGAAACAAGCTGCATACCCTGTGGGACCTCATGTTTGCTGGAGAGACTGTTTGTTCAGTCGGTAAGATCATGCACGCATCACACTGCAGTGTTGGCGCCTAGAGACTTAGACCAGGCCTGTAGTTAGATAGTTAGGGTCTCTGCTTTGTGTCAGGCCTAAAGTGTTGCTACTGTACTACAAGGACTCCATTACTAAAAGGGACATTGAACATTTGAGAGCTGATAAATACCCCCACGAACTATATCCAGTTCAGCCTTTTGTTCAGGAGAAATAATCAGGCACGGACTAGTTATGGGAGGGGGAATAATATAGAGCACGGTAAGAATGTGAACTGTTGCGTTGCACCGCAGGCAAGCCCGTACTAAGCACCCAACCAATTGTTCATGTTTGTTTCAGGGTAATAATAGGTACGGCGAGGCAGTTTTAGTTGTGCCTGCCAGTAGGTAAATTACCGCAAAATTTCTGTTGGCATCCATCAGGGGTCTCAGCCTTTGGGCTGGGTGTATGTAAACTTATTTTGTGTTCTCAGCATCTGTGGTTGTGTTTATTATCACGTGTTAGTAAAATTTCATTTTTGCAAAAGCTGGTGTCAGAGTTGCTTTCCTCGTTCGTGACTTCGCTGTATCCTGGGGAGCCCACCCCGGTACACGGCTTACAATCTGGCGTAGTCGGCATGATACAGCGACCGTTATGGATGGGAACGCGGTGGGAGACCTTCTCCCGGCCCCAATGGCACCGGTCCAGGACCCAGCTCAGGGTGCGCCAGTGTAAGGCCAGCTTGCGCCTGCCCCAGTAGGGTACATCCCTGTGGGGATGCTGTTGCATCACCTGCTAAAATTTTACAGTAAAAACATGACATTGCAGGACTGGACTGAAAGGGTGCAAAGTGCGGTTAGAATGTGTAACCTGACCCCCAAGCTGTGGGCAGAGGTTGCATTGGGGGCTCTACAGGGTGACGTCGGACGGACAGTGATGGTAATGCCCAAATCCGAGAGAGACACCCTAGAGAAAATATTCTCCCTGCTGGAGAGAGCCCAGGGGAGGTGTGCTAAAGTAGTGCAGTTGAGGAGCCACTCCTTCAACCGACCACAGCGAGAGGGTGAGACCCTGATGCAGTACTCTAATGCCCTACAGGAGACGCTAAATGAAATACAGTGGCAAGACCATGGGAGCCTTTCGGGAGGTGGACCTGCTAATAAGAGACCAGTTCATAGTGGGGCTATCCAACAAGTTCTTACAGGACAAATTGCAAGAGATGACCCGGACGACGGCCGACATGACATTCTACAGCGTCTACCTAGCTGCCGTGGAGAGAGAGGAAGAGCACATGCCTGTGGCGGTGAGAGTAGTGAGTAGCACCCATGCTACAGGGGACCAGTCTGGGTCTGAAGATGCAGAGTCCTTAAAGGATATATTCCAGGCCCTGCGGACAGAATTGAGAGAACTTCGTCTGGAAGTGTCCCAGATGAAGACAGAATCTCCCCGGCTTCCAGAAATGACCCCAGCATCACGCGCCACTCCACCCAGCACAACTCAGGTGTGGGGACACGTCAAAAGAGGGCCCCTCTGCTGGACTTGTCGACAGTACGGCCATATGGCCAGAGAGTGCCTCGAACAGATGAAGTCCGAGCCGACGTTAAACTTCCGACCACCGCAGTAGCTGGGCATCCTGCGGCGGTACACCAAGGGCTAAGCCCTAGGCGTGAGGAACACGACCTGTATGCCAGTAGCCCGTTATGGAAGCCGAGTTGGAAGGTCAAAAGGTACGCTGCCTAGTTGATACAGGGTCGGAGTGCACCCTTATGCCTCTTGAGTTCTTCGAAAGACACTTTGGACATATGATGGAGCCAGAAGACGGGAGCGTCATCATTTGTCACGGCTGGCCCTGGGAGAGATCTTAGATGTTCAGATAGACGGAAGCCTCAGGAGTCTATCTGACAGATCTCTCTTGTTTTCATTGTTGCTGACAGGTTTCCAACCCTTTGCAGATGCTGCTCATTATCAGTCAGGTGGCTCTTTATATGTTCTGCCTCTCACTTGTTTCCCTGTGGCTGATAGTTCTTCTGTGGAGTGCTCTGCTTGTGTGGTGGTTCTCCTGTTCCAGTTACATCTCAAGCTAAGTCCTTTTCCTGGTGTGTCTGTTCTGACTAGGCCTCAGGGAGACACTAGCTCCTTCAGTTTGGAGGGAGCCGGTTGTCTCTTTCCCTGTTTCCTAAGCTGAGGGTTTGATGCAGTGTTTCAGCAGTCTCAGGTTCCTGTGCATGTGCATTTCTACCTTTGAGATTTGCACATGTTGTTAGCAGCTTAGGGAGAGTTTGAGGGATTGCTAGGAGGTGTCCTCTTTGTTCCCTAAGTTTGGGGCCTAGTCTGTTGTTGTTTAGTTGTGGTTCCCTTTGGTTCTTTCCTTCCCCGTACTTCCCATGACATTATCAGCCGCCGAATACCGTTACTGTTTCCCCTGCTCTATTGAAAGGTGACGCTCAATCCTGGGCCTTTTCTTTGGCGACCGGATCCCAATCCCTCCAGTCGGTGGATGATTTTTTCAGAGCCCTGGGACTTATTTATGATGACCCAGACCGAGTTTCTCCGGCTGAATCTATGTTGCGCGGCTTGCAACAGGGAAATAGGTCTGCTGAGTCCTTTTGCTCTGAATTCAGGAGGAGGGCAACTGATTCTGAGTGGAATGACCCTGCTCTCCGGAGTCAGTTCTGTCAGGGGCTATCTGAGAGACTAAAAGATGCCTTAGCATTCCATGAAAATCCAGTTTCATTAGAAGCTGCCATGTCTCTTGCGGTACGAATTGATAGACGTCTGAGGGAAAGGTGCAAGACTCCGTTCTCTCTGGACGTATTACCTGATGGGAGGTCAGTTCCCTCTGACACTCTGGGTACTGAGACACCTGAGCCCATGTTTGGAGATGAACCTATGCAATTGGGACGGGACTCTCAAGACCCTGGTGATAAGAACTTCAGGGCTAGAAAGAAACTTTGTTTTTTTTGTGGTAAAAGGGGTCATTTTGTTAATGTTTGTCCCTATGTAAAATATCAAGGCGAGAATAAAAAAAAAAAGGAGTTACCAATAAGTTTTGTTCTCTAACTCTTCGCAGAGTAGTTGGGGAATCTGAGAACATGCTCTTGTCTTTTACCGGTAGTACCCGTTTTCTCCTGCCTGTCAGGGTGGCGCTAGATTCCAAAAATATTGATGTGGAGGTATTTTTGGACAGCGGGGCAGGGGTTAACCTTGTGGATTACCAGTTTGTCCTGATGCATGGTTTTAAATCTAATGCACTGGACAAAGAGATCTCAGTGTTCGCTATTGATTCTGCTTCCCTTTCTCAAAAATCTTTGACTCACATGGTGCAGGATATCCATTTAAAGGTTGGGGATTCTCATGTTGAGGGTATTTCTTGTTTTATAATGAAGGGTCTGCTGGCTCCTCTGGTGCTAGGGTTGCCATGGTTGACCAAACATAATCCTATCATTGATTGGCAAGCGAGACAGATCAAGGGCTGGAGTAATTTCTATATGGACAACTGTCTCGTCACATCTCTTGCTGGGATATCCACTAAGATGTTACCCCCGTTTCTCTCTGATTTTTCTGATGTGTTCACTGAGAGTGTGGATCAGGAGTTGCCCCCTAATAGAGAATATGATTGCCCTGTCAATCTGATTCCCGGAGCTAAGTTGCCAAAGTCTTGGTTATATAACCTTTCTGAACCCGAAAGAGTTGCTATGCGAAAGTATATTACTAAGAGTTTGGCAAAGGGACACATCAGACCATCTAAGTCACCTATGGCGGTGGGGTTCTTTTTGGTAAAAAAAAAAAGATGGGACTTTGAGACTGTGTAGATTTCTGAGAGTTGAATCGCATCACTATCCGTGATTCTTATCCCCTTCCTCTGATCCCAGATTTGTTCAACCAGATTGTTGGAGCTAAGGTGTTTTCTAAATTAGACCTAAGAGGGGCATATAATCTGGTAAGAATCAGAGAGGGGGATGAATGGAAGACAGCTTTTAATAATCCTGTCGGTCATTTTGAGAACTTGTTCATGCCTTTTGGTTTGACCAATGTCCTGGCAGTATTTCAACATTTCATCAACAACATTTTTCATCATTTGGTGGGAAGGTTTGTTGTCGTATACCTGGATGACATATTGATTTACTCGCCCGAAATGGAGAGTCATCAGGATCATTTGAGACAAGTCTTGCTGATCCTCCGGGAGAATAAGTTATATGCCAAGCTAAAAAATGTGTGTTTGCTGTTCAAGAGATTCCTTTTCTAGGTTACCTGCTTTCTGCTTCGGGCTTTTGCATGGATCCGAAAAAAGTCAGTGCGGTCTTGGAATGGGATCTGCCCGAGAATCAGAAAGAGTTTATGAGGTTTTTGGGGTTTACCAATTACTACAGAAAATATATCTTGAATTATTCCACTGTTGTCAAACCTCTGACTGACATGAATAAGAAAGGGGTGGATTTCTCTGTCTGGTCGGAAGAGGCGTTACATGCTTTTTCCACTATAAAGAAATGTTTTTCTTCTGCTCCCATTTTGGTGCAGCCTGATGTGTCTCAGCCATTTATTGTTGAGGTGGACGCATCAGAAGTGGGAGTTGGTGCAGTTCTGTCGCAGGGTCCTTCTCCTGGAAAATGACGCCCTTGTGCTTCTTTTTTCGAAAAAACTCTCTTCTGCCGAGAGAAATTATGATGTGGGCAATAGAGAGTTGCTGGCCATTAAGTTGGTCTTTAATGAATGGCGTCATTGGTTAGACGGAGCGATTCATCCCATTACTGTACTTACCGATCATAAAAATCTGGCCTACCTGGAGTCGGCTAAACGTTTGAACCCAAGGCAGGCTAGATGGTCTTTGTTTTTACCAGATTTAATTTCATTGTCACTTTTCGCCCTGGGGTCAAGAATGTCAAGGTGGATGCCTTGTCGCGTAGCTTTCCTGGGGAAGGGGGGGTGATACTGAGGATCCTGGTCCGATTTTGGATGGGGTGGTTGTATCCGCCCTCTATCCTGAACTGGAGGCGGAGGTGTTGGAAGTTTAGGGAGAGACACCTTGATTTCTGTCCCCCAGGGAGGTTGTTTGTTCCTTCTGAGCTTCGTCACAAGGTGTTTAAAGAACATCATGATACTGTCCTTGCTGGACACCCTGGGAGCAGATCCAATGTTGATCGTTTTTCTCTGAGATTCTGGTGGCCGGGTTTACGGGTTTACGGTGGAGTGTTTAGGGCTATGTGGCAGCTTGTGAGACCTGTGCATGTGCCAAGGTGACTCATACTCGGCCCTCAGGTTCTCTTCTTCCTTTGTCCATCCCATCCCGTCCCTGGACGCACTTGTCCATGGACTTTATCACCGATTTGCCCAGTTCTTCGGGGATGACAGTGATTTTGGTGGTGGTCGACCGCTTTAGTAAGATGGCACACTTTATTCCATTTTCTGGCTTACCCAATGCCAAAACTCTGGCTCGGATATTTGTTGATAACATTGTGAAATAACACGGCATTCCCTCTGATGTGGTGTCTGATAGAGGTTGGTTGTCCACTAAGAACATTAAGTTGAAGGTGCCATCCTGGAAGTTAGGTCCAAGATTTATTGGTCCATACAAGATCTCTGCCATTATTAATCCGGTTTCTTTTCGCCTTGCACTTCTGCAGGCTTGGAAGATCCATAATGTCTTCCATAAATCTTTGTTAAAGAGTTATGTGGAACCTGATGTACCATCTTCCTTGCCACCTCCACCTGTCATGGTTGACGGCAATCTGGAGTTTAAAATTTCCAGTTGTTGACTCTCGTGTCCTTCGGGGTTCCTTTCAATACCTCGTTCATTGAAAGGGTTACGGTCCGGAGGAGAGAATGTGGGTCCTGGCGACTGATGTGAATGCCAGTCGGCTTCTGAAGGCCCTTCACAGAGCCCACCCTGATAAAGTTGGTCCTGGGTGCCCGGAGGTCACCGGAGGTCACCGCTGACCCTGGGAGAGATCTTAGAAGTTCAGATAGACGGAAGCCTCAGGAGTCTATCTGACAGATCTCTCTTGTTTTCATTGTTGCTGACAGGTTTCCACCCCTTCGCAGATGCTGCTCATTATCAGTCAGGTAGTTCTTTATATGTTCCACCTCTCACTTGTTTCCCTGCGGCTGATAGTTATTCTGTGGTGTGCTCTGCTTGTGTGGGGGTTCTCCTGTTCCAGTTAAATCTCAAGCTAAGTCCTTTTCCCTTTTCCTGGTGTGTCTGTTCTGATTAGGCCTCAGGGAGACACTAGCTCCTTCAGTTTCCTAAGCTGAGGGTTTGGTGCAGTGTTTCAGTAGTCTCAGGTTCCTGTGCATGTGCATTTCTACCTTTGAGATTTGCAGGGATGTTGTTAGCAGCTTAGGGAGAGTTTCAGGGAGTGCTAGGAGGTGTCATCTTTGTTCCCTAGGTTTGTGGCCTAGTCTGTTGTTGTTTAGTTGTGGTTCCCTTTGGTTGTCTTTCCTTCTCTGTACTTCCTGTGACATGATCAGGCTGACAGCTGCCAACCACAGAGAGATGAATGTCCGAGAAATAGTCTGAATGCGGGTCCGACTGTTTGGGCAAGACAGGAAGGGGGTCGTGTTGGTGGATCATTCGTCCCGGAAAGGAATGGACGTGACACCAGGTATGAACGTGCTGAGAGACCTAGACCGAAGTATTGGCAACGGGCCACCACGCACCGGCCAACCTAGAAGGTTTTACAGCAGATGGTGAGAAGCTGTAGTCTGCAAAAGAGCAACATGTCCTGTTGGCCCATTAGACATGTGAAGGTGCCGCGGAAAACCCCGGTGAAGATCCCACCTCAACAAGAACAAATATTGACGCTGCTGGTGGGGGCTGGATGACAACTGAATGGACTGGAGGTCCTGATCGAGCCCACTTACCAAGAGGAAGCTCAGACTCACCCACGGTAGCCCGGGCCCTCGCTATTGTTAAGGATGGATGTGTGCCCGTACGTTGCCTCAACGTAGAAGACTGCGAGTTAACCGTTCCTGGGAATACCTTGCTGGCCAAAGTTTGTGTCCGAAGGGGACATCCTTTGACGAAGGGGCTTCACGCTACAGCTGGATAGGAGATCAGCCTGGACCTAGGCTGTAGAGGTCCATCAAAGGGAGACCCCAACATCGGAGTGGAACGGTTGAGTGATCATGGCCAGGAAGGGAGTGGACTGCAAGACCCTGACTCCAGGACAAAAGAAGTCGCTGGAAGACACCCTTTGGGAATTTCAGGAGGCATTCTCAAGACATGATGAGGACTTTGGGTTTGCTTCCGCCATTGAGCATGAAATCCCTACCGGTGATGCTGCACCAATCAGGGAACATTACCGGCAAATCTTGCCTAAAATGTACCAGGAGATGAAGGACATGGTGGTCAGCATGTTGGAAAACCAGGTGATCCAGGAGAGTCAAAGCCCTTGGGATGCTCCAGTAGTCTTGGTGTGGAAGAAAGATGGGAGTCTCCGGTTTTTCGTGGATTATCAGAAGCTGAATGCCCAGACGGTCCTGGATGCCTACCCCCTTCCGCGAATTGAGGAGTCCTTATTCGCTCTGAGTCATGCAAAGTTCTTCTCAACTCTTGACCTGGCCAGTGGGTATTGGCAGGTACCGGTGGCCAAGAGGGACAAAGCGAAGACAGCCTTCATCCTACCTATGAGATTCTACAAGTTCAACCGGATGCCATTCGGCCTTTCCAATGTCCCGGGAACATTCCAGCGGTTGATGGAGCAGTCGGTATTAATATACCTGGACAATATAGTAGTGTTTGGGGCCTCCTTTGAGGATCACCTTCAAAAGCTGCGACAGGTCCTAATACGACTGCGAGACCATGGGCTCAAGATCAAGCCCAAGAAGTGCCAACTGTTTCAACAGAAGATAGAGTATTTGGGATATTTGGTCACCCAGGAGGGGGTAAAGCCGTCCCCCAGCAAGGTGGAGGCCATCCAGAAGCGGCTTCAGCCGAGTACAGTACAAGAGGTGCGGGCGTTCATGGGATTGGCCGGCTACTACAGGAGGTTTATACCCAAATTCGCTCATTTGGTGGGACCGTTAAATTAGTTATTAAGGAGCACTGCGGGGACCCGAAGAATCGTCCCATCAAATGGGTGCCCCGGCAACAAGAGGCCTTTGAAGCAGTGAAGGAGGCTCTGACCAGTTCTGGTTCTGGCTTATGCGTGGTTCGACACTCCATTCCTGCTGTACACTGACGGAAGTCTACATGGTCTGGGGCCGTGTTATCCCAAGTCCAGGATGGACGTGAGAGAGTCATTGCCTATGGCAGCCGGTCTCTGAGGGAGTCAGAGTAAAAACCCTGACAACTATAGCTCCTTTAAACTGGAACTACTGGCACTGGTGTGGGCCATGACAGAAAGGTTCATTGAGTACCTGACAAGTGCAGAGGTGACCGTGATGATGGACAACAACCCATTAGCACATCTGGAGAATTCCAAGCTCGGCGCACTTGAGCAGAGGTGGTTGGCTCGCCTTTCTAAGTACCATTATGTACTCATGTTTGGGAGAGCTGGATGGGAGATTGAGGATCTCCACATGCCCGATCCGATGGAGCCACTGTCCATAGCGCCTGCAGACGTCTCTCCCTGCACTAAGTACACTGGAAAATGGCAGAATCCAAGATGGCTGAGGCTATTTATAGGGCTGTGACATCACAGGGCTGGCTGGCTGCTGATTGGCTGCATGCATGGCATTATAGGTGATCCCGCCTTCCCAGAGTTCTTTGCTCCATGTCCTCACATGTGCAGCAGCCATTTTACGAAAAAATGCGATTCGTTACCAGGAAACGTGGGGAAATTCGGATTCGGTGCGAATCGAATTTTACGTGAATTCGGATGGAATTCCACTTCGTCAACTTTGATTTGCTCATCTCTAATAACTTGATTAAATTAAATAAATACAATGAATGGGACCATGCCACCATGTGTTCCCCTCATTGTATTTCACAATGAATTAGGGCCCTTACATTTTATAGCAAATTGGAGACATAGTCCAGTTTCAGTTATTAACAATGTACAATCTAGCGCTGATAAGCCATGCCAACTAGCATCTCCCCACTTCCACTGGCCATGGCCACCAGAACACGCACAGTTTAGTGCCTGCTTCATTGGTCCCTTCCCACCAATATCTTCCTGCCCGGTAGGCACAGCTGCTGCCAGAGTTTCTGCCTGCTCCACGCTAGGCCAGTCTGGCCTCTCATTTCCTGCCTGCAGTCATCTCTATTTATAGGATGCACACACGTGCCCTCTTTGGCTGTTAAAGGGCCAGTGCACATATGTCCTAATAAGTCCCCAGCCAATGGCTGCCTGTCCTAAGTTATTTAAGGCACCTTTAGCTATAGAAGGGTGTCTAAGCAAAAACTTTCCCTAGCTTACTAGTCCCTGTGAAGGCGTATGTTACCATCTGATCTTCTGTGTCTGACTTCTGCCTGTTCACCGTATTGTAACAGTTACACCTTTGTGGATCTGCAAAACAGCCAACGGTCGTGTGCATGAGCTTTTAGTGGACACTTCCAGGGGCGGATTGGCCATAGACCTTACAGGGAAATTTCCTGGTGGGCCGATGATCAGGGGGCTGCCCAAGCCTTCCTCACTGCTACTGGCAGGGTACATAATGAGATCTAATTAAACTATGTGGGAATCATGTACACGGCCAGTGACTGAACGCACCCTCCTGATTTCAACTGCTTTGGCCCACATCTCACCTCTTAAAGAGTAACTAAACCTTTGACTAAAATTTTAATAAGATGTCCCTAATGAATAAAATAAATATTTTTCTAATATACTTTAATGGATTTTCTATTTTTATTAGACTCCCCCCCCCCCCCCAAAGCGCACCATTCCCTGTGCGCTTATACCTGAGCAGGTGTGTACGGAGTACGGGCTGTACACACTTTATGAATGGGGCTGCAGCACAATGAGTAGGAGCGCATATTGCTACTCCTGCCTGTGCCCTCTGTAGGTTTACTAACTCCTGGCATAGCACAAGGGTAGCCTGTAACCATGTGCTATGCCCGGATTACCTGAGCAGAGCGGCTCCTGCTTCGCTAAGCTAAGAGAACTGCATGTCAGCTCTTAGCTTAGCGGAGCAGATACAGGCAAGAGCCGCTCCGCTCAGCTAATCCTGGCATAGGAATAGGGTACCCATGTACTATGCCACGAGTTAGTAAACCTACGGAGGGCACGGGCAGGGGTAGCAATATGCGCTTCTACCCGTACGCACTGCTGCTGCGACCCCATTCATAAAGTGTGTACAGCCCGTACTGAGCAGTCAGCGGTGTACGGAAATTTCCGTTTTAAGCGCACAGGGAATTAAGGTGTGCTTTAGGGGGGAAAAGTCTAATAAAAATAGAAAATCTATTAATAAAGTATATTAGAAAAAGTTTTATCAGGGCATTAGGGACATGTTATAAAAAATTTTGTCAAAGATTTAGTTACTCTTTAAGCCCCCTGCTCCATATCTTAATCAGAGAGAACTTGAGGAGGAGGACAGAAAATGGCAGCTATTAATGGCTATCACAGAGGGACAGCTTTTTGGGTACTGTTCTGCGGTATATGGTTCTGATGGGACGGTATTTTGTGCTATGTGCTATTTTGTGCTATGGTATTGCTGACACTGTCTTCTGTCAATTTGAACCCCCCTACAAGATGGGGCCACTTTTACACATTTTTTTTCCAGGGCCACTTTAAGTTCCCAGTTCGCCCCAGGGCACTTCCACCAGATGTGCACAGGAGTTTCAGCACCACCTACTGTATATAGTAACTTTCTGGAGGCTTCTAGATTGTTGGCACATTCAAAGGTGTCGGGACTTTCCATTGCTCTGAGCTAAAATTATATCCCAAATCCTGCTCCCAATTTAGTTGAAAAGAGATTTGCTTAGTTTTTTTTGGGAGGAACTGAATTTCCCTATATCCTCTACAGAATGGGTACTCCTGTACTTTTTGTAAAGGTCCACATTCCTGGGTCTGCCGTCAGGTGAATGTCCGAGCCACAAAAAAAAAATATATATATAAGGAGGGACAACCCCAGTGGCACATAATGCACTGCTGCAATTGTCCTAAGCATGACTTAAGATGTGACAGTGAGTGCCAAAATGGGACAAAAATTTGATTCAATGTAAGGCACCCAATAGTTTGTGCAAAGGTAGACAGAAGTGTCTAGTTCTGCACCAAATTCATCATACAGTGTTAACCACTGATAAATTTGGTGCATAATTACACTGCTTGTCAAAGTTTACACTGTCTGCACTTTAAACAGGGGTCATAAATCTGTCCCAGTTTAACCATTAAAAGTCCCTGTCAGTTAACACAATATACAGTGTTCTCCAAGATCCCCATAGCTGGGATTAGATACAATGGCTATAAGACAGTACAAGTAATATATTCTCTCTACCAAAGTGCCTCCATTAATACTGTATTAAGAGAGCTCACCTATAGGATAAGTGGGTATTTTTTCCTTACGGGTTTCTTAGTGGTTATGTTTTTTCACATAAATCTACAACTTAAAGTTCTGCACTTTGTTTTAACTGATGATCGAGCTTCTGATCGGCGGGGGTCCGACACCCGGGACCCCCGCGATCAGCTGTTTGAGGAGGCAGCGGCGCTCCAGGAGCGCCACGGCCTTCTCACTGTTTACCGCCGGCCCAGTGACGTCACGACTAGTATCAACTAGCGTGGGCGGGGCTAAGCTCTGTTCACTTGAATGGAACTTAGCCCTGCCCACGCTAGTTGATACTAGTCGTGACGTCAGTGGGCCGGCGGTAAACAGTGAGAAGGCCGCGGCGCTACTGGAGCGCTGCTGCCTTTTCAAACAGCTGATCGGCGGGGGTCCCGGGTGTCGGACCCCCGCCGATCAGAAGCTGATGATCTATCCAGAGGATAGATCATCAGTTAAAACAAAGTGCAGAACCCCTTTAACTTTCGATTAGGGACCCCTTTTAGGTTTTCCTCTTATTTACCTGCTAGTATTTCTGCCAAAACTTTTTAACAGTTTTTTCCCCTAAACATATAATGATATCTTTTTTCTCTATCCAAGTATTTTTTTTATGTAACATTATGTAGTTATCTATCTATGAAGGATGGATGCAAATGAGCTCTTAGTCAGCTCTGCCTCTGATGCCACCAGATGTAAGGCAGCTATCCTTTAAGTCAATGTTCGACCCTTAAAATAGGCATTGAGACATGACTTGGATAATAAATAAGCCAACACCTCATCTGCAGACAGATGTTTTAGGGTGAAATATTTCTATGATATATTATCAGGTCTCATATTCTTCAGGGATCCCTGTGTTATAGCACCACCTTATGGTTGTTTCTTACTAGTACAATTACAAGTAAAGCCTATAAGTGCTTTCATAAAGTGAAATTACATATACTACATAATTTCTTTGGTCACAGATGCCTAATCTGGATTCTGGATGCAGAAAGTGATCATCCAAGTGACCTTGCCTGCAGGCAATGTGAGGTTCTATTGCTCGATGGCTATTAAGGCTACTTTCACACTAGCGTTTTTCTTTTCCGGCGCTGAGTTCCGTCCTAGGGGCTCAAATCCGGAAAAGAACTGATCAGTTTTATCCCCATGCATTCTGAATGGAGAGTCAGTCCTTCAGGATGCATCAGGATGTCTTCAGTTCAGTCTTTTTGACTGATCAGGCTTTTCAGAAAAACGTAGCATGCAGTATTTTTACCTCCGGCCAAAAAGCCTGAACACTTTGACTGAACGCCTGATCAGGCCTTTTTCCCATTGACTTGCATTAACGCCGGATCTGGCACTGTGTGTTCAGTCAAAACGGATCCGGCTTTTGCATGTTAAGCCCGAAAAATGTGAAAAAAAAGTTAAAGTCCATAAATGGCGGATCCGTTTTTTCCAATGCATTTTTTCATTGTGATCAAAATCCTGATCAGGATTCAAATGTAATCCGTTTTCACACGTTTTTCCGGATCCGGCGGGCAGTTCCGGTGTCGGAATTGAACGCCGGATTAAAACAACGCTAGTGTGAAAGTAGCCTAACACACCTATTGCTGCAGACCCCTCGTCTGCTAGCGCGCCTTCCACCAGGGCTATGGATATCTGGGTCAAGGACTTTGTTTATAGCTCTCTTCAAGAAATGTGAGATGAATTTAGATCTCGTCTTCATCATAAAAAATCTTAACTACCAGTGTGATGTATACCTTAGAGCACGGATGCCCAACCTGCGTCCCTCCAGCTGTTGCAAAACTACAACTCCCAGCATGCCCAACAGCCTACTGCTGTCAGCCTATAGCAGTGCATGGTGGGAGTTGTAGTTTTACAACAGCTGGAATGCTGCAGGTTGTGCATCCCTGCCTTAGAGCGATCTCAGGATCATTTACTAGATTAATTCCTTTTCTTTCAGAGAATAGGATGGCCATAAGCTTAAAGGGGTTGTCTCACCTAATACATTGGTGGCATATCGCTAGGATATGCCACCAATGTCTGATAAGTGTGGGTCCCACCGCTGGGACCCGCATCTATCTCTAGAATGAAGCCTGCAAAGTGAAGGAGAGCGGACCACGCTTGCACGGCTGCTCTCCATTAATTTGTATGAGACTGCCGAAAATAGCTAAGCACTGGCTCGGCTATTTCTGTCAGCCCCATAAAAGTGAATGGAGCGGTGGCCGCACCTGTGTGCTTTCCATTAATTTCTATGGGACTTCCTAAAATAGCTGAAGTTTGATAAATGATCCCAACAGTTTTTCTCTTAGTTTAATAAATCTCTCCAATAGACTTCTGGTATTTCACAGAACTTTCTTATTGATAACTTTCTTCATACAACCCCACAGAAATTCCCATGACCCAAATGTGCTCTGGACTGAGCATGGTCAAATGACCATATCTAGCTTGTGCCTCTGTTGGTCACATTGGTGCCACTACAAAGCAAACAAATGACCAAACAACTAAGCAACCGTGGTGCTATGCACTTTGGCCAGCTACAAACCCCCATGGGAGGCTCCAACAACTTGTTCAAAATGGACCAAACGGGCAATAACAGTAGTGGTTTATATACACAGTCAATGTAGTAGTTGTAAAGATGGTTGGGATGATTGCACATACATGGTAACAGGCCTTTTTCTTCCTACATAATTGTGTCGATGTTGAATACCTCATACTGTAATTTCTCCACGGTGTTCACATAAAAGCTTTAAGTCTTTTGGTGCAGCAGCTACCAGGTGGAATATTAATGAAGACAGGGTCTGCACTGCAGTAATATATCCTTTTGAATAAAAGTGGGATGCTCAGTTATTTCATCATGAACCTCTACAGCTTTCCCTGAGAACACTAAAAATATCATTGTCTTTGTGGATATGATTAACATTCTGGTCCTCCTTAGGAGCAATAGAATGAATGGGTTGTAGAAAAACCTCCTTGGACTTAGGAAAATTAAGTATAAATATTTAAAAAGAACCATTAAATGGGTTGCCTCACTTCAGCAAATAGCATGTATAATACATGCAATCTTGCAGTGCTTGCATACTATAGGAGAAAGCGCAAGCTTTTCTGGTGGCCAAGACCATGGGAGAGCAGCAGCTCCCTTCCTGGCCTTCTCGAATATGCGCTGCAGCGGTGGCCATAGCATGAATCATTTAGTAAAGGAAGCAATATGGACAACCACAATACATTAGTAAGTGCCTTGTTTTAACTTTCTCTACATGATAAATGCCATTTGCTGAAGTGAGACAACCCATTTAACTTTCAACTACCGGTAGTTGTAATATCTTGTGATTCTTTTAGATATTCATTCTTTTCTACTTTCCCAAAATATCTCGAAGCACCTTAAAACATAGGAACAAAACGACTATAATTCCTGGGAGAGAGGGAAAGTCACCCAATCACAGTCAGAAATCGGTCCATCAATCATCGTCTTCCAATAAATCCTATTGATGGCAGAGGGGAGGTGAGTTTTGAGGGTCTGGCAGTGTGGTAAGAATACTTGAAAGGACCTGTCACCACAAAATCCAGTGCAACTGCAGCATGTTATAGAGCAGGAGGAGATGAACAGATTGATATATAGTTTATGCACATATGGTAGTACAGTACTGGAAAAAGCATTGGCTTGTAACTTTGCAACCTCTTTTTGGAAAAAAAAAAAGTCCAATTGCTCAACATCTGCTGCTGGTGATGCTGGAAAAGGCACTTATTGTGTACACTTATTAATTGTAGAAATTTTGCAGCAGGTTTTTCGGAAAAAAAAAAAGGGCAAGTACATATAGTCTGCAGCAAAAATATGTGCTGCCAGTGATGCTGGAAAATACACTTATTGTATATTTATTAATTGTAGAAACTTTGAAACAGATTTTTTTTAAAAAGGCACAATTGCACAGTGTCCATGTTATGTTGGTAGCCCATGCCCGCTACTGCCCATGCCCGGGCGCCACTCCCCTCACCCTATGTTTTCGTATTCGGTGGCCTGGACCAGCTGACCTCCTGCAACTCCATTACTGTGGGTCCAGCCCCCAGGATCAGGATCCCCCGTTCTTTCTTCTGCTGCAGGCCTTGGCCTCCGCTAGTCCTCTGCAATCTGCCAATAGGGTGCACATGCACTCCCTGGTTCGTAAAGCACTTGTATCCTAATCTTCACAAGCTAATGGCTGGCAACCCTGGGGTACTTAAAGACTATGTACAACTTTGGGGGCAATTTTTTTTATTATTGCATTGTACTCATTTTGAGCTAAAAATCATTTTTTTCAATTGTTCTTTATTAATAATGTGGAATACATTCCTCTGTACAGCTTTGATATTCTCCAGTAGCAGGATCTGTATTTCTACTCTTTCTGTCAGGCAGCTTAGGTAACGGCTCCTTATCTCTGCTCTTTGACCTCCTAAACACTCATCATAGCTCAATTCTTATCTTACTGATAAAAATGTGGTTAAATAGGTGTTTATGCCCTTTTAGTAATTTAGAAAGAAACTGTACCAAAATTAGTAAAATGCAATGATAAAAAAAATTGCCCCTGAAGGTGTACATAGCCGCCTGCCTTAACAAGTTTTGCCTGTCCCTTCAGTGCTATGCAATGGTGTCTCTTGAGCCCCATGGTTCAATAGCCAATTCCAAGAGTTAGCAGCCCGGTGTGTTCCCTGCAGTGAAGTCCAGATCTCTGTATAATGGGTAAAGGGTCAATACCAGGGAACTGCCAGGATAACGTCCTAAGTCAAATCCGTTGGTGTCATGCCCCACTCTGACGATGTGCGGAGGTCGGCCAGGATAGCAGCATGAGTTTAGTATTTGTTTTGGTGCCATGCTGGATCCGCCTCTCATCAGGTGCACTGGGTGGAGTCATTAGTTTAAATGGTCTCCAGCTAAGTGCTCTGAGCGGATTATACTGATCATTTTGGTCTGGGAAGTTTGGAGGGAAGGTTGGCTGTCAGTTCCTGCTCTCAGAAGATAAGTGTCATTTCTTGTTTGGTTGTTGGTGTCATCTATCCCATCCAGGTTCTGTGCGAGCAGGCTGCTCCTATCTCCCTACTTCACCATCTCAGGGAGTTCAGGGTTTTGTCAGTTAAGGCTGGAAGACACAGCACACCTACCTTCAAGGTCTGTCTGTGGGCTGAGCAGTGCAGGGAAAGAGGTCAGGGATAAACTAGAAGGTTACCCTTCCCCTGTCTCTCGTCCAGAGCCTGGTTGGTGTGTTATCTTTTATACTGTGCATGTCCGCCGTGACAGTTGGTTGGCCAGTGGTTCCATACTCACTGCTGTAACAGTCCAGTGCAACTATTATGCTTAAAACATCATCACCCAGTAGATGTAGGTTTTTTATGGTAATTGGTCTGTTAGCTGGCTCCTGCACATAAAATAGTACTGTCTCTTTAAAAACTGATGTACAGTGCAGTACAGTCTGTATGTATGTGAACAGCTCAAGCCCTGTAACAGACACATAATAGACTGTCTCTATCCTGTCCCTAGTGCTAAAACGTGTCTTTCTATCTATTAGTCCTAAACTTGTTGTATTGTGTGTGTAATTTGATGTGTCACATCAGTGGACAACTGAGAATGGCATTTCTGCCTGGAAAGTCATAATGCCTATGACACGACTATATCGTTCCTCCTGATTGACTGTGAGGTTGACCTCAGGGCATTATGGACAAGCCTGCTGGCTCAGGGCCCTACCTGGGGTTATGCGATACTCTATCTTCATATTCCCTGTCCTGCTGTGCTTGCTACTGCGATATGTAAAATGTTGGTGGCAATTTTGCACTATTCATCTGAATTGTAGGTTTGATGTGGGTGACTAGCAGGAGGTGTGGGGTGCAATGGCCATTGTAAGGTGTAGGAGTCAGAAAACAGACCAGAGGTAGAAGAATAAACATCTCTCTTTACTCAAGGGCACACTGGGAGTTGTCCTACATCTGCCTAAAGCAGACACAATCCCAACTGTACACAGTACAATTCTCTCCCAGATAGCGGTGTATGGATTTTGGCAAGGATGGGAGTTATGGCCCTCTTAGTACACTATCTTACAAAGTCTTAGCAGCTTTAGATAGCAAGTTACCTTACTGACTCCAATGCTCAGCCATGTAAATTCTATGGGGGTCATTTACTATCCAGAATTATGCCTATATTAGGCATATTTCTGGCACAGATTGTGGCACAAAGGTTATTTGTACCGCAATCTGTGACTTTTCCCTGCTCACAACAGGTCTAAAAAAGTGTGCATGGCGTGGGGGAGAAGGGGACGGGCCAGCAAGCTCCTCTCATTCATTATTTTCTACTCTTGTTTTAGGCATAGAAAAGGCCTCTTGACAACTTTGGTGGATCCACCGCCAGCTATAGGGGTTATTAAGACCGGTGTCTGAAATGCCAGTCTTAATAAATGACCCCCTATGTTCTTCTCTTTCTCTCTCTTTCTGTTGATCTTGTAGAGATTGGTTAGTCTCTATAGCTTATTGGTCCTAAGGAGAGAGACGGCTTCCTCTCTCTCTCTCTCTCTGAACTCTCCCCAAAAATTCGCTAACTGAGCTGGGATCCTGGATCCCCACCTAACCTTGGGCAAGGGCTGAGGCAGGATTGTTAACCCTGGCTGTGCCATCCATACACGGCTATGTTTGGTATTATAGATAATATGACAATACATTAGGGCTGCAGCTAACGATTATTTGAATAATCGATTAGTTGTCGATAATTTAATCGATTAATCGGGAGAAAAACCCAAAATTACAAAACAAAGAGGTTTATATGATTTTACTTGAAAAATTATGTTCAAAGGCCATATTAAAACAAATTGTGGATGCCACTGTTATGGGGGATCTGTGGATGACAATATTATGGGGGATCTGTGGACGACACTATTATGGGGGATCTGTGGATGGCGCTGTTATGGGGGGGGATCTGTGGATGACACTATTATGGGGGATCTGTGGATGACACTATTATGGGGTATCTGTGGATGGTGCTGTTATGGGGGATCTGTGGATGGTGCTGTTATGGGGGATCTGTGGATGGCACTGTTATGGGGGATCTGTGGATGGCACTGTTATGGGGATCTGTGGATGGCACTGTTATGGGGGATCTGTGGATGGCACTGTTATGGGGGATCTGTGGATGGCACTGTTATGGAGGGGATCTGTGGATGGCACTGTTATGGAGGGGATCTGTGAATGGCACTGTTATGGAGGGGATCTATGGATGGCACTGTTATGGAGGGGATCTGTGGATGGCACTGTTATGGAGGGGATCTGTGGATGGCACTGTTATGGAGGGGATCTGTAGATGGCACTGTTATGGAGGGGATCTGTGGATGGCACTGTTATGGGGGATCTGTGGATGGCACTGTTATGGGGGATCTGTGGATGGCACTGTTATGGAGGGGATCTGTGGATGGTACTGTTATGGGGGATCTGTGGATGGCACTGTTATGGGGGATCTGTGGATGGCACTGTTATGGGGGATCTGTGGATGGCACTGTTATGCGGGATCTGTGGATGGCACTGTTATGGGGGATCTGTGGATGGCACTGTTATGGGGGATCTGTGGATGGCACTGTTATGGGGGATCTGTGGATGGCACTGTTATGGGGGATCTGTGGATGGCACTGTTATGGAGGGGATCTGTGGGTGGCACTGTTATGGAGGGGATCTGTGGGTGGCACTGTTATGGAGGGGATCTGTGGGTGGCACTGTTATGGAGGGGATCTGTGGGTGGCACTGTTATGGGGAAGGGGATCTGTGCACTGTTATGGGGAGGGGGACCTGTGCACTGCCATACACAGATCCCCCTCCCCATAACAGCCCCGGCCCCGCTGCTCACAGCAGACTAATCCGGCAGTAACTTTTACTCAGCTTCAGCGCATCTTTATTACCTTACAATGAAGCTCAGGTAACAGGCAGAGCGGACGGCGGCGTAACGTCACTCACTCACGTGATGCACCTGCTCCACTTTATGAATGAAGGAGGCAGAGCAGGCGTGTCACGTGAGTAAGTAACGTTACGCCGCCGTCCGCTCTGCCTCTTACTGGAGCTTCATTGTAAGGTAAAATAAAGATGCAGTGATTTAAAGTAAACCGCCCGCCCGCATAGCAACGAATCGGCGATTATTCGATAACTGGATTCGTCGACAACGAATCCAGTTATCGAATATTATCGATAAAGTCGATTAATCGTTGCAGCCCTACAATACATTACATTATATTCCATAATAGTACATTAGATAACAAACCATTTGCAAATACCCTCTGCTCCGGGTTACTGCACATGTGATCATAGTACTTAAATAGGTTATCCCATGATTAGACAAAAAAAATAAAAATTAGACACAATATATTACAATCCCTAACAAGGGTCGAACCAGCCCTGATACTCACATAGATCCAGAGCTCTCATTGTTCAGTGCTCCAATTTTTCTGTTTCATTTTCTTCATGCTAGAAGCTCAGAGAGCATGTCCTTTCTGCTGCATCTCTTACCTTGTAACTGTCACAATTTGGGAGAGAGAGTATGGAGCTTACACAAAAGAGAGGAGAAAACTTAGAGCTGTACATAAGAAGAGCTGTATGGTCAGGCATTATTTTAATCTTCGTGCCATTCTCCATTCACTGCTGTGTAAGTCTACCTACACAGTACAAGCTGTGTCTCCACAGAAGAGAAACCAACATAGAAGAAGACATTACCCACCCTTCTAAAAAATATGGCTGGTGGCAGTTGAAGGATGGAACTGAGCATATGTGACCATGCTCATTCAGCCCAGTAGAAACACATGGACAATATTATACAGATTAAACACTAGGGGGAACCACTATAATGAAATAAAGGGAATATCCCGCAACTGGAGCATTTTTGAAACAGAAAGTACATTTCAAAGGTAACTCATTTTTATGCTGAATTATATTAAATTAACATTTAATGTTGGGACAACCCCTTTAAGTAAAGTCAGTCGCTAATACAGGCAGACTGAAGGTGGGCTGCAATAATCTTGTCATGCATCTCTAATGCATCAGTCGGTGGGCACCGGAGTAGGGTACAATAAGCTGGTCTGTTAAGAGGGAGAGGCAAGCTTTTATATTGACTGGCTTGCATGTCTGCTGCGGATCAGCCATGCAAAATTTATTTTGGGAACTTGGGTCTGGGGCCTGAATTCATTTGTGGACTTATTTGGGGGTCTGAGCCCAAAGTCTAAAAGGTTTAGTGTGGTGTCTGAATTAATTGTGGGTACCCATAAAACATGATGCTCAAAAGGAGATGATTAAGATGGGGCAGGTTCTAACATGTTAAAATTCCTGAGGTTTGTAATCGCACATGCTGGTGTGGTGGTGTACTTTTGTCATGAATTTGCCACAAAACTGGAATATGTGAATACAACCTTAAATTCTTTGTTGTGGTACATGGAGCAGTGAGTGTAACTTCTGCCACTCATTCGGTTGTTTGTGTGGCTCCTGAAAGGCAAGAAGCCAATCACCCCTGCCCTATAATTATTATTGAGTCCCGGCATCATTGGGAAGCGTTCCAGAGGTAATAATATGTCCTAAATGATAACCTATCATTAGAAAATATATTATACATATAATATTGGATTACCCATAACATTTTTTTTTGCCTATAGGAGCTGAATAAAAAGGGCTTCTAAACCTTTCTATAAAATCCTGTGCATCTATAATATAAATTATGTTATAACGTGGTCTCAAAGTGATCTCAGGGTCTACTTCCTGCTTCCCTGCCTGGATGAGAAGCAATGAGGATTTGATACATCAACACTACTCAGTTCATTTATGTCCTTTTCGTTTAGAGTTTTCAGGATTGAATTCCGGTTTTAACTATTAGAAAAAAAAATTCAAGACCGCTAAGGCGGTAGTGAGAAACTGGTGGTGGCCCATGCAAAATGACAACATGAAACCCCTGCTCTCAATATACCCCTGCTCAGTCTCCCATTGCACGGCACAAAACAAAAACATTGCAGGGCACAAGTCACTGGGGGTCAATTTAAAAGGCTTAAACTGGCATACTAAAGTAGCACATTTTTGCTCAAACAGCATTTTATGCTAAAATGTAGTATATTTTTGTCTTTTTTCTGTTGCACTCAACGCTTCTTTAAAAAAATAGGTGTAGCTTAGCAGAAGATGGAGGGGCCACCACAGCCCAACACATCTACAATAACTGACACCAGGAAACTGCTGTAAATGAAATCTATGCCTGCTGACGAAGGTTTCATTCCTGGCACATGAAGATATGCAACAAACATAGTAAGAGCCATGCTTGTCTTAATAAATTAGCCACATCCTACTTTGACATTTTTTATTTTTTTATTAAGATTGCCATGTGAAATTCTAGTCGTTAGTCCCACCGACGGACTTAAGACCTGCATCTGAGGCCCCCAAAATGTTGTGGGTTGACCCCCAGTGATTAATGAGGTTAAGTTTCCATAACACAGCTAAAAGGGGAGCAGGTCAGGTACATACTTGCTCCATATTTTTTGTGGGGCCTCGGAACAGAACAGCGGATGCGGACAGCACACGGTGTGCTGTCCGCATCTTTTGCGGCCCCATTGAAATGAATGGGTCAACATCCATTCCGCAAAATTGCGGAACGGATGCGGATCCATTTATACGGTCATGTGAATGTACCCTAAGGAGGAGATGTAAGGGCTGCCACATTGTGGATAGCTTTAATCTGAAAATGAGCAGTTTCAATTGAATTCTATACTGTATGGGCAACCAGCGCAATAACTGGCACAGGGTAGAGGCATTGGAGTAGAGATTAGAAAGATGGATGAGCTTGGCTGCTGCAATAATGATAGATTGGGGAAATTTTGGTGAGGAGGAGGCCAATTAGTAATGAGCTGCAGTAATCCAGACAAGAGTGGATCAGGGTTTTGATGAGAGTTTTTGTTGCTTCCACAGCAAGAAAGGGGTAGATGTTTTTGAGGTGTAGGCGGCATGAGCAGTCAAGTGATTGAATATAGGGGGTAAAAGAAACATCAGTGTCAAATATAGCACCGAGAGAGTGTGCATGCTGCCTAGGAGTTATATTAGTTCAGTTTTTTAAAGATTCAGTTTCAGATAGAGAGAGAGAGGACATGATGTTAGAGATAGAAGACAGTCACTGGTGTTTTGTAGTACAGTAGGGTTGAGGTCATGGTATGAAGTGTATATTTGGGTGTCCTCAGCTTAGAGATGGTACTGAAAACCAAATCTGAAAGTCTGTTCGATAGGGGCTGTGTAGAGAGAAGAGGATAGGATGTAGGACTGAACCATGTGGAACCCCAACAGGAAGAGAACCAGGAGAGAGCAGTGCCCTTAAGGCCGATAAATTTGAGCATGGTGAGGAGGAATTTGTGGTCTACAGTGTCAGTTTCTATAGTGCTACAGAGATATTCAGAAGAATGAGCAGAGAGTAGTTACTGTTGTGCTTAGCTGTCAGGAGGTTATT
This sequence comes from Bufo bufo, assembly GCF_905171765.1. NCBI lineage: Eukaryota > Metazoa > Chordata > Amphibia > Anura > Bufonidae > Bufo > Bufo bufo. The sequence goes on from NC_053390.1 coordinate 196,331,667, forward strand.
TGTCACGTTGGTGAGGGCAGTTTCTGTACAGTGTAGAGGGCAGAAACTAGATTATAGTGGATCAAGGAGACAGTTAACAGAGAGGGGCGAGAATACACCAAGCACTCAAGGCAGGGGCGGATTGGCCATAGACCCTACAGGGAAATTTCCCAGTGGGCCAATGCCCCAGGGGGTCACTTAAGTCTTCCTCTCTGCTGCTAACCGGGTACATAATGAGCTCTCAACAATAATTAATGCTGTGAGAATCAGGTACTCATGTACCCAGCCAGCGACCGCACATGCCCTCCTGAATTCAACTGCTGTGGCCGTAGCTCACCTCCTAAGCCCCCTGATACATAGACAACTGGAGGAGGAGGACAGAAGATTGTAGCTAATGATGGCCACCACAGAGGGCGAGCTTTTGGGGCAGTACACTGTGCTACACTGTGGTATTTGGTTATGCTGGGATGGTATTTTGATCTATGGTATTGTTGACCCCGCCTACTTGTGCTGCCCCGCTTTTTGTTACAAACTGAGGCCATTTTTCCTTTTTTTTCCTAGTGCCACTTTAAGTTCCCAGTCCGCTCCTGACTCAAGGAGTTTAGAGATGAAGGGGAGATTAGAGACAAGTCTGTAGTTTGCTATGCAAAATTGGTCAAGAGTTGTTTTCTTTATTAATGGGGTTATGACAGAATATTTGAAAGAGGAGGGGAAGATACCAGAAGAGAGCTAAAGGATCAAAATTTAAGTTAGGGGAGTAGTAACAGCGGGAGAGAGAGACTGGAGGAAGTGTGAGGGAATAGGGTCAGTAGTGCATGTGGTAGAGTGAGAAGAGGAGAGGAGTCTGGAGACTTTTTCTGTGACTGGGTCTAATGTGGAAAATGAACCAGAGGAGACGAGGGAGAAGGGGCTCGATGACACTTGGAAACTAGGAGCGAATTTTATGCATAATGTTAATAATTTTTGTCATTGAAGTGGCCAGATATTCAGCACAGAGGTCTGTAATAGGTGCCTGCACTTTTTGACTGAGGAGGGAGTAAATTGTATCAAAGATTTTATTTGGATTATTGGATAATGAGGAGACCAGAGTCATTAGGTCTGTTTGGCAAGGTGAAGGGCAGAGTTATAAGTTTACAGCAAAAATTTGGAGTGGAGGATATCTTCTGGTGTATGAGTTTTTCTCCATAGGCATTCAGCACTCCTGGAGCACTGCAGGAGAAACTGCGTTTTGGGTTTGTTCCAGGGTTGCTTTCATCTCAGTTTGGTGATTCTAAGTGTAGGGAGCGCTACTTCATCTAGGGTACTTCTGAGGGTATCATATTAGTGTTTTGCAGACAGATCAGGGCAGGAGAGGAAAGAGATTGGAGACAATGATGAATGTACAGTACGTTTCTTGGAGTCAATGGCATGTAGATTTCTGAATGTGTTATAAGTACTTGTGTGTAAGGATGGATCAGGATTTGTGACAGTAAAGAAGAAAAGGTTATGGTCCGAGAGCGGAAGGGGAGAGTTAAGAAAGTTAAACAGTAGAGCTGGAGGAAGACTAGTGTGTTAGCGTCTTTATGCGTCTGGGAATTAGTTGTGAAAGGCCGAGAGAATGTTAGATATAGAAGCTGAGAGGCAGGAGGGGAGATTGGGCTGTCTATGGAGATGGTAAAGTCACCAAAAATAAGAGTTGATAGTTCTGAGAAAAGGAAGTGTGGGAGAAAGGCAGTAAAGTGATCCAGGAACTGGGTGGTGAGCCAGAGGGGCAGTAAATAACTGCTACCCTGAGGGAGAATGGGTGGAAAAGTATGAACTCCAGCGTGTACCTTGCCTGGAAGGGCAGCATGCAGCAGTAGGATCTACTTTAAATCTTAAAGCCTATGAAATATCTCACTCACAGATCCACCTTCCGGAGGAGTCTTATCCACAGACTTAAAGCTAGAACTGAGAACAGTCTAGTGGTATATAGAGGGAAGTAAATAATATTGCCCCATGCCTAAGTTCCCTAAGGAACGTACTAAACTATGACCGCACTATTCAACAAACTTAATGATAAAGGATGAACTGTATCAATATATTGATGTTTTGGTTGTTGATATATATATACAGTCATGAGAATATCATTGCCAGAGGCCTTCATCTTATTTTACATCCAGCATTTGAGGATGATGAGGAATTTTGTAGTACATGGGAAACCATGCTTAATCAAAGTTTTGTAAGTCTTATTGAACTACTATGCAATAAGCATAAATTCCTTGTCACTCTGATTATGGAGGAGATTACACATTTTACACAATAACTTGTGGCTTGTGGCATAGAGAACACTCCGAGTTTCTTGCGATTAACCAGGACATTATCAGCCAGATAATATCATTAGAAAAATGTATTATTGAGAAAAAAGCTAAGAAACTGAAAAGGAATAGGAATGACTATTATAAGTGAAAACAGAGAACTTGGCAAAAAGAACACTAATATAACTTTCTAATATTGAAAATAATTATCCATCCACATTGCCTATTCATACCAATCATTCTGTCACCTTGACCTCCACACACTGTACCAACAAATCTGGGACTCGCAATTTCACTAACATTAGGTACCGCCAAGCCCACATCACTGCCCCATTCCTGCAGTAACCCACATTCAGCACGGCAAAAATGTGGACTGAAGTCTGAAAGGGACCCTCACCCACCCCAGAGGATCCCACATCCCTTGTTCATCCCCTGTGCCTGTGTCCTCTCCAACACATTGTTATGCCCCCCTCCCAACCCAGCATCTCTTTGCCTGGACAAACATCCAGATAAACTCCCTATACCACCACTGAGAATCCATTCCCGGCAATCCCTTATTTCTATCACTTCACAAAGGAACAAAACAGTACTTCCAATCCCCTGTGTTGACCTATTTCTGCTACTAGTAATCTTTCCCACTATCTGGATCTCGCACTGCAAAGGTATGTTATCCATCTGCTGAGCTTATTCTGAGATTCCAGACAGTTAATTACCCACTTACAGGATTTATCTTGCAATAATGACTCCCACTTTGTAGCTATGGACATTTGCAGCAGGCGCCTCCCCCCAGGGCCCTTTAAGAGTTTTTAAGCTGTAATCGTTTTGTTGTGACGCCAGTTGCAATTAAGCAACAAGGGCACAGGGCCCCTTCTAGTGTTAAGGTGGTACCAAGGTGTAGGAATGCCAGAGTGGTGTAGGGTAGCCTAAATGTCCCTTAATGGTGTTGCACATGTCACGGTGCTCCTACCTGGATACGCTGGACCCTAGGCGTTGGCTCCACAGCAGTAAAAAGGGGGTTGTTGATGAAGGGGATGATTAAATAAATTGAGTCCAGACCTTGTATTGAAGTTGAAACAGCTTTAAATATACTTTTCTTCAAGCAGTTTACAGGCTTTGTCTTGGTTTCCAGCAGGCTTTGGCATTAACTGTGGCAGGCAAAATCCTTTCTGCTACGTCAGTTGCTCTCTGGCTCTGCTGTGCTAACAGGCTGGCTATAGAACTCAGCTCCTTCTTCTTTAGGCTGTACTTAACTTTCTGTGGACTGGTCTGTCTCTAGCTTTATCCAGGGAAAACTTTCCTCCTGGTTTCAGAGGCTTCAGGATATGGCCTCCAGATGCAGCTGAGCTGAAGGTGCTCCAGCTGGCCCAGGCAAGGCTCATCCAACAGGGACTGGCTCCTGCTGCCTTCCCTTCCTTGGCAGGGGGTACTCTATTCTCACCTCTTCCCTAGAAGGGGTAGGCTAGACTGCTCTAACTCTCACTAAACTCCTCCCTAGAGGAAGAGAAAAGAATGGAAAGAAGGTTCCATTCTAGGTAAGATAGCTCTGCCACGTATGCCGCCATCTGCTGGTGAACCAGGCATATTACACTTAAACAGTTACCTAATAACAAATATGAATACACATTTTTGCATGACCTGGAAATAAGTACATAGGATGACACGTCGTTAACCATAGGAGACAGTAGTGATGTGTAAATATGGTAATGCACCTCTGGGGCATTACAGATTCAGGCCTTATATTCAAATATTGAGCACCACTTACGACTATCCTGCATGGAGACATTTCTAGGGACTGACAACAGTATACACCAGCCAAAAAAAAAACTTTTTATTGAAGAGTCTTGAATTTTTGTTGACACTTTTTAAAATATGATGACAAGATCTCTCATCAGAGACTTGAGAGCACCATGGGTAGTCAGGTCGCGTCCTCGTATATCAACCTCTTCATGGAGGTATTTGAGTGTCTGCACATTTAGAATAACACTACGTTCAGAGACAACATTATCCTATATAAAATATACATAGTAACATAGTAACATAGTACATAAGGCCGAAAAAAGACATTTGTCCATCCAGTTCGGCCTGTCATCCTGCAAGTTGATCCAGAGGAAGGCAAAAAAAAACCTGTGAGGTAGAAGCCAATTTTCCTCACTTTAGGGGAATAAAAAATTCCTTCCCGACTCCAATCAGGCAATCAGAATAACTCCCTGGATCAACGACCCCTCTCTAGTAGCTATAGCCTGTAATATTATTACACTCCAGAAATACATCCAGGCCCCTCTTGAATTCCTTTATTGTACTCACCATCACCACCTCCTCAGGCAGAGAGTTCCATAGTCTCACTGCTCTTACCGTAAAGAACCCTTTTCTATGTTTGTGTACAAACCTTCTTTCCTCCAAACGCAGAGGATATCCCCTCGTCACAGTCACAGTCCTGGGGATAAATAGATGATGGGATAGATCTCTGTACTGCCCCCTGATATATTTATACATAGTAATTAGATCTCCCCTCAGTCGTCTTCTAACGTAAATAACCCTAATTTTGATAATCTTTCAGGGTACTGTAGTTGCCCCATTCCAGTTATTACTTTAGTTGCCCTCCTCTGGACCCTCTCCAGCTCTGCTATGTCTGCCTTGTTCACAGGAGCCCAGAACTGTACACAGTACTCCATGTGTGGTCTGACCAGTGATTTGTAAAGTAGTAGGAATATGTTCTCATCACGGGCATCTATGCCCCTTTTGATGCAACCCATTATCTTATTGGCCTTGGCAGCAGCTGCCTGACACTGTTTTTTGCAGCTTAGTTTGCTGTTTATTAAAATTCCTAGATCCTTTTCCATGTCAGTGTTACCGAGTGTTTTACCATTTAGTATGTACGGGTGACTTGCATTATTCCTTCCCATGTGCATAACTTTACATTTGTCAGTGTTAAACCCCATCTGCCACTTATCTGCCCAAGCCTCCAATCTATCCAGATCCCTCTGTAGTAGTATACTGTCCTCTTCAGTGTTAATTACTTTACACAGTTTAGTGTCATCTGCGAAAATTGATATTTTACTATGCAAGCCTTCTACAAGATCATTAATAAATATATTGAAGAGAATAGGGCCCAATACTGACCCCTGAGGTACTCCACTAGTGACAGTGACCCAATCTGAGTATGTACCGTTAATAACCACCCTCTGTTTTCTATCATTGAGCCAGTTACTTACCCACTTACAGACGTTTTCTCCCAGTCCGAGCATTCTCATTTTATATACTAACCTTTTATGTGGTACAGTGTCAAATGCTTTGGAGAAGTCCAGATACACGACATCCATTGATTCGCCGCTGTCAAGTCTAGAACTTACCTCCTCATAGAAACTGATTAAATTAGTTTGACATGACCGATCCCTCACGAAGCCATGCTGATATGGCGTTATTTGCTTATTTCCGTTAAGATGCTCTAACATAGCATCTCTCAGAAAACCTTCAAACAGTTTACCCACAACAGATGTTAAACTTACCGGCCTATAGTTTCCAGGCTCTGTTTTTGGACCCTTTTTGAATATTGGCACCACATTTGCCATGCGCCAATCCTGTGGGACATTCCCTGTCAGTACAGAGTCCGCAAATATCAGAAATAAGGGTCTGGCTATGACATTACATTCCCTTAGGATACGGGGGTGTATGCCATCCGGTCCTGGCAATTTGTCTATTTTGATCTTTTTAAGTCGCTGTTGTACTTCTTCCTGGGTCAGACAGGACACTTTTAATGGCGAATTTATTTCAACATTCAGCATTTCATCTGACAGTTTATTTTCCTCAGTGAATACATTGGAGAAAAAAATATTTAACAGCTTTGCTTTCTCCTCGTCGCTCTCTGCGACTCCCCCCTCATTACTCTTTAAAGGGCCGACACCTTCAGATTTATACTTTTTAACATTTATATAATTGAAGAACATTTTAGGGTTAGTTTTACTCTCTTTGGCAATTAATCTCTCGGTCTCTAGTTTGGCCGCTTTTATTTGTTTTTTACATGTTCTGTTTTTTTCCTTATAGTTTTTCAGTGCTTCCGTGCTACCCTCCTGTTTTAGTATTTTATATGCTTTCTTTTTGTCATTTATTGCTTTCTTTACAGTTCTGTTTATCCACATTGGTTTCTTTTTGTTCCTTAACCTTTTATTCCCATACGGTATGTACCTCTCACAATGAGATTTTAGGATGTTTTTAAAGATATCCCATTTTTTTGGCTGTATTTTTATTTTTGAGAACTTTGTCCCAGTTAGTTAGGCCTATGGCCTCTCTTAGTTGGCTAAATTTAGCTTTTTTGAAGTTTGGTATTTTTGTTCCTCCCTGTAGAAACGCTCTTTTGAATGATAATTGGAAGGTTATTACTTTATGGTCACTATTTCCCAGGTGTCCCCCAACCTGCACGTCTGTTGTTCTGTCAGGTCTATTGGTTAATATTAAGTCCAGTATGGCCGTCCCTCTAGTCGGGTCCTGAACCAGTTGGGAGAGATAATCGTCTTTGGTTATTGCCAAGAATCTGTTTCCTTTATGAGATATACAAGTTTCAGTTTCCCAGTCTATATCTGGGTAGTTGAAGTCCCCCATAATAACCACCTCATTATGATTTGCCGCCTTGTCTATCTCGTTTAGTAGTAGATTTTCAGTGGACTCTGGTATATTAGGTGGTTTATAGTAGACTCCTATTAGTAATTTATTGTATCTCTACCCACAGTGACTCCACATGTTCATGTCCCTCACTTATATCTTCACGGAGTGTGGGCTTTAGACAAGACTTTACATAAAGGCAGACCCCTCCACCTCTCCGGTTTTGACGATCCTTTCTAAACAGACTGTAACCTTGTACATTAACTGCCCAGTCATAGCTATCATCCAGCCATGTCTCAGTTATTCCCACTATGTCATAGTCCTCCTCACACATCACTAATTCCAGTTCACCAGTTTTATTAGTCAGGCTTCTGGCATTAGTATACATACATTTGAGAGGTTTATGTATATTTTTTACCCTACACCTTGTCGGTGGGTAATAATTCAATTAAGAATTATTAATTATGGTCATAAAAATTATTAATCATAAAAAAAATTAAATTTATAAAATTTGTCATAAATTCTTAAAATCATGACCTGGTGAATTGTAGACAACCTAATTGATACAATTCACATCTGAGTCCGACTATTTCCTCAGATAAATAAGTTCTTTTTGACGTGAGATGACGTTAATGATAAAATGTAGTTCTGCATTATACAATAATACACAGGTATTATAAAAATATGTAGATTTATTGGTTACAAGATTATAAACATATATAAGTAATAAACACAATGATACATGCAAATGAATATATATATAGCGTTAATATAAAGCATTACAAGCTTAACAATATATGTGAGTGGAAATAACTTTGTCACATTATACACAAGCTATTATTAGGTTAGGATATCAAAATATGAACATAAGTTATATATATTACTTCTGTTCAGAGAAAACCTCATGATATCAGGATGGGAATGTCTAATCCTAGACATCAATATAGAATGATAAATACATTCTGCCCTCCTCTAACCAACTACACATCACATGACCTCAAGATGGGCAAATCCATCCAAGGATATAACTTAGAAGAGATAACCATATCCTTCCGCCCCATCCTGGACTAATTTCACATACATGACTTTGGTAAGACTATTAAGACAAATAACAGGGATCTAGGATTTTGCTAGTCCATATCTTAAATGGGAAGGATTTGATATAAGTCCTTCCTGTGGGAATCCATCACTTAGCTTGGCGAAGAATGTTCTATTTATATATATATATATATATATATATATATATATACACATACAATTATTTAATGCTTTGCTAGATTATGAGTCCAGATTCTTCTGCAGGTAGAATGAAGCCTCACAATATCCTAAAACTACATCTCAATATGGAGATGATCAATTAATTTAATTATTTGTTTATTCGCCAATCTAGATGGTATAATTTCACCCACACTATCAAATTAGTCTTAATAAAATGAAATATCATTTTCTGTGTCTCTTACCAAGTCCTAGTAGGAATCTCACTTCTGCTCCTAGGAAAGCTGGGTGGTCCATCATAGCACATCTCACCATGGCTTTCATCTTGATAGACCTCAACTTCTCCTCTCCTTCCTTCTACCTTCTCTTTCTTTCTTACCTTCTCTTACTTTCTCTCTATGGCTTATGATCCCAAACTTATCAGTTAGACACACCTTCCTAGTTTGCGAACTTTCCAATCATTGTCGGATGGGCGTGACCATTGATAAAATGTGACATCATAACCCTACCCAGAATGCATTTTTGCTACTGTTGTAATGTCACCTACTGATACCTAGGTGGCACTGCTGTATAAGCTATCTGCATCATAGTATAAAGGGTTAACTTATGTAAGTCTGAATATACATTTTGACCTTAGAAGCTTTAATTCAAAGCTATAGGGATTAATTCTGACACTTGTAGCAATTAGAGACAGACCTCTAGGCGTCTCTTTTGAATGTTTTTCACACTTAATTTATGGATCGTAAATGGCTTGTTTTCTCACAGAGATATCAGTACCTCCTCTGTCATACCAAAGATGTGATTAATTGTTACAAATACACATCTTCACAGACACTCTTCTAATGAGAAATATATACAATATACTGGATACATGTTGTCTTCGTAACATATAACAATATAATATAAACAAATATATATATGTCCTACTGATTGTTTTATGCTAAGGACTAACTAAGGCTCAATAAATGAATACATACATATTATATATTTTGCTTCATTTATAAATGCCTAATTGTATAGGTAATTATCACCAGCTGCTTCTTATCTTATCTCCTGTCATAAATTTAAGTAAGTAAACAAGGCGGATTCTTCTCAGACTGGTATATTCATGAGTAGAATAACACTGAAGTAGAAACCTTTGTGTGACCTTAATTTGGCCTACTCAAGACATACAAAATTGCAACTATAGTCGACCATGGCTCTTAAAGGAAATGAACATCCATTTTGACAATAATGAATTGGATATCAATGCATTTACCTATGAAAAGGCCCAAAAACCTTTCCTTCTGAACTGTTCTAGTCCCTCCTTCCATTCCTCCCCCAGTCCCACTACCTTGCCCCCGGTCTCTATCTGCACTATCTTCCCCTTCTATAGTGTAATTACCCTCCCCCAGTCACTAGTTTAAACACTCCTCCAACCCTCTAGCCATCTTCTTCCCCAACACAGCTGCCCCTTCCCCATTGAGGTGCAGCCCGTCCCTACGATAGAGCCTGTAGCCGACAGAGAAGTCGGCCCAGTTCTCCAGGAACCCAAACCCCTCCATCCTACACCAGTTCTTGAGCCACTTGTTAATTTCCCTAATCTCCCGCTGCCTTTCTTGTGTGGCCCGTGGTACAGGTAGTATTTCGGAAAATACTACCTTTGAGGTCCTTGCCCTAAGCTTTTGACTTAAATCCCTGAAATCATTTTTAAGGACTCTCCACCTACCCCTAACTTTGGCATTGGTTCCGATATGGACCATGACAGCTGGATCTTCTCCATCCCCTCCCAGTAATCTGTCAACCCGATCCGCGATATGTCGAACTCTAGCGCCAGGAAGACAGCACACTGTTCGCCGATCACGGTCTTTGTGACAGATTTCCCTATCTGTTCCCCTAATAATTGAGTCTCCCACTACCAGCACCTGTCTGGCCTGCCCTGCTCTCCTGGTCCCCTACTTACCGGAGCTGACATTCCCCTGACTGGCAGAGGAAGTGTCCGGCTGCAGCAGTGCCGTCCCTGGACTGATATCCCCCTCATCTGCCAAACGTGCAAACTTGTTGGGGTGTGTCAGATCAGGGCTAGCCTCCCTGGCACTCTTCCCTCTACCCCGCTTTCTAACTGTTACCCAGCTAGCTACCTCACTTTCCTCAGCCTCCTCTCTGTCACCCTCCCCCTCATCTACCCCAAAGAGTGCTTGCTCGGTGAGAAGCAAACCTTTTTGCAAATTGTCAATGCCTCTCAGTGTTGCAACTTGCCCATTTAGAGAGTCGATTAGCGATTCCAAACGGGTAATTTGCTCACATCTTGAACAAAGATATACACACTCGAACGGCTGTTCCAGGACTGCATACATCATGCAAGATGTGCACTGGACTGCGTTGTCAATTGTGCAACACATACTAAATGGGGATTACACCACAAAAGCAAAAAATACAATACAATGTAGTAATAAGATACTGTCACGGATGGTGTACAGGAAACAAGACAATAATATAAACAATGACTCACTGGATCCACAACTAAGGAAGAAAAGGGGAGACCCCTGCAAGAGACCTGCCGCTCTCCCTTATTGCTCAGCCTATGCGACCACCCCAAAGGTGGATGGGCGCATATCCACGTACCTCGACTATCTTACACCTGAAGACCCTACAATAGTGAGGGGACACGACCACCGGCTCCCTACACAGACACGGAGGGAGTCAGGGTCACCTGGATCCAGAAAACAGAAAATCATAAATACATAAACAGAACTTATCTTAAAGACGACTGGGGACTGTGGACTGGGAACAAGGAACAGCATGCACACACACTCCAGGAAGTTGTATAGGCCGCACACTACTGCATTCTGGGGAGGAACTTAAAGGGCAGTAATCAGTCCAACAGCATGACAGCTGAGATAGACTAACGAGATGAGAAACTAAACCAAAACAAAGAAATTCAAGGAGGAGGATCTGAAAGGCTCCTGTCAGAGCTTCTCAACGTTCTGGCTGTGACAGTACCCCTCCTTCTACGAGTGGACTCCGGACACTCAGAGCCCACCTTCTCAGGATGGGACCTATGGAAAGCCCTGATGAGACGAGAGGCCTTAATGTCCGTCACTGGGACCCACATCCTCTCCTCAGGACCATAACCCTCCCAATGAACGAGGTACTGGAGGGAACCGCGGACAAGACGAGAATCCACAATCCTAGAGACCTGAAATTCAAGATTTCCATCAACCACAATCGGAGGAGGAGGCAAAGGCGAGGGCACAATAGGTTGAACATAAGGTTTCAATAAGGACTTATGAAAAACATTATGGATCTTCCAACTCTGAGGAAGATCAAGACGGTAGGCAACAGGATTGATGACAGACAGGATCTTGTAAGGCCCAATAAACCTAGGACCCAACTTCCAGGAGGGAACCTTCAATCTGATATTCTTGGTAGACAACCACACCAGATCACCAACATTCAGGTCCGGACCAGGCACACGTCTCTTATCTGCCACACGCTTATATCTCTCACTCGTGCTCTTTAGATTATCCTGAATCTTTTGCCAAATAGATGACAAAGACGAGGAGAATCTGTCCTCATCAGGTAAACCAGAAGACCCCTCTCCCGAGAAAGTCCCAAACTGCGGATGAAACCCATATGCACCAAAAAATGGTGACTTATCAGAGGACTCCTGACAACGATTATTTTAAGCAAACTCAGCAAGGGACAAAAAAGAACACCAATCCTCCTGATTCTCCGCCACAAAACAGCGCAGATATGTCTCCAGATTCTGATTGACGCGCTCTGTCTGGCCATTCGACTGCGGGTGGAAAGCAGAAGAGAATGACAACCGAACCCCCAAGCGAGAACAGAAAGCCTTCCAGAATCTGGAAACAAACTGCGTGCCCCTATCAGAGACTATGTCTGAAGGAATACCATGCAATTTGACAATGTGGTCAATAAATGCCTGCGCCAGCGTCTTAGCATTGGGCAAACCAGGAAAAGGGATGAAATGCACCATTTTGCTAAAACGGTCCACCACCACCAGAATCACAGTCTTCCCCGAGGAACGAGGCAAGTCCGTTATGAAGTCCATGGACAGATGTGTCCAAGGACGGGAAGGAATGGGTAAGGGAAGGAGAGGACCTGATGGCCGTGAATGAGGGACTTTGGCACGAGCGCAAGTCTCGCAAGCTGCCACAAAACCCTCAACCAACTTACGAAGCGCAGGCCACCAGAATCTCCGAGCGATGAGATCCAGTGTGGCTCTTGCCCCCGGGTGCCCAGCAAGGACCGTATCGTGGTGTTCCTTAAAAATCTTGTGTCTCAAAGCGAGAGGCACAAACAACCTCCCAGGAGGACAAAGATCAGGAGCCTCTGACTGGGCTGCCTGCACCTCTGCCTCCAATTCAGGAAAAAGAGCAGAGACCACCACACCTTCAGCCAAAATGGGACCCGGGTCTTCAAAATTCCCACCTCCCGGAAAACAACGTGACAGGGCATCTGCCTTCACATTCTTAACCCCAGGGCGGAACGTGACAACAAAATTAAACCTTGAAAAGAACAAAGACCATCTGGCCTGTCTCGGGTTCAGACGCTTGGCTGACTCCAAGTGGGCCAGATTTTTATGGTCAGTAAACACAGTAATAGGGTGTCTGGCTCCCTCTAGCCAATGGCGCCATTCTTCAAAAGCCAACTTGATGGCCAACAATTCCCTATCTCCCACATCATAATTTCTCTCTGCGGAGGAGAGTTTCTTTGAGAAAAAGGCACACGGTTGCCATTTGGCAGGAGAGGAACCCTGAGACAAGACCGCACCCACCCCTACCTCAGAAGCATCAACCTCAACTATGAAGGGTAACGAAATATCAGGTTGTACCAGGATGGGAGCGGAAGCAAAACTCTCCTTGATATTAGAAAAGGCCTTACGCGCTTCTACCGACCAGGAAGAAAAATCTACCCCCTTTCTGGTCATATCAGTGAGTGGTTTAACAACAGAGGAATAATTCAAAATAAATTTCCTGTAATAATTGGCAAAGCCCAAAAAACGCATCAGCGCCTTCTGATTCTCAGGAAGCTCCCACTAGTGATGTCGCGAACATAAAATTTTCAGTTCGCGAACAGCGAACGAGAACTTCCGCAAATGTTCGCGAACTGGCGAACCGGGTGAACCGCCATAGACTTCAATAGACAGGCGAATTTTAAAACCCACAGGGACTCTTTCTGGCCACAATAGTGATGAAAAAGTTGTTTCAAGGGGTCTAACACCTGGACTGTGGCATGCCGGAGGGGGATCTATGGCAAAACTCCCATGGAAAATTACGTAGTGGACGCAGAGTCGGGTTTTAATCCATAAAGGGCATAAATCAACTAACATTCCTAAATTGTTTGGAATAACGTGCTTTAAAACATCCAGTGTGTGTATACGATCAGGTATGATGTTGTATCGATCAGGTAGTGTAAGGGTTACGCCCGCATCACAGACATTGACAGACCAAACTCCCCTTTTAATGCACCGCAAACAGTTCATTTGCACAACCGCAAACTCCCCATTTGCACAAGGTTGGATACCAAGCTAGCCACGTCCCGGTGATGTCATTGAAGGTTTCTTCCTCCACCCAGCCACGTACAACACCAAGGGTCCCCGAAAGGTCAATTGAATTGATTTTTCGAACGGGGAGATGGTTAAAAAAACGCTGGCTCCCTCCCCTTTGTTTTTATCCACGGTGACTGCGTCTGCGCCGTGCAATTTACTGTCACACCCGATATGAGTGGTATTTTCTGTAGTACTATTCTCATCAGTTTAATCCCTCTAACGTCCCCAATCTGGGTGCCATTTATTGAATAGATTTTTCGAACGGGGAGATGGTATCAGTGGTTGGCACTGGCAGTGGGCACACTACAGTCAGTAGAAGCGGGCCTGACACACACTGGCAGCAGGCAAGCAACTGAAATTACACTAAAGTGTAAAAATTAAATGCCTTATTTATCGGCAAGCTACTGTGCCACCCGGTATGAGTGGTTGGCACTGGCAGTGGGCACACTACAGTCAGTGGAAGAGGGCCTGACACACACTGGCAGCAGGCAAGCAACTGAATTTAGACTACTGTCTAAAAATTAAATGCCTTATTTATCGGCAAGCTACTGTGCCACCCGGTATCAGTGGTTGGCACTGGCAGTGGGCACACTACAGTCAGTGGAAGCGGGCCTGACACACACTGGCAGCAGGCAAGCAACTGAATTTAGACTACTGTCTAAAAATTAAATGCCTTATTTATCGGCAAGCTACTGTGCCACCCGGTATCAGTGGTTGGCACTGGCAGTGGGCACACTACAGTCAGTTGAAGTCGGCCTGACACACACTAGCAGCAGGCAAGCAGCTGAAATTACACTAAAGTGTAAAAATTAAATGCCTTTTTTATGCAAAGTCCTGTGCCAGCCGGTATGAGTGGTGGGCACTGGCAGTGGGCACACTACAGTCAGTGGAAGTCAGCCTGACACACACTGGCAGGCAACTAACCTTAGATTAAAGTGTAAAAATTAAGTGCCTATTTTTTAAGCAAAGTCCTGTGCCACTCGGTATGACAGGGGTGGGCACTGGCAGTGGGCACACTACAGTCAGTTGAAGTCGGCCTGACACACACTAGCAGCAGGCAAGCAGCTGAAATTACATTAAAGTGTAAAAATTAAATGCCTTTTTTAAGCAAAGTCCTGTGCCAGCCGGTATGAGTGGTGGGCACTGGCAGTGGGCACACTACAGTCAGTGGAAGTCAGCCTGACACACACTGGCAGGCAACTAACCTTAGATTAAAGTGTAAAAATTAAGTGCCTATTTTTTAAGCAAAGTCCTGTGCCACTCGGTATGACAGGGGTGGGCACTGGCAGTGGGCACACTACAGTCAGTGGAAGTCAGCCTGACACACACTGGCAGGCAACTAACCTTAGATTAAAGTGTAAAAATTAAGTGCCTATTTTTTAAGCAAAGTCCTGTGCCACTCGGTATGACAGGGGTGGGCACTGGCAGTGGGCACACTACAGTCAGTTGAAGTCGGCCTGACACACACTAGCAGCAGGCAAGCAGCTGAAATTACATTAAAGTGTAAAAATTAAATGCCTTTTTTAAGCAAAGTCCTGTGCCAGCCGGTATGAGTGGTGGGCACTGGCAGTGGGCACACTACAGTCAGTGGAAGTCAGCCTGACACACACTGGCAGGCAACTAACCTTAGATTAAAGTGTAAAAATTAAGTGCCTATTTTTTAAGCAAAGTCCTGTGCCACTCGGGATGACAGGGGTGGGCACTGGCAGTGGGCACACTACAGTCAGTTGAAGTCGGCCTGACACACACTGGCAGGCAACTAACCTTAGATTAAAGTGTAAAAATGAAGTGCCTTTTTTTTAAGCAAAGTCCTGTGCCACACGGGATGACAGGGGTGGGCACTGGCAGTGGGCACACTACAGTCAGTTGAAGTCGGCCTGACACACACTAGCAGCAGGCAAGCAGCTGAAATTACACTAAAGTGTAAAAATTAAATGCCTTTTTTATGCAAAGTCCTGTGCCAGCCGGTATGAGTGGTGGGCACTGGCAGTGGGCACACTACAGTCAGTGGAAGTCAGCCTGACACACACTGGCAGGCAACTAACCTTAGATTAAAGTGTAAAAATTAAGTGCCTATTTTTTAAGCAAAGTCCTGTGCCACTCGGGATGACAGGGGTGGGCACTGGCAGTGGGCACACTACAGTCAGTTGAAGTCGGCCTGACACACACTGGCAGGCAACTAACCTTAGATTAAAGTGTAAAAATGAAGTGCCTTTTTTTTAAGCAAAGTCCTGTGCCACACGGGATGACAGGGGTGGGCACTGGCAGTGGGCACACTACAGTCAGTTGAAGTCGGCCTGACACACACTAGCAGCAGGCAAGCAGCTGAAATAACACTAAAGTGTAAAAATTAAATGCCTTTTTTATGCAAAGTCCTGTGCCAGCCGGTATGAGTGGTGGGCACTGGCAGTGGGCACACTACAGTCAGTGGAAGTCAGCCTGACACACACTGGCAGGCAACTAACCTTAGATTAAAGTGTAAAAATTAAGTGCCTTTTTTTTAAGCAAAGTCCTGTGCCACACGGGATGACAGGGGTGGGCACTGGCAGTGGGCACACTACAGTCAGTTGAAGTCGGCCTGACACACACTAGCAGCAGGCAAGCAGCTGAAATTACACTAAAGTGTAAAAATTAAATGCCTTTTTTATGCAAAGTCCTGTGCCAGCCGGTATGAGTGGTGGGCACTGGCAGTGGGCACACTACAGTCAGTGGAAGTCAGCCTGACACACACTGGCAGGCAACTAACCTTAGATTAAAGTGTAAAAATTAAGTGCCTTTTTTTAAGCAAAGTCCTGTGCCACACGGAATGACAGGGGTGAGCACTGGCAGTGGGCACACTACAGTCTGTGGGCCTGCAGCTCCTCACACACAGGCAGGCCAGGCAACTGCAATATGTATATAAAGGAAAAAAAAAAAGCAGACTAATGTTGCAGCCCTAAAAAGGGCTTTTTGGGGTGCTGTCAGGACGCTGTCCTTACAGCAGAGATCAGATGAGTCTTTCAGGACTGGAGTGGACACTGAATTCACTAGCCTAGCTATCGATTTCCCAATTAAATCAGCAGCAGTTACAGTCTCCCTCCTCTCACTAAGACTGCAGCTTCAGAATGAATCTAAAATGGATGCTGTGCAGGAGGTGGGAGGGTCTGGGAGGGAGGGTATGCTGCTGATTGGCTGGAATGTGTCTGCTGACTGTGAGGTACAGGGTCAAAGTTTGCTCAATGATGATGTATAGGGGGCGGACCGAACATCGCATGTGTTCGCCCGGCAGAGGCGAACGCGAACAAGCTATGTTCGCCGGGAACTGTTCGCCGTCGGATAGTTCGGGCCATCTCTAGCTCCCACTCAAGCACAGCGCGGACCTTCTCGGGGTCCATGCGAAAACCAGAAGCGGAGAGAAGAAACCCCAGAAATTGAATTTCTGGAACCGCAAACACACATTTTTCCAGTTTCGCGTATAATTTATTCTCCCGCAGGATGAGCAAGACCTGACGTAAATGTTCCTTATGAGTCTTGAAATCAGGAGAAAAAATCAAAATGTCATCCAAATACACTAATACAAATTTTCCCATTAAATGATAAAAAATGCTGTTCACGAACTGCTGAAAAACGGCTGGGGCATTCATCAAACCAAAAGGCATAACCAAATTCTCAAAATGGCCCTCAGGGGTATTGAAAGCCGTCTTCCATTCGTCTCCTTCTCTGACCCTGACCAGGTTGTATGCCCCTCTTAGGTCTAATTTGGAAAAGACTTTAGCCCCAACAACCTGGTTAAACAGGTCCGGGATCAGAGGAAGCGGATAAGGGTCACGAATAGTGATACTGTTCAGCTCCCTGAAATCCAGACAAGGTCTTAAAGAACCATCTTTTTTCTTAACAAAGAAAAAACCAGCGGCAACAGGTGACTTCGAGGGTCGTATGTGTCCTTTTCTCAGACTCTCAGAGATATAAGCACGCATAGCGACCCTCTCAGGTTGGGAAAGATTGTATAAACGAGATTTAGGCAGCTTGGCGCCTGGGATGAGATTAATAGGGCAATCGTACTCCCTGTGCGGGGGCAAATCCTGAACTCCACTCTCAGAGAAGACATCCGAAAATTCAGAGAGGAAAGGTGGTACAGTCTTAGTAGAAACCTCAGAAACAGATGTCATGAGGCAATTCTCTCTGCAAAAGTCACTCCAACCATTTATTTGCCTCGCTTGCCAATCAATGGTGGGGTTATGTTTAGTGAGCCAGGGTAGCCCCAACACTAGAGGAGTAGGCAAACCGCTAAGGACGAAACATGACACATCCTCAACATGAGCATCACTGACAATTAAACGGATATTGTGAACTATGCCCTTTAATGATTTCTGAGAAAGTGGAGCGGAATCAATAGCAAAAACAGGAATATCCTTTCCCAAAGTGCATACCTGGAAACCATGAGTTATTGCAAATTGATTATCAATGAGATTGACAGCTGCTCCACTATCCACAAAAATCTCACAAAAAATGCTTTTGCTCTCTATCGCCACCCTAGCAGGCAGGACAAAACGGGAACTACAAGCAAACGGAAAACCTTCAATTTCCGCCTCAACCCTGCCAATAGTAACAGATGGAACATTTTTAAAAGATTTTTTCCTTTTAGTTTCTTTATTACTCCCAGAAAACTGCCTGAATCTCCTAGAGGGACAAACATTTGCCAAATGATTTATACCTCCACAACAAAAACAAACCCTCCCATGCGGGCTGAATCTTCTATCGTCAGAGGCAATCAACCCAGCTGCATGGGCTCCTGCTCAGAAGGGGCTGACAGCGACTGAGACCCCTGCGCACAGAAAGAGACCGCTGCACTGTCCCGGGACTGAGTATGACAGGAAGGAGAGATCTCTCCTCTCTCTCTAAGACGCCTGTCAATACGAACGGCCTGAGACATAGCAGAATCCAAGGAGGTAGGTCTCTCATGAAAGGCAAATGCATCTTTCAATCTCTCTGAAAGACCATGGCAAAATTGACTTCGGAGTGCAGCATCATTCCAACCAGTATCAGCTGCCCATCTCCGAAATTCTGAGCAGTATATCTCTGCGGATTGTTTACCCTGGCATAACAGACGTAGTCTAGACTCAGCCAGAGCAATACGATCCGGATCATCATATATCTGACCCAGGGCTAAAAAGAATTCATCCACTGAACGGAGGGGCCGTGCCCCCTCCGGCAGCGAAAAGGCCCAGGATTGAGCGTTACCCCTGAGCAGCGATATAATGATCCCCACCCTCCATTTTTCATCACCAGAGGAATGGGGAAGAAGGTGAAAATGGAGTTTGCAAGCCTCTCTAAAACGCACAAAATACTCACTACCCCCGGAGAACGTATCCGGGAGCGAGATCTTAGGCTCAGAACAAACTCCATGAACGCAAGCTGAACCGGTCACTTGAAACTGAGAAAAAGTCTTACGGAGATCAGCTACCTCCAATGAAAGACCCTGGAAACGTTCAGCCAAAAGTGAAACCGGATCCATGCTTGAGACGGTTTTGGCGGCCTATAATGTCACGGATGGTGTACAGGAAACAAGACAATAATATAAACAATGACTCACTGGATCCACAACTAAGGAACAAAAGGGGAGACCCCTGCAAGAGACCTGCCGCTCTCCCTTATTGCTCAGCCTATGCGACCACCCCAAAGGTGGATGGGCGCATATCCACGTACCTCGACTATCTTACACCTGAAGACCCTACAATAGTGAGGGGACACGACCACCGGCTCCCTACACAGACGGAGGGAGTCAGGGTCACCTGGATCCAGAAAACAGAAAATCATAAATACATAAACAGAACTTATCTTAAAGACGACTGGGGACTGTGGACTGGGAACAAGTCACAGCTTGCACACACACTCCAGGAAGTTGTATAGGCCGCACACTACTGCATTCTGGGGAGGAACTTAAAGGGCAGTAATCAGTCCAACAGCATGACAGCTGAGATAGACTAACGAGATGAGAAACTAAACCAAAACAAAGAAATTCAAGGAGGAGGATCTGAAAGGCTCCTGTCAGAGCTTCTCAACTGTCTGGCTGTGACAGATACAGGCTAATTGCAGTCCCCCACTAAAGTCCCTGAATCTAAAGTCACTTAATCTTAAGTCACACACTTAATCAACCACGCGTCGCGGTCAAACTCGCGTTATATATCTCCTTATATAAATATAAATGCAGCTCACTGCACCAGCCTGGTTTGCTTCCCCTCTGGAATCAAAAAGGCTGTGCTGTTCTTACTGCTGAGTTTTTATAGTCTCCTAATTAGACAGCCACACCCTAATTGCTCACCTGTGCAACCCCTGGAGAAGGAAAAAAAAAAAAGTGTTATCACAGCACAAAATACAGTCAAACACAGCCACTCATCAATGTCCACAAATAATTTAGCTCTTAGATACTCCCTCACTTAATCTTAAGTCACACACTTACACAACCACACTTAATCAACCACGCGTCGCGGTCAAACTCGTGTTATATATCTCCTTATATAAATATAAATGCAGCTCACTGCACCAGCCTGGTTTGTTTCCCCTCTGGAATCAAAAATAGGCAATTTATTATTTATATGGCAGGGAGACTCCACCTCCATACATTTCTTTGATAAAGTTGAACAGTAATACCTGGGGGATCAAGTTTTCTCTTAATTATAGTCAGAAACACATTGAATTTCTAGAGAGAGTCATAACCCACAAGAAAGAATGATTTGTCACCTCTGCCTATTTCAAGGAGGTCTACAGTAATAGTTACTTACATTTTACCAGTAATCATGATAGGAAGTGTCTTAGGCTACTTTCACACTAGCGTTCGGGGCTCCGCTTGTGAGCTCCGTTTGAAGGGGCTCACAAGCGGCCCCGAATGCATCCGTACTGCCCTAATGCATTCTGAGTGGACGCGGATCCGCTCAGAATGCATCAGTCTGGCAGCGTTCAGCCTCCGCTCCGCTCAGCAAGCGGACACCCAAACGCTGCTTGCAGCGTTCGGGTGTCCGCCTGGCTGTGCGGAGGCAAGCGGATCCGTCCAGACTTACAATGTAAGTCAATGGGGACGGATCCGTTTGAAGATGACACAATATGGCTCAATCTTCAAACGGATCCGTCCCCCATTGACTTTCAATGTAAAGTCTGGACGGATCCGTTCAGGCTACTTTCACACTTAGAATTTTTTTTACACTATAATGCAGACGGATCCGTTCTGAACGGATCCAAACGTCTGCATTATAGGAGCGGATCCGTCTGAGCAGACATCAGACGGACCCGCTCTGAACGGTAGTGTGAAAGTAGCCTTACAAATATCCCATACAGCCAATTTCAGATTAGAAAAAGGTGTACAGAAGACCACCTTTCAGAGGCAATCGACTATCCTGAAAAATAGATTCTGGGAGAAAGTTTAATTGTAGTTTAATTGCAAATGTTTATATCAGACCAAAAACATTGAGCCAGGCCGAATGTTTACGTCCAAAAGGCAGAAACATAAGGAAGGACAATACTGTAGGGAGAATGAGGATGAATTTTGATGCTACCTTTTCTTCCTCCCATCAGGAAATCAAGACAATATTACATAAACACTGGCCACTTTTACTTACGGATCCTTATTTAAAGAACTTGTTCCCAGAACGGCCAGTAATCACCTACTGAAGACCCTGTACAGTGAAAAAACATCTTGGCCCCTAGTAGGCTGAAACAACATAAAAATAAGAGGATCACTGAACTACTATTAGAAACAGGTAGCTTTTGGTGTGTAGCCAAAAAATGCCAATGATGCCTGATATTAGGTCACAAATGAAATAGCTTTTGTTCTAATACTAATAAATATTGGTATGATATAAAATTTTACCTGTAAATCAAGGTATGTTTTTTACTTAATTGAGCATTTGTGCCACCTATATAATGTAGGCCGCGCCACGCAGGAACTAAATAAGAGACTGAACCAACATTGGCATAAGAAGGAGATTTTTATAAAACATGACATCCAAACATTACCCTGATTATCACAACGGGAACTCCAACTGTATCACTATAATACCTACTGATCATATACCTGACGATACTTACCATAGATTTGAAGCCCTGAGAAAGAGTGAAATCTTTTGGATCTCTAAGCTGCAGACAATCCGTCCTTATGGGCTAAACTAAATTATGGAAACAATTTTTTGACATGTGTACTATTATCACCAGCTGCTTCATATATCTTCAGTTGCCTCATATATATTTGAATACAATATCTATCCAGTTTTATTCCCATAGCTACCTTAGATTTATATTTATCATTTTGTTTTACTAATTCTTTTTTCTTTTCTTCTATTTGGCAGGCGTTTTTCTGCCCTCTAGTGGCCACAGTTTGTACCTACCTTTTGATTCCCCTAATTCTAGTACCTTTGTAAGTAAAAGATATTTATTTATACCTTCAGAGTTGCACCTAGCCTTTTTGCTGCCTGAGGCAAACATTGAAATGGAGAGCCCCCCCATCCCCCCACTTCCATGCCAACCTAACCTCTTGCGTCCTAACATTAAATACAGCGCTACAAAACATACATATTACATCCAGTGACGTCTTCTCTGATGTAGATGTTCTCTTTCCTCATCTTCACCATTCAGACCAGACCGCCATGACAATTTCTTTCAGTGATCCGCTAGATCTTTTCCCCTGTTCCACCACACCCTTCCCACTTCAGCAAACGCGTGCCGGGCAGGCAAACCCCAAGAGCTGCCACGCTATGTTCACAAACCAACATGCAACGGTACCAGCGTATATCCAACAGTCAAGCTTTCCCCCCCCCAAACATACCACATCATATCACACCACCCCGTTAACAGAGGGGTATTAATGTATCCAGGGCTTTTTTTCTCAGAGAAAAGGTGGTGGAACCCCCCCTCCCCTGGCCACGCCCCTACCCACCCCTAGGACCGCCCCCTAAAGCCGCCCCTTTAGAGAACAGGGATGCAAGTAAAATTGCCAGTGACGGTCGTGACAGCCAGTGCCCGTGGCCGCTGCCTCCCTAGTCCACACATGGGCAGCGCAGCCTGGCCCCTTCCTTCCATGTTCCCCTAATTGACCAATTTAATCTTTTTGAATTTAATTTAAAAATGAAATAAATGAAAAATTACCTTTTTCCTTTTGTTTCCTTTTCCTGCCTGGTGCCGCTCTGCCTCCTGACTCCTGCTCGTGCCGTCACCCACGACACTAAACTGCCGCCTGCGCCTCCAGCAGCCGCCCTGCCTGCTGGGCGGGCCTGTCAGTGGAGCCGGAGGCAGGGGGGTCCCGGGTCTGGGGCCACAGATAGCAATGGAGTCGGCCTGGGGGCGGGGTTTGGGGTCACGGAATCGGCGTCTCCTCTCTCACTCTCTCCGCCGCTGTCAGTGGTGGGCGGGAGCTGGGCGGACCTGAGCCAGT
The DNA here is from genome assembly GCF_905171765.1 of Bufo bufo. Taxonomy (NCBI): domain Eukaryota; kingdom Metazoa; phylum Chordata; class Amphibia; order Anura; family Bufonidae; genus Bufo; species Bufo bufo. The sequence continues at coordinate 196,354,687 of NC_053390.1, forward strand.
GGAGAGCCGGAGGTGCCGGAGGCTGCAGGGACTGAGCAATCATGTAAACTGTAAGTAAGCAGCCTAAGCAGCGGGCCGGCTGGGCCCAGTTACTAAAGGGGGCGGGGCAAGTCACCCATTCACTAGACAATACCAATCAACAGGTCATAGCCAGCGAACCATCCACCCCACCCGCTGCCTCTGTACCCTTCAAGAAGCCCATCAACAGTGCCCCCTATTCCTGCCAAACAGCATTTCCCAGCACATATCATACAAACCCCATATCATTAAGCTTTACCATATCTCCCCCCAACTATCATCAAATAATTATATCACCTGGTACATCCCTTGCAAATGTGGGAGTCAGCAACACTCATATAAAACACCATCCATCCACCCCCTGTCTGTGTAAGGTATGTCAAAAATAGGCACCCCATAAAACACCCCATAAAAAAACTAAACTAATTGTCCAGTTTAATAATCTAGAAGGATAACTGTGGTATTAAGAATGTTAAACTCATGGCAATTCTACTAAATCGCCAGTAGATGGCAGCAGAGTGTTTAAAGCCTGAATGACATAGTACTGAAAATTAGCAGGACTTTAAACACAGATCTTTGGTTCCTGGAGGACAGAATATCTTGTTACTATTCTGCCTCTCAGACTGAAGGTCATGTATTTGTCATTGAAGGTAAGAGAACACACATTAAGGGCAATAAACAGGGTAAAATGATTTAATGCACATCCCTGTAATCAGCTAAGGCTGCTGGTGATGCAGTGTGAGTAGATAACACACTGTACAAATGTTAGTGAAGTAAACTGATGTGTCACATGGTACTAATGCATAGTAAATGCGATTGCTACAGGAGCTGATGTTAATATATACTCTTCTATTATACTATTTTGTTTGCTGTGATGCAGGTTCCGTAATAACAGAGCTGCATATGATAATGGATTATCTCTTATAAGTATGTTATAGCTGAATATGTGAATGTCAGGATTGAAGAGATAGATGTGTATTAATCTATAGGGATAGAATATCTTGTTACTATTCTGCCTCTCAGACTGAAGGTGTCACGGCAGGGAGTGGGGGAAACCCCCCACCTGTCACGAGGGTGTCAAGAGCCACGCCTGACTCCGTTATACCCGGGGTCAGGAAGTCGCAGCGGGTGGCTGCGCGCTCGATGTACAAAGACAGTGCTGTTTCGTAATGGTAGCTTTCTGGGTTTGCCTTGCAACCCTTTTTGGCTCGCTCAGGGATCCGTAGCTTCTCCTCCTCAGCTGTTTCTTGTCCAGCAATCCCAACCTCCTTATATTCCCATCTCCCACTTCTCTGGTTGCCAGATATAGAGCTTCCTGCCTGGACTTCTATACTGACCCACTGGAGCTGTGTAGTTGTGTTCCCTGGTTGTTGTTCCAGAACATTACCCTCCGGATCCCTGTTGGGCCTTGGTGGTCTGTTGTTGTCGCCCACCTGGGATTATATGTTTGTCTGTATTGTCTGTCCTCTCCTTGGTGTTTTCCTCTTAGTGTCAGTGGTGCGGACATAGGGCTCATCCTAGGGAAAGCCAGGGTTTAGGCACGTGATCGGCGTACGGGTGAGGAACCCGTCTAGGGACGTCAGGGCAGTCAGGTGCCAGCCGCAAGGTGAGTCAGGGGTCACCACCTTTCCCTCTCCCTTGGACAGGGCCTTCCCATTTCCCTCCCTTTGCGTGACGACGGTCATTACACCACCGTGCGGTATCAAAGGGATAACGGGTAGCTGCTAGGCCAGGACGCCGGGATCAGGGAGCAGGTCACCTCCTAATGCGTCTCTAATTCTGACCCTGACTCCTAACCGTATGAGCCAACCCAGATGGTAGGAGGGCTCATACTCCGGAACCTCAGGGCCCTACTAACCCTCAGGAAATCCCTGAAGGAGCTAGAGTGGAAACCCAACTACCTTCTTGCTACCATGGACGTTTCCTCATTGTATTCCAATATACAACATGCAAAAGGCTTACAGTGTGATGACAAATTATTGGAGAGTGACCATGAGATGCCTAGTAGGCTGCGGATGTTTTTAATTGATGGCCTGTCTTTTATCCTTCACAATAACTATTTTACCTAAGCTAACCATTTATTTTATCAGGTATGTGGTACAGCGATGGGGAGCAAAGTGGTGCCAGCTTATGCAAATTTATTAATGGGGGCTTTTGAAGTGGCAATCATGCTTGGGAGGAGCATATTATTTTATACAGGATATTTAATGATAATCAGTTTTTTATTTGGAAGGGCAGCTTTGATTCCCTTGAATTGTTCCACAAATCCCTTAACAACAAAAGTTGGGACGGGGGTTAGTCTGTCTCTTAAATTTAATACCACATCCATCCCTTTTTTAGATGTCAATATCACCAGCAATGATAGAAAATTCATCACAAGAACCCATTTTAAACTTGTTGACAGTAACAGCTACCTTCACTATAGCAGTAACCATTACAGAAAATGGTTGAATACCATACCATACAACCAGTTTCAATGTAGTGTTTCTGGATCTCCGCCTTAGGGGGGACTCCTCCACAGCCTCCATATATACAAGTACATATAGGAAACCCACAGCAGGCAACACATTATTACATGCCATGTCATGTCATCCTATCCATACAGTTAGAAATATACCCAAGGGGGAATTCATTAGAGCCAGGAGAAACGGCAGTCAAAAAGCTCAGGACATTATCAACAGACTGTCCTGCAGAGCACATTCTAAACAGATGATGATAAAACATAACAAAGAGGTTTTGGATATGAACAGGGACAAATTTTTCAGCTGGCCCCAAGAAAACTAATGTAAAAAGAATGGAGATGAATTGTGATACAAATTACATAAAGAAGAATGTCTTTGTTACACAATTCAGTAGCGAGTACACACAGATCTGCAACATCATTAAAAAACATTTTCCAGTGCTAGCATGTGATAAAAATTGGATGGAAGTAGCACAAAATGGTGTAAAATGTGCGGCACGAGAAGCCCCCACTATAGATAATACAGTGAGTCCGAGTCTTTTCCAAAAAAATAAAAGGTCTTTGACATCACAAAGTACTTGGTTATCAACCAAAGGTAATTATAAATGTGGGCATTGTCGAACAGCATTCTGTTTGTACTTGCTGCAAATATATAAAAATTTCCAGATCCTTTGAATCTTGTATTAATGGCCAGAGTTTTGTGATGAAATCATTCTTAAATTGCAATACAACCCATGCCATATATTTGATCACCTGTACCAAGTGTATGTTACAATATGTGGGCTGTATGACGAACGCTATAAAAACACTGATAAGGAAACACATCTCAGATGTGCCACACCATGAAAGCCGCAACATTTCAGCGGCAAGTCTTCACTTCGCGATAGTCCATGGTGGTGACACCTCTGACATGTCTGTACAAGGTATTGAAAGGGTCAATAAACCAGCAAGAGGAGGTGACCGCAAAAGGAAACTTCTAAATAGAGAATCCTACTGGATTTTCCAGTTTTCCAGTTAGAAAGTCGCCAACCTCAAGGGTTAAACAAAAGATTAGACCTGATCCTACAATACTAATATTTGGTTTCCCATGTCTTTAAACAATTTATGATGATTTTTTAAGCCTGTTTTACCATCATGCACCTTTGCAGGAGGGAGGAGCCACATGACCCTTTGATTGGCCCAGGTGCAGCTTTTTCCTCCTATAAAGGTGAGAATTCAGTGTATTTTTAGCAGTCATGAGTAAGGGCTAAAATTGATTTTCTGCCCGAAACGCGTAGACTGATGCAACCTGTACTTGGATGTTATTCAATAAAGTGCTTTTGGAATTCCACGAAGAAAGGCTGGACAACTCCTCTTTTTCACTTATCTTCATTGCTCCCAGTCCGGGTGAGGGAGCGGCTCCGTGCCCCACAAGTTGGAATTTCCAAGCAGGTGAGAGCTGCTCTAATTACGCCTTATTTTTGAATAACCAGTTTCAATGCATTAGAAAAAATTGCACAGAGGACACCGCCTTTTCATCACAATTCAGAAAAAATAGAACAAAGGTTTCTGGAAAAGTGGTACCCCAAAAAACTAGTTGAGAATGCATTAACCAACTGCCAGGCTCTAAATCAGAAGCAGTGTCTAGAAGTTTGTCCTATGAGGGACACGGAGGACTCACACACCCAAAAGAAATAACTTCATAACCACCTTCTCGAGCTTCTTCTTGCCAAACATTGGCACATCCTCCTAAAACACCCCTACCATGGCAAGTCACTCCCATAAAATCCTCCGATAACCTTCAAAAGAGCCCCTACCTATCAAGAGCATTCTCGCCCCAGCCGCCTCAACAGCACAAACAGACAAATGGTAATCCACTTCCAAAAAGATCTGGCAATCTGGGCAGCGTTCGCTGCAGTACTGCGAGATGCCTGTGTTGTCAGATCATCACGCACAAAGCCAACAGTTTTTCCTCATCCACATATGGCACAACATTCCCCATCATATTTTACCTCAGTTGTAAGATTGAATGTCATTTAGGCCTCATGCACACGGCTGTTGTGCAGCTGTTCTGTGCATTGGGGACCGCAATTGCGGTCCCCAATGCATGGGCAACATCCGTGCAGCGGGCCGGACCCATTCAATTTGACATGTCATATTTTTTGCGGTGCGGAACCACGGAAAGAAACACCACGGAAGCACTCCGTAGTGCTTCCGGTGTTTCGTTCCGTGACTCCATTCCGCATCTCCGGAATTGTGGACCCATTCAAGTGAATGGGTCCACATCCGTGATGCGGGGTTCACACGGCCGGCGGCCGTGGATTGCCGACCCGCCGTTTGCGGGCCGCAATACGGCCACGGCCACTTAACGGCCGTGTGCATGAGGCCTTACAATGCTCAAGTGGCATGCAATATATTGAAGCACAACACAAGAGCTTCATAATAGAAGCAACCAGCATAGGTACAATATAAAAAGGACTCTTGAAACATTGTACGCAGGCCCACAAAAATGAGTCCTTTAGTATTATAGTTACTCCTATTGATCAAGTACCACCGCACATGTACAATCGTTTTGAAGTACTGAAACGTAGAGAAATATTCTAGATGTACAAACTTGGTTCTATTAACCCCTTAATGACTGGGGGATTTTCCATTTTTGCGTTTTCGTTTTTCACTCCCCGCCTTCCCATAGTCCTAACTTTTTTATTTTTTTATTCACATAGCCATAGCCTTATGAGGGTATATTTTTTGTGGGACAAATTGTACTTTCTAATGCACCATTTACGGTTGCATATAATGTAGTAGGAATCGGAAAAAAAAATCCAAATGGGGTAGAATTGGTAAAAAACGCAATTCTGATAAAGGTTTTCATATTTTTTTTTACACTGTACACTATGCGGTAAAATTGACAAAAATGGCAAGTTGGCTGTTTTCATATTTTTTTCCCGTTAAGCCATTTGCTGTATGCAATTAATATTGTTATATTTTAACCACTTACCGTCACACTAACGCCGAAAGGCGTCATCTCTGCGGCGCTCCCAGGTCACACTAACGCCGATTGGCGTCATCTCGCGATGGCCGAGATTTCCTGTGAACGCGCGCACACAGGCGCGCGCGCTCACAGGAACGGAAGGTAAGAGAGTAGATCTCCAGCCTGCCAGCGGCGATCGTTCGCTGGCAGGCTGGAGATGTGATTTGTTTAACCCCTAACAGGTATATTAGACGCTGTTTTGATAACAGCGTCTAATATACCTGCTACCTGGTCCTCTGGTGGTCCCCTTTGTTTGGATCGACCACCAGAGGACACAGGTAGCTCAGTAAAGTAGCACCAAGCACCACTACACTACACTACACCCCCCCCGTCACTTATTAACCCCTTATTAGCCCCTGATCACCACATATAGACTCCCTGATCACCCCCCTGTCATTGATTACCCCCCTGTCATTGATCACACCCCTGTAAAGCTCCATTCAGATGTCCGCATGATTTTTACGGATCCACTGATAGATGGATCGGATCCGCAAAACACATACGGACGTCTGAATGCAGCCTTACAGGGGAGTGATCAATGACGGAGGTGATCACCCCATATAGACTCCCTGATCACCCCCCTGTCATTGATTACCCCCTGTCATTGATAACCCCCTGTAAAGCTCCATTCAGACGTCCGCATGATTTTTACGGATCCACTGATAGATGGATCGGATCCGCAAAACGCATCCGGACGTCTGAATGGAGCCTTACAGGGGCGTGATCAATGACTGTGGTGATCACCCCATATAGACTCCCTGATCACCCCCCTGTCATTGATCACCCCCCTGTAAAGCTCCATTCAGACGTCCGCATGATTTTTACGGATCCATTGATAGATGGATCGGATCCGCAAAACGCATACGGACGTCTGGAGCCTTACAGGGGCATGATCAATGACTGTGGTGATCACCCCATATAGACTCCCTCATCACCCCCCTGTCATTGATTACCCCCCTGTCATTGATAACCCCCTGTAAAGCTCCATTCAGACGTCCGCATGATTTTTACGGATCCACTGATAGATGGATCGGATCCGCAAAACGCATACGGACGTCTGAATGGAGCCTTACAGGGGCATGATCAATGACTGTGGTGATCACCCCATATAGACTCCCTGATCACCCCCCTGTCATTGATCACCCCCCTGTCATTGATAACCCCCTGTAAAGCTCCATTCAGACATCCGCATGATTTTTACGGATCCACTGATAGATGGATCGGATCAGCAAAACGCATACGGACGTCTGAATGGAGCCTTACAGGGGCATGATCAATGACTGTGGTGATCACCCCATATAGACTCCCTGATCACCCCCCTGTCATTGATTACCCCCCTGTCATTGATCACACCCCTGTAAAGCTCCATTCAGATGTCCGCATGATTTTTACGGATCCACTGATAGATGGATCGGATCCGCAAAACGCATACGGACGTCTGAATGGAGCCTTACAGGGGCATGATCAATGACTGTGGTGATCACCCCATATAGACTCCCTGATCACCCCCCTGTCATTGATTACCCCCCTGTCATTGATCACCCCCCTGTAAAGCTCCATTCAGACGTCCGCATGATTTTTACGGATCCACTGATAGATGGATCGGATCCGCAAAACGCATACGGACGTCTGAATGGAGCCTTACAGGGGCATGATCAATGACTGTGGTGATCACCCCATATAGACTCCCTGATCACCCTCCTGTCATTGATCACCCCCCCTGTCATTGATCATCCCCCTGTCATTGATCACCCCCCTGTAAGGCTGCATTCAGACATTTTTTTGGCCCAAGTTAGCGGAAATTATTATTTTTTTCTTACAAAGTCTCATATTCCACTAACTTGTGTCAAAAAATAAAATCTCACAAGAAGTTACCATACCCCTCACGGAATCCAAATGCGTAAACATTTTTAGACATTTATATTCCAGACTTCTTCTCACTCTTTAGGGTCCCTAGAATGCCAGGGCAGTATAAATACCCCACATGTGACCCCATTTCGGAAAGAAGACACCCCCAGGTATTCCGTGAGGGGCATATTGAGTCCATGAAAGATTGAAATTTTTGTCCCAAGTTAGCGGAAAGGGAGACTTTGTGAGAAAAAATAAATAAAAAATCAATTCCCGCTAACTTGTGCCCAAAAAAAAAAATTTCTATGAACTCGCCATGCCCCTCATTGAATACCTTGGGGTGTCTTCTTTCCAAAATGGGGTCACATGTGGGGTATTTATACTGCCCTGGCATTTTAGGGGCCCTAAAGCGTGAGAAGAAGTCTGGGATCCAAATGTCTAAAAATGCCCTCATAAAAGGAATGTGGGCCCCTTTGCGCATCTAGGCTGCAAAAAAGTGTCACACATCTGGTATCGCCGTACTCAGGAGAAGTTGGGCAATGTGTTTTGGGGTGTCATTTTACATATACCCATGCTGGGTGAGATAAATATCTTGGTCAAATGCCAACTTTGAATAAAAAAATGGGAAAAGTTGTCTTTTGCCGAGATATTTCTCTCACCCAGCATGAGTATATGTAAAAAGACACCCCAAAACACATTGCCCAACTTCTCCTGAATACGGCGATACCACATGTGTGACACTTTTTTGCAGTCTAGGTGGGCAAAGGGGCCCACATTCCAAAGAGCACCTTTAGAATTTCACAGGTCATTTACCTACTTACCACACATTAGGGCCCCTGGAAAATGCCAGGGCAGTATAACTACCCCACAAGTGACCCCATTTTGGAAAGAAGACACCCCAAGGTATTCCGTGAGGGGCATGGCGAGTTCCTAGAATTTTATATTTTTTGTCACAAGTTAGCGGAAAATGATGATTATTTTTTTTTTTCATACAAAGTCTCATATTCCACTAACTTGTGACAAAAAATAAAAACTTCCATGAACTCACTATGCCCATCACGAAATACCTGGGGGTGTCTTCTTTTCAAAATGGGGTCACTTGTGGGGTGGTTATACTGCCCTGGCATTCTAGGGGCCCAAATGTGTGGTGAGAAGTTTGAAATCAAAATGTGTAAAAAATGACCAGTGAAATCCTAAAGGTGCTCTTTGGAATATGGGCCCCTTTGCCCACCTAGGCTGCAAAAAAGTGTCACACATGTGGTATCTCCGTACTCAGGAGAAGTTGGGGAATGTGTTTTGGGGTGTCATTTTACATATACCCATGCTGGGTGAGAGAAATATTATGGCAAAAGACAACTTTTCCCATTTTTTTATACAAAGTTGGCATTTGACCAAGATATTTATCTCACCCAGCATGGGTATATGTAAAATGACACCCCAAAACACATTCCCCAACTTCTCCTGAGTACGGCGATACCACATGTGTGGCACTTTTTTGCAGCCTAGGTGGGCAAAGGGGCCCATATTCCAAAGAGCACCTTTCGGATTTCACTGGTCATTTTTTACAGAATTTGATTTCAAACTCCTTACCACACATTTGGGCCCCTAGAATGCCAGGGCAGTATAACTACCCCACAAGTGACCCCATTTTGGAAAGAAGATACCCCAAGGTATTCGCTGATGGGCATAGTGAGTTCATGGAAGTTTTTATTTTATGTCACAAGTTAGTGGAATATGAGACTTTGTAAGAAAAAAAATAAAAGAAAAAAAATCATAATTTTCCACTAACTTGTGACAAAAAATAAAAAATTCTAGAAACTCGCCATGCCCCTCACGGAATACCTTGGGGTGTCTTCTTTCCAAAATGGGGTCACTTGTGGGGTAGTTATACTGCCCTGGCATTCTAGGGGCCCAAATGTGTGGTAAGGAGTTTGAAATCAAATTCTGTAAAAAATGACCTGTGAAATCCGAAAGGTGCTCTTTGGAATGTGGGCCCCTTTACCCACCTAAGCTGCAAAAAAGTGTCACACATCTGGTATCTCCGTATTCAGGAGAAGTTGGGGAATGTGTTTTGGGGTGTCATTTTACATATACCCATGCTGGGTGAGAGAAATATCTTGGCAAAAGACAACTTTTCCCATTTTTTTATACAAAGTTATCTTTTGCCAAGATATTTCTCGCACCCAGCATGGGTATATGTAAAATGACACCCCAAAACACATTCCCCAACTTCTCCTGAATACGGAGATACCACATGTGTGACATTTTTTTGCAGCCTAGGTGGGCAAAGGGGCCCACATTCCAAAGAGCACCTTTCGGATTTCACCGGCCATTTATTACAGAATTTGATTTCAAACTCCTTACCACACATTTGGGCCCCTAGAATGCCAGGGCAGTAGAACTACCCCACAAGTGACCCCATTTTGGAAAGAAGAGACCCCAAGGTATTCGCTGATGGGCATAGTGAGTTCATAGAAGTTTTTATTTTTTGTCACAAGTTAGTGGAATATGAGACTTTGTAAGAAAAAAAAATAAATCATCATTTTCCGCTAACTTGTGACAAAAAATAAAAAGTTCTATGAACTCACTATGCCCATCAGCGAATACCTTAGGGTGTCTACTTTCCGAAATGGGGTAATTTGTGGGGTGTTTGTACTGTCTGGGCATTGTAGAACCTCAGGAAACATGACAGGTGCTCAGAAAGTCAGAGCTGCTTCAAAAAGCGGAAATTCACATTTTTGTACCATAGTTTGTAAACGCTATAACCTTTACCCAAACCATTTTTTTTTTTTACCCAAACATTTTTTTTTTATCAAAGACATGTAGAACAATAAATTTAGAGCAAAATTTATATATGGATGTCGTTTTTTTTGCAAAATTTTACAACTGAAAGTGAAAAATTTCATTTTTTTGCAAAAAAATCGTTAAATTTAGATTAATAACAAAAAAAGTAAAAATGTCAGCAGCAATGAAATACCACCAAATGAAAGCTCTATTAGTGAGAAGAAAAGGAGGTAAAATTCATTTGGGTGGTAAGTTGCATGACCGAGCAATAAACCGCTAAAGTTGTGGAGTGCCGATTTGTAAAAAAGGGCCTGGTCTTTAGGGGGGTATAAACCTGTGGTCCTTAAGTGGTTAATTGTATGGCATTTTCGCATGCGGCGATGCCCACGATGTTTATTTTTTTATTGGTTACGTATTTTTATTTTAAGGAAAAGGGGGTGATTTGAACTTTTTTTTAAAGTTACCTTGTGTGACAATAATGGCCAATCATTACATTGCCCATTGTGTTCACTGATGGATATATAGACATCATTGAACATTTCATTTGCACTATACCAATAAAATGCTGCCACCTAGTGGTCTGTATTGGTATATTCCTGAAATAGGCACCGAAACCTGCTTGAGGCTTCGCGCTATTTCAGTAATGTAACAGGTTCCCCAATCTCAGTCTGAAGGGTAAAATGTATGTGATCATCCTTACGGCTGATTGCATACATGTGCCTCGGGTCTCTGCTATTTAAAATAGCCGAAACCCGGCGGCTAGGGCGTGCAGGGACCGGACTTCCGCCGTACATCTACGGCGGAGGTCCTTAAGGGGTTAATCCTTACAGTCTTTATGAGGTTGCAGAATTTTTTTTATAGTAACTTTGCATGTTACTTATTACCTTATTGTTTTTATTTCAATTTTTTATGATTTTATACCCACACAGGGTTCCACTGACATCTAGTGGACTTCTCAAGATACTACACATCTCTAGTGAGTACTACATAGTATAAGGCACTAACAATTCACTAACCCCCTGGCAATATTTTAACACTTCTAGCTTGTGTCCAATTGTTTAAAATTTGCTGTACCTATGTATACTAATTATTATTCATTTATTCACTTGCTCTTATTTGCATATTCGACCCCTTTTGTGGGTGGGATTTCCAGCAAAAAACTGGCTATTTAAACTGTGCACATGTACCTTTTTGTATTATGTTACTTGATCTGAAGAAGGGACCGTCCCGGCCCTGAAATGCGTAATCTGTAGAAACTATGAATGAATAAATAAAAGCTATAAACTTACCTTCAAGCCTGGACCTTCCTGGTTGCGCCACTGCCAACCCAAATTTTCTTCTACCCTTATAACGTGTGCCAGTACAAAAATGACCCTGTTCTGTGGGCCAGTACAAAAAATACCTCATCGTAGTGCCCCCAGTAGAGCCAATGTCCCCATATTGCCCCCATAATGTGTGCCAAAGACCCCTACTGTGTGCTTGTACAAAAAATACCCCCTCTTGGTGCTGTGTGCTAGTACAAAAAATACCCCCTCTTGGTGCCCCCAGTTGAGACAGGGTTCCCATAGTGCTCCCATAATATGTGCCTGTACAGAAAATGCCCCCCCCTAATGTTCCTATAGTGCCCCCAAAATGCCCTATTGTGTGTGCCAGTACAAAAAAATTGCATTGCTTTCGTGCCCCACCACAGAATTCAACTTTATTGCCGTCAGGATGGTGATACAGTTGAATATATATAGAGAGATGAGTGCTTCCACAATGGAAGTGCACATTTCCCTTAGCTTTTCTGCCACCCCCACTTGTCTGCCGAGTCACGCTGCCTAAGCCGATCGTCTCACCTTGCCTCATTGGTGGTATACCTTTACTACTAACCTACCAGTTTTCATCCACAGTCCCCATTTTTTACTAATCACATTCTATTCTTTTAGTTTATGCATAAAATATTACGTTATTAGTTATCATTTATCTTTCTTTATTTTGACTGATATTACAGTCTATTTTAATTAAAGTATAAACAGGATGGCCCACAAAAAAGTAGCCCGCCTTCAATATCTCCAAATCAAACCGCCCATAGCAACCAATCAGAACTCTGCTTTCATATTTTCAGAGCCCTGTAGGAACTAAAATCTGAGCTCTGATCGGTTGCTATGGGTAACTAAGACTGGTTTACTATTAGGCAGTTTGATTTGGAGATATTGAAGGTGGGCTACTTTCTTGTGGGCCACCCTGTATATTTATTAGGCTACTTTCACACTTGTGGCAGGATGGATCCGACAGGCTGTTCACCATGTCAGATCCGTCCTTCCGCTATTTCGCCGTGCCGCCGCTCCGTCCCCATTGACTATAATGGGGACGGGGGCGGAGCTCCGGCACAGCACGGCGGTGCACGGCAAAAGCCACCGGACTAAAAAGTCGGACAAGCAGGACTTTTTAGTCTGGCGGCTTTCGCCGTGCACCGCCGCGCTGCGCCGGAGCTCCGCCCCATCCCCATTATAGTCAATGGGGACGGAGCTGCGGTCCGGCGGCACGGCGAAATAGCGGAAGGGCGGATCCGACATGGTGAACAGTCTGTCCGATCCGTCCTGCCGCAAGTGTGAAAGTACCCTTAGGTAAATTTTACCATCTTTAATTTTATATTGTTGCTATTTATTTCTATTTTAACTGTCTTTGTAACCCTGAATGACTCACCCTATCTGTCATTCATGGTATGGAGGGAGGGTTACTCCCCCTCCCCCTTTGTTCTCTTGCTCCTTGGTACCAAAATGCGCATTTTTAAACTGTTGCTTCTGAACTGTCTCTGTAATGGTGCCACTTACCTTACAATGTGGTTAGTACAACCCCAAAACACGTTTCTGCATCAAATATTCTTAATTTCATCTTGGAGTTCCTTATTAGTGTTGATCAAGCACCGTAGTGCTCGAGCACCTGAGTATAATCAAAGTCAATGGGAGAGCCCGAGCATTAAACCAGGTACCCCCTGCTCTGAAGAGGGGAGGGTGCCTGGTTCGTAGGAAAATTTCAGAAATTGATGGAAACACCACCAAAATGGTTCGGGAACAGCATGGGGAGGATGTCTGGATGCATCTTGGACTCCCAGGTCACTGCTGGGAACGATATTGTCCGATTAGTAAGCCACTTTTACAGACTGACAATAATACGTACAAAACCGAAGATTAAATAGATTTTAGAGGAAACATTTTTAGGAAACATTCTTTCCTGTATATTTACTTGTATATAAAGTGCAAGTTCAGCCCAAAATTTTGTTGATTTTTGGAACTGGGGCCATGATTAAGAGGGACAGCCGGTGACATCCTTATTGCGCCGCTAGAGGTGAAATTCGTGGACCAGAGCAAGATGAACCACAGTGAAAGCATTTGCCAAGAATGTTTTCATTAATCAACAACGAAAGTCGAAGGTTCAAAGACGATCCGACATGTGATCTAGCGGCGTTATTCTCATGACCCGCCGAGCAGCTTCCGGGAAACCAAAGTCTTTGGGTTCTGGGGGGGAGTATGGTTGCAAAGCTTAAACTTAAACTAATTGATGGAAGGGCACCACCAGGAGTGGAGCCTGCGGCTTAATTTGACTCAACACGGCAAACCTCACCCACCCCGGACACGGAAAGGATTAACAGATTGATAGCTCTTTCTCGGTTCTGTGGGTGGTGGTGCATGGCCGTTCTGAGTTGGTGGAGCGATTTGTCTGGTTAATTCCGATAACCAACGAGACTCCTCCGTGCTAATTAGTTACGTGACCCCGGGCGGTGAGAATTGTGTTGACAAAACTCTTATGGGAGAATGCCTGCTGCTTAGCTGACCATAAAAAAATTTAGGTTGAGGGCCTGCAGGTGAGCTGACCATCGCCAGGCCCTGCTGCCGCTTTGTTGACTCTAGATAACTTCTGCCTGATCGCATGTCCCCGTGATGTTGATGATCCATTTGGATGTCTGCCCTATCAACTTTCGATGTTCTTTTATGCGCCTAACATGGTGACCACGGGCAACAGGGAATCAGTGTTCGATTTCGGAGAGGGAGCCTGAGAAACGGCTACCACATCCAAGGAAGGCAAGCGGGGGGCGCGCAAATTACCCACTCCCGACTGTCAGAAGAGGACTCCGTCTATTCAAAAATTACATTTTATGTTACAGAAAAATTTTAGAAGCGCACACATTACACAGCAGATGTGGGCCTGGTAAGGTCACTGTCAGAAGTGGACACCGTCTATTGAAAAAAAAAATTTTATGTCACAGAAATTTTTTAGAAGCGCACACGTTACATAGCCTATGTGGGCCTGGTCAGGTCACTGTCGGAAGTGGACACTGTCTATTGAAAAATGTAATTTAATGTCACAGAAATTTTTTTGAAGCGCACGCGTTACACAGCAGATGTGGGCTGTCAGATCAGATGGCTGTCAGATGTCACTGTCAGAAGAGGACACCGTCTATAAAAAAATAAAATTTTATGTCACAGAGAAATTTTAGAGGCGCAATGTTACTCAGCAGATGAGGGCCTGGTAAGGTCACTGTCAAAAGTGGACACGTCTACGGAAAAAGTGCACTGGATGTCACTGATATTTTAGGGATACGCACACTTGAAACAGGAGATGTGGCGTGGATAATTTAACTTTCCGCAGCGGACACCATCTACGGAAAAAGTGTACTGGATGTCACTGATATTTTAGGGATGCGCACACTTTAAACAGGAGATGGGGCGGGGATAATTTAACAGTCCGCAGCGGACACTGTCTACTGAAAAACTGCACTGGATGTTTATTTAACCAATCACTGGTAACAGGAGTCATCCCAAAAGATTGGAAATTAGCAAATGTTGTGCCCATTCACAAGAAATATAGTAGGGAGGAATCGGGCAACTATAGGCCAGTAAGCCTGACATCAATAGTGGGGAAATTAATAGAAACCATACTTTAAGGAGAGGATTGTGGAACATCTAAAAGCCCATGGATTAAAAGATGAAAACAGCATGGGTTTACTTCAGGGAGATCATGTCAAACTAATCTTATTGATTTTTTTGATTGGGTGATTAAAATAATAGATGGCGGAGGTGCAGTAAACATCGCTTATCTAGACTTTAGTAAGGCTTTTGATACTGTCCCACATAGAAGGCATACAGTCTTTGTGCTTGGACTCCTATATTGTTGAATGGATTAGGCAGTGGCTGAGGGACAGACAACAGAGGGTTGTAGTCAATGGAGTATATTCAGACCATGGTCTGTTCTGGGACCCATATTGTTTAATATCTTTATCAGCGAAATTGCAGAAGGCCTCGATGGTAAGGTGTGTCTTTTTGCTGATGACACAAAGATTTGTAACTGGCAACTAAAATTTAATGTTGATAAGTGCAAGATAATGCACCTGGGGTGTAAAAACCCAAGAGCAGAATATAAGATCAGTGATACAGTCCTAACCTCAGTATCTGAGGAAAGGGATTTAGGGGTCATTATTTCAGAAGACTTAAAGGTAGGCAGGCAATGTCATAGAGCAGCAGGAAATGCTAGCAGAATGCTTGGGTGTTTAGGGAGAGGCATTACCAGTAGAAAGAGGGAGGTGCTCATGCCGCTGTACAGAGCACTAGTGAGACCTCATTTGGAGTATTGTGCGCAGTACTGGAGACCATATCTCCAGAAGGATATTGATACTTTGGAGAGAGTTCAGAGAAGAGCTACTAAACTAGTACATGGATTGCAGGACAAAACTTACCAGGAAAGATTAAAGGACCTTTACATGTATAGCTTGGAAGAAAGACGAGACAGAGGAGATATGATAGAAACTTTTAAATACATAAAAGGAATCAACAAGGTAAAAGAGGAGAGAATATTTAAAAGAAGAAAAACTGCTACAAGAGGACATAGTTTTAAATTAGAGGGGCAAAGGTTTAAAAGTAATATCAGAAAGTATTACTTTACTGAGACAGTAGTGGATGCATGGAATAGACTTCCTGCAGAAGTGGTAACTGCAAATACAGTGAAGGAGTTTAAGCATGCATGGGATAGGCATAAGGCCATCCTTCATATAAGATAGGGCCAAGGGCTATTCATAGTATTCAGTATATTGGGCAGACTAGATGGGCCAAATGGTTCTTATCTGCCGACACATTCTATGTTTCTATGTCACTGATATTTTAGGGAGGCGCACACTTTAAACAGGAGATGTGGCGCATATAATTTAACTGTCCGCAGCGGCCTATCACACAGTATTTTGCGCAGGATGCGCTAAAAATATATATTGCTGCTGTCAAACACAATAGTCCTTAAAAGGACTTTTGGGTCTCTGGAAAATTTTTTGTATAAAAATCTTCCTATTACACTCCCTACACTGTCTGTCCCTTCCTATGCACAGCTCTCCCTAACACTGAGCAATTTAGCGCAGGTTGCGCTACAAAAATATATTGCTGCTGTCACACACAATAGTCCTTAGAAGGACTTTTGGGTCTCTGAAACATTTTTGTACACCTATAATATTCAATTACACTCCCTACACTCTCTGTCCCTTCCTATCCTCAGCTTTCCCTGACTTAGAATGAGCCGAACACGCATCATCGGGTGCTATATAGCACCCGATGACGTGTTCTGGCCAGCCAATCACTGTAATGCCATTAGCCAACATGGCTACTGGCATTACAGTGAGGGCAGTACTTACCTGCACGTTTATTGGCTGCTAAGGAGCCGCAAAAGTGCAGGGAGGAGACTCGAGCATGGCACTCGAGCACATGCAGTACTCGGCCAAGTACCGCTATGTGCCGAGCATAGCGATGCTCGAGCCGAACTGGTATTCGGCCGAGCATGCTCGCTCAACACTATTCCTTATCCTTGCAGCGCTGTATACAGTCATTCTTCTTCCCTTGTATCGAGGCTCATTCACTGTGGGGTCTAGGCACACTGAGCTTCTTGGATGCAGTGTTCTTGATGCTGATGATCTCTCTGGATTGATAGTCTCACAGGAGAATGAATATATGGTCCCTTGGAGTAGGAGCTCAGGCATGTGCTTCCCATCTCCTCACATCTCCTCAGAAACTCCCCCTCATGGCAGGAAGTAGGGCCAGCCCACTCATGCCAAGAGGGGAAGGAACAGGGTAGTTAGCCCTGTTCTTGGAAGCCATTGCTAACCATACCTTCTCTGCTGGAATGAATGGCATAAATATGGCATAACATTGCATTAACCCCTTCAGGACCCTGCCAATTTTCACCTTAAGGACCAGACCGTTTTTTGCATATATGACATGTGTCACTTTATGTGGTGATAACTTTAAAACCCTTTTACTTATCCAAGCCATTCAGAGATTGTTTTCTCGTCACATATTGTACTTTATGACAGTGGTAAATTTGAGTCAAAATATGTCATTTTTATTTATAAAAAAAATACCACATTTACCAAAAATTGGGAAAAATTCACAATTTTCTAAATTGAAATTTCTCTGCTTTCAAAACAGATAGTGGTACCTCCTAAAATAGTTAATACTTTACATTTCCCATATGTCTACTTCATGTTTGGATCATTTTGTAAATAAAATTTTCTTTTTTTGGGACATTAGAAGGCCTAGAAGTTAAGAAGCAAATCTTAACCCCTTAAGGACTTAGGGCGTACCGGTACGCCCTATTTCCCGAGTCCTTAAGGACTCAGGGCGTACCAGTACGTCCTAAGTTTAAATCGCGATTGCGGCGCGACACATAGCATTATAAATCATGATAATGTCGTGTGCTCCGGCAAGTCCAGAGCGGAGGATCACACTCACACACGGAGCGTGATTCCCGCAATGGGCTCGCTCGTGTGAAACAGCCCTTACTCATACAGCCAATGCATTCCAATACAGAAGTATTGGAATGCATTGTAAAGGAATATACCCCCAAAGTTCAAGTCTCAAAGTGGGACAAAAAATAGTAAAAAAAAAAGTTGAAAAAATAAAGTTTTCCCCCCCAAAAAATTAAAGTTTCAAGTAAAAATAAACAAAAACGTAATTTTCCCCAAATAAAGTAAAAAAAGATTGGTAAAAAATAGGGGGGAAAAAAAGTATACATATTAGGTATCGCCGCATCCGTATCGACCGGCTCTATAAACATATCACATGACCTAACCCCTCAGATGAACACCGTAAAAAAATTAAAATAAAAACTGTGCTAAATAAAAAAAAAATTGTCACCTTACATCACAAAAAGTGTAATAGCAAGCGATCAAAAAGTCATATGCAACCCAAAATAGTGCCAATCAAACCGTAATCTCATCCCGCAAAAAATGAGACCCTACCTAAGATAATCGCCCAAAAAATGAAAAAACTATGGCTCTCAGAATATGGAGACACTAAAACATGATATTTTTTTTGTTTCAAAAATTATATTATTGTGTAAAACTTACATAAATAAAAAAGTATACATATTAGGTATCGCTGTGTCCATATCGACTGGCTCTATAAAAATATCACATGACCTAACCCCTCAGATGAACACCGTAAAAAATTTAAAATAAAAACTGCTAAATAAATTTTTTTTGTCACCTTACATCACAAAAAGTGTAATAGCAAGCGACCAAAAAGTCACACGCGCCCAAAAATAGTGCCAATGAAACCGTCATCTCATCCTGCAAAAATCATACCCTACCCAAGGTAATCGCCCAACAACTGAAAAAATTATGGCTCTCAGACTATGGAAACACTAAAACATGATTTTTTTTGCTTCAAAAATGAAATCATTGTGTAAAACTTACATAAATAAAAAAAAAGTATACATATTAGGTATCGCCACGTCCGTATCGACCGGCTCTATAAAAATATCACATGACCTAACCCCTTAGATGAATGTTGTAAATAAGAAAAATAAAAACAGTGCAATCAAAAATCATATGTACCCTAAACTAGTACCAACAATACTGCCACCCTATCCCATAGTTTCTAAAATGGGGCCACTTTTTTGGAGTTTCTACTCTAGGGGTGCATCAGGGGGGCTTCAAATGGGACATGGTGTCAAAAAAAACAGTCCAGCAAAATCTGCCTTCCAATTCCTTTCCTTCTGCGCCCTGCCGTGTGCCCGTACAGCTGTTTACGACCACATATGGGGTGTTTCTGTAAGCTACAGAATCAGGGCCATAAATATTGAGTTTTGTTTGGCGGTTAACCCTTGCTTTGTTACTAGGAAAAATGGATCAAAATGGAAAATTTGCCCAAAAATTGAAATTTCATCTCCATTTGCCAGTAACTCTTGTGGAACACCTAAAGGGTTACTGACATTTGTAAAATCGGTTTTGAATACCTTGAGGGGTGTAGTTTCTTAGATGGGGTCACTGTTATGGAGTTTCTACTCTAGGGTTGCATCAGGGGGGCTTCAAATGGGACATGGTGTCAAAAAAACAAGTGCAGCAAAACCTGCCTTCCAAAAACCGTATGGCATTCCTTTCATTCTGCGCCCTGCCGTGTGCCCGTACAGCGGTTTACGACCGCATATGGGGTGTTTCTGTAAACTACAGAATCAGGGCCATAAATATTGAGTTTTTCTTTTGGCTGTTAACCCTTGCTTTGTAACCGGAAAAAAATTATTAAAATGGAAAATCTGCTAAAAAAGTGAAATTTTGAAATTGTATCTCTATTTTCCATTAATTCTTGTGGAACACCTAAAGGGTTAACAACGTTTGTAAAATCAGTTTTGAATACCTTGAGGGGTGTAGTTTCTTAGATGGGGTCACTTTTATGGAGTTTCTACTCTAGGGGTGCATCAGGGGGCTTCAAATGGAACATGGGTGTCAAAAAAAACAGTCCAGCAAAATCTGAATTCCAAAAACCGTATGGCATTCCTTTCCTTCTGCGCCCTGCCATGTGCCCGTACAGCGGTTTACGACCACATATGGGGTGTTTCTGTAAACTACAGAATCAGGGCCATAAATACTGAGTTTGGTTTGGCTGTTAACCCTTGCTTTGTAACCGGAAAAAAATTATTAAAATGGAAAATCTGCCAAAAAAGTGAAATTTTGAAATTGTATCTCTATTTTCCATTAATTCTTGTGGAACACCTAAAGGGTTAACGCCATTTGTAAAATCAGTTTTGAATACCTTGAGGGGTGTAGTTTCTTAGATGGGGTCACTTTTATGGAGTTTCTACTCTAGGGGTGCATCAGCGGGCTTCAAATGGGACATGGGTGTCAAAAGAACCAGTCCAGCAAAACCTGCCTTCCAAAAACCTTATGGCATTCCTTTCCTTCTGCGCCCTGCCGTGTGCCCGTACAGCGGTTTACGACCACATATGGGGTGTTTCTGTAAACTACAGAATCAGGGCCATAAATATTGAGTTTGGTTTGACTGTTAACCCTTGCTTTGTAACTGGAAAAAAATTATTAAAATGGAAATTCTGCCAAAAAAGTGAAATTTTGAAATTGTATCTCTATTTTCCATCAATTCTTGTGGAACACCTAAAGGGTTAACAAAGTTTGTAAAATCAGTTTTGAATTCCTTGAGGGGTGTAGTTTATAGAATGGGGTCATTTTTGGGTGGTTTCTATTATGTAAGCCTCGCAAAGTGACTTCAGACCTGAACTGGTCCCTAAAAATTGGGTTTTTGAAAATGTCTGAAAAATTTCAAGATTTGCTTCTAAACTTTGTAACATCCCCAAAAAATAAAATATCATTCCCAAAATGATCCAAACATAAAGTAGACATATGGGGAATGTAAAGTAATAACTGTTTTTGGAGGTATTACTATGTATTATAGAAGTAGAGAAATTGAAACTTGGAAATTTGCAATTTTTTACCAATTTTTGGTAAATTTAGTTTTTTTTTAATAAATAAAAATGAATTTTTTTTACTTCATTTTACCAGTGTCCTGAAGTACAATATGTGATGAAAAAACAATCTCAGAATGGCTTGGATAAGTAAAAGTGTTTTAAAGTTATCAGCACTTAAAGTGACACTGGTCAGATTTTCAAAAAATGGCCAAGTCCTTAAGGTGAAATAGGGCTGAGTCCTTAAGGGGTTAAAGGGATTCTGTCATGAGATTTGAGGCCTATAACCTAAACATATGGCCAGGTCCCTACTAATACCCTGAATCCGAAACTGTCCTTATTAAATGTGCCTGTGGCTCTATTAGCATATAAAACAGGTTTTTATAACCTGTCACTCACGGACCAAATGTGTCCAAAGGGACGTCTCATCATGCAGGGTGACCGGCTGCAGCCGCCTTCTGACTAGAAATCGCAGCCCTCCCTTTCAATAGAGCCGCCTACCTCACCTCATTGCCGCCTCCCTCACCTCAGCGCCGCCTACGAAATCGTCCGCTCTCCTCAGCCAGATCCCGTGCGTGCGCACTAGGGATCCCGTGCATGCGCACTAGGTATAACCTGATGGGCCCGTGTGGACTCCTGGCAGCGGCCTCGTTGAGCGAAGTGCGCATGCGCCGGCCGGCGCACTTCGCTCAAACCTGCCTCGACCGCCCTATTGCAGCCATCCAACCTCTTACAGCCGGGTGCAAAGCTGTTCGGAGGTTCAGAGCGCACAGGCTGCTTTTCTACAGAGACTCCCTTTTGATCTATTTCTAGTTGTACCTAGTGCGCACACACGGGATCTGGCTGAGGAGAGCGGACGATTTCGGAGGCGGCGCTGAGGTGAGGGAGGCGGCAATGAGGTGAGGTAGGCGGCTCTATTGAAAGGGAGGGCAGCGATTTCTAGTGGCGGCTGCAGCCGGGCACCCTGCATGATGAGACGTCCCCTTGGACACATTTGGTACGTGAGTGACAGGTTATAAAAACCTGTTTTATATGCTAATAGAGCCATAGGCACATTTAATAAGGTCAGTTTCGGATTCAGGGTATTAGTAGGGACCTGGCCATATGTTTAGGTTATAGGCCTAAAATCTCATGACAGAATCCCTTTAAAATTTTTCGGAAAATTTTCAAAACCCAATTTTTTAGGACCAGTTCAGGTCTGAAGTCACTTTATGGGGCTTACATAATAGAAACCACCCATAAATGGCCCCATTTTAGAAACTACACCCCTCAAGGTATTCAAACTTTTACAAACCTTGTTAACCCTTTAGGTGTTCCACAAGAATTAAAGAAAAATTTAGATAAAATTTTAGCATTTCACTTTTTTGGCAGATTTTCCATTTGAATCCATTTTTTCCAGTAATAAAGCAAGGGTTAACCGCCAAACAAAACTCAATATTTATTACCCTTATTCTGTAGTTTACAGAAACACCCCATATCGTAAACTGCTGTACTGACACACAGCAGGGCGCAGAAGGAAAGGAACGCCATATGGTTTTTAGATGGCAGATTTCACACGGATAACTTTAAGTTGCTATGTCACATTTCAAGACCCCTGATGCACCCCAAGAGTAGAAACTCCAAAAAAGTGACCCCATTTTAAAAACTACGGAATAAGGTGGCAGTTTTGTTGGTACTATTTTAGGGTACATATGATTTTTGTTTGCTCTATATTACACTTTTTGTGAGGTAAGGTAACACAAAATAGCTGTTTTGGCACTGTTTTTATTTTTTGCTTTTTAAAATGTTCATCTGACAGGTTAGATCATGTGATATTTTTATAGAGCAGGTTGTTATGGACGTGACAATACTAAATAGGACTACTTTTTTTCGGTTATTTGTTTCAGTTTTACATAATAAAGCATTTTTTTTAAATTATTTTTTTTGTGTCACCATATTCTGAAAGCCATGTTTTTTTTAATTTTTTGGGTGACTGTCTTATGTAGGGGCTTATTTTTTTTTTGGTATGAGATGACGGTTTGATTGGTACTATTTTAGGGTGTATATGACTTTTTGATCACTTCGTATTGCACTTTTTGTGATATAAGGTGACAAAAAATTGCTTTTTTGACAGTTTTTTTTTACGGTGTTCATCTGAGGGGTTAGGTCATGTAATATTTTTATACAGCAGGTTGTTATAGATGCAGCAATATCTAATATGTCAACTTTTTTTATTTAAGTTTTACACAATAAATGCATTTTTTAAACCTTTTTTGAATACCTTTTTTTTTTTGGGCGATTGTCTTAGGTAGAGTCAAATTTTTTGCAAGATGAGATGATGGTTTAATTCGTACTATTTTGCGGTGCATATGACTTTTGATCGATTGGTATTACACCTCTTGTGGTGTAGGTTGACACAAAATGGCTTTTTTTACACACTTTCTTTTTTTTACGGTGTCCTCCTGAGGGGTTAGGTCATGTGATATTTTAATAGACCTGGTTGTTACAGACACGGCCATACCTAATAGCACTACTTTTTTTTATTTTTTTTTATTCACTTTTAACACAATAGAAGCATTTGTGAAACAAAAAAAAATCATGTTTTAGTGTCTCCCTATTCTGAGAGTCATAGTTTTATTTTATTTTTTTGCCCGATTGTTTTATGTAGAGGCTCATTTTTTGCGGGATGAGGTGACAGTTTGATTGGTACTATTATGGGGGGCATATGCCTTTTTGATCGCTTGGTGTTGCACTTTCTGAGATGTAAGGTGACAAAAATATGGTTGTTTTAGCACAGTTTTTATTTCATTTTTTCTACAGCGTTCAGGTGAGGGGGTAGATCATGTGATATTTTATAGAGCCGGTCGTTATGGATGCAGCAATACCCAATATGTCTGTTTTTCTTTTTTTTTCACAATTTTATGTGTTTTATTTTGGGATTTTTTTTTTTTTACTTGAAACTTTATTTATTTTTATTATGATAAACACTTTTTCTTACTTTTTATTTTTGTCCCACTATAGGACTTCAACTTCTGGGGTCTGATCCCCTGTGCAATTCATTACAATACTATTGTAATGCATTGGCTGTCAGCTTTTATGTTGACAGCCTGCCTGTGAGACGCAGCCTAAGGGCTGGATCTCACAGGCTTTCTTAGGAGGCAGGCCCCGATGCCTATGAAAGGGATCGGGTCTGCCTTCTCTGCCATCGGGTCCCCGCCACTGTAGAGCAGCGGGTACCTGATGGAGATGCGGAGGGCACCCGTACCATCCACAAACCCTCTGCATGGGGTAATACGCTGGCATCGGTGTCTTCACTGATGCTGGCGTATGCAGCAGGGACCCAGCTGTCAGTGACTGCCGGGTCTGTGCCGCTGATCGGGTGGACGCAGTTCCTGCACCCGCCAGATCAGCCCACCATACAAGTACGTGCCTGGTCCGTAAGTCACGTCCAGCTGTGACGTACATGTACGGCAAGGGTCCTTAAGGGGTTAAACAATTGCAGATAACCCAGGTCTAGGGTACTACAGTGGCACCCTTGTAAGACATTTTCTAGAGCCTTCCATTTCAAAGAAAACAATGGTAAAGTAGCTGTGGTAAAACAGACGGAAAATTATACAACTATAGTCAGTGCTGGTTGCCTCTGATTGGTTGGAGGGCCGGGAGGGGCGGGGCTAGCTTCCACTGTAGGCTCCTATTACACTGCCTGCTGCTGCCTCTGAGGCTGTATTTGCTGTGCGAGATGCAGGCCGCGGACGGACACAGACACATTTAGAAGCGGCGCACAGGTATCGGCAGTGGTATCGGGGACATTTGCACGAGTACATGTACTCGTGCAAATGTCCGGTATCGGTACCGATACCAATACTGGTATCGGTATCGGGACATCCCTAAAAATTACTGTACAGTAATCCTGGGCAGACTAAAAAAAGAGTTTATTATGGAAGTTTATAGTTTCCTCCTGTTTTTTTTTTAACTGGAATACCACGCAAAGGTACACGGATAACTTAAAGGGAACCTGTCACCTCTACTATGCTACGCTTACTGAGCGTTTCTAAATGTTCATTGTGTTACCCTAAACATATAAATTACACTTTTAATTTCATTTGCAGACGAATTCAATAAGTATTATGCATTTTTGTATTTCCCGCCTTTTATGCAAATTAACATAAAAGAGTCATATCTTACTTGTGTGACCAGAGAAGAGTCATATTTTCGAGCTCTGACTCATCTCAGGTTAATTTGCATATGTATCAAATCAGTTTTTTAACACAATAAAAGCACACAGAGCTATGGGGACTGGGTATTGCGGATGTGCTAGCGGCCATCTAGCAACCCATGTCCTCAGCTCTATACCCAAAATCCAGGTGACAGGTTCCCTTTAACCCCTTAAGGACACGGCCACATTTCACCTTAAGGACCAGGCCATTTTTTGCAAATCTGACCAGTGTCATTTTATGTGGTGATAACTTTAAAACGCTTTTACTTATCCAGGCCATTCTGACATTGTTTCTTCGTCGCATATTGTACTTCATGACACTGGTAAAATGAAGTAAAAAAAAACATTTTTATTTATAAAAAAATACAAAATTTATCCAAAAATTTAGAAAAATTTGGTAATTTTTAAGTTTCAATTTCCCCACTTCTATAATACATAGTAATACCTCCAAAAATAGTTATTACTTTACATTCCCCATATTTCTACTTCATGTTTGGATCATTTTGGGAATGATATTTTACTTTTTGGGGATGTTACAAGGCTTAGAAATTTTTCAGAAATGTTCTAAAACCCACTTTTTAAGGACCAGTTCAGGACTGAAGTCACTTTGTGAGGCTTACATTATTGAAACCACCAAAAAATGACCCCATTTTATAAACTACACCCCTCAATGTATTCAAAACTGATTTTGCAAATGTCGTTAACCCTTTAGGTGTTCCATAAGAATTAATGGAAAATAGATACAATTTCAAAATGTCACTTTTTTGGCAGATTTTCCATTTTTTATATATTTTTTTCCAGTTACAAAGCAAGGGTTAACAGCCAAACAAAACTCAATATTTATGGCCCTGATTCTGCAGTTTACAGAAACACCCCATACGTTGTCGTAAACTGCTGTACGGGCACACGGCAGGGCGCAGAAGGAAAGGAATGCCATACGGTTTTTTGAAGCTCCTCTTATGCTCCCCTAGAGTAGAAACTCCAAAAAAGTGACCCGATTTTACAAACTACGGGATAGGGTGGCAGTTTTGTTGGTACTAGTTTAGGGTACATATGATTTTTGGTTGCTCTATATTACACTTTTTGTGAGGCAAGGTAACAAGAAATAGCTGTTTTGGTACAGTTTTATTTTTGTGATTTACAACATTCATCTGACAGGTTAGATCATGTGGTATTTTTATAGAGTAGGTTGTCACGGACGCGGCAATACCTAATATGTATACAATTTTTTTTATTTATGTAAGTTTTACACAATGATTTCATTTTTGGAACAAAAAAATCATGTTTTAGTGTTTCCATAGTCTGAGAGCCATAGTTTTTTCAGTTTTTGGGCGATTATCTTGGGTAGGGTATGATTTTTGCGGGATGAGATGACGGTTTGATTAGCACTATTTTGGGGTGCATATGACTTTTGAATGAATGTTATTACACTTTTTGTGATGTAAGGTGACAAAAAAGTTTTTTTGGGGTGCTTATAATCAGTCAGTGCAGCGATCTGAGGAAGGGGCAGAGCTTTGGCAACTTCTCCTGGTCATCCCAGTGACATGCAGGAGTTTGGTGTTAAAGAGGTTCTGTCACCCAGATCTGCTTTACCCTACCAGGCATATTGTGTGGTAGGGTTGATGACAATGACAAAAATGGTACTTTTCTTGCTTCTGTAGTTGTTCCGGTGGTAGAGAAAAATCAACTTTTATAAATATGCAAATTACGTATTTGAGCACTTGGAGGCGGGCTTATGCCACTCAAGCACTGCTTCAGTGACGCCCCCGTTGCTTTATAATGACTCCCCTCTCCTGTTGATCACACCCTCCTGCCTTTAGATTGACAGAGCTAGACCAGAGGGTCCCATGCACTAGACATCTTCACAAGCCACCATTCTGGAGAGAGAGCGCAGGTGCGGGATCTCAGTGCTAGACCAGTGGGTCTAGCGCTGTCAATCTAAAAGCATGGGGGCATGATCAACAGTTGAGGGGAGTCATTATGAAGCAAAGGGGGCAGAGCAGTGCTCAGACGGCATAAGCCCACCTCCAAGTGCTCAAATGCTTCATTTGCATATTTATGAAAGTAGATTTTTCTCCACAACCAGGACAACTACAGAAGAAAGAAAGGTATTGTTTTTGTCAGTGTCATCAACCCTACCATGCTATGTCTGGTAGGGTAGGGCAAATCTGGGTGACAGAACATCTTACCTTGGAAACTTGCATTTGTGGGACCAGAGTGAAATAAATAACATCCCTGGTGTGTGAAAGAACCCTAGTAGGTCCATTTTACAAATAATACAAATTTTAATGAATAATTCCTGATCATTTTAGTAAATGAACAATAAATTATAGTTGTCGGATCAGTCACAAGTGTAACAATGAACGTAAGCATTCTCATCCCTGATGTCACCTTTAAATGTTACTGGCTTCTAGGAAGGAAAAAAAATAGTGAGAGCTAATTTACAAAACATGAAGCTTATATAAATCAGGAAATATTTCTCTAGTCTGACAAACATGTGTCTAAAAACAACCACTTTCCCCTTGGGAATAGATTCTAGGAATCAGTAAAATAGAGCATTAGGCTATTTTCACACTTGCGGCAGTGTGATCCAGCGGGCAGTTCCGTCGTCGGAACTGCCTGCCGGATCCTCCGATCTGGATGTGACTGAAAGCATTTGTGAGACGCATCCGGATGCGGATCCATCTCACAAATGCATTGCAAGAACGGATCCGTCGTCATGCGGACAGACGGATCCATCTTGTATCTATTTTCACATTTTTACCGGTCTGCGCATGCGCAGACCGGAGGACGGATCCAGCATTCCGGTATTTTGAATGCCGGATCCGGCACTTATACATTCCTATGGGGAAAAATGCTGGATCCGGCATTCAGGCAAGTTTCAGTTTTTTTCGCCGGAGATAAAACTTGCTACGGTTTTATCTTTTGCCTGATCAGTCAAAATGACTGAACTGAAGACATCCTGATGCATCCTAAATGGATTACGCTCCATTCAGAGTGCATGGGGATATGCCTGATCAGTTATTTTCCCTTATAGAGCCCCTGTGACGGAACTCTATGCCGGAAAAGAAAAACGCTAGTGTGAAAGTACCCTTACCTGGTTATTTAGGATACTTTCACACTAGCGGCAGGACGGATCCGACAGGCTGTTCACCCTGTCGGATCCGTCCTGCTGCTATTTCGCTGTGCCGCCGGACCGCCGCTCCGTCCCCATTGACTGGCGAGATCTGGCAGGCTGTTCCAAGCTGTGCGCAGTGGTATTTGTCCGGCCAAATATCTGCATATTTGCTGGTTTATGGCAAGATCTCTGCTGGTCCCTATTAAAGTTCGGAGTGAGTAAGAGAAAGTTAGAGAGCAGATTCTCCTCTACTTTCTTTAACCAAAACTCTTTTTATTGAGAGTGCAGCTGGTCAAATCAAGGGCAGTTGTCAGCAGAGGGCCATGTGCAAATGGCACTGAATAAACAGGTACAAATATTCTTGCAGACCTTATCAAAATAACTGAGGTCGTGAGTATAAACATATTTAAACAGTAAACGATGAAAGCAAACGACATAAGTGGGTGGGCAAGAGGGGGAAAGGGTATGGAAGAGGGGGAGTTCCTTCCACATCACTTAAGAGTTACGATACTTTTCCCAAGGGCGCCACAATTTGAGGAATTTGGAGCGTGTGTGGGTTTCCCAGTGGGCCAATTCCTCAAATCTGAACAATTGGTCTGTTTTCTCGGTCCACATCAACATTGAAGGTGGGGAGTCATTCTTCCAAAGAAGGGGTATCAACAATCGGGCAGCGGTGAGAAGCATTGTCGAGAGGTTAGTCTTGTACGGAGTAAGTGAGTCATTGGGACACCAAAGGAGAACCAATTTTGCATCTAGACGGACACTAGAGGAGCATATCTGTTTAATTGTGGTCTCTATTTGGGTCCAGAAGGGGCGGATTTTACTACAAAACCACCAGAGATGCGACAAGGAGCCAACCTCTGTTCCACACCTCCAGCACTGCTCTGGGAAATCAGGGTTAAGTCTGTGCAGGAATTCTGGTGTTTTGTACCAGCGCGTAAGTAGTTTATACAAATTCTCTTGAATTTTGATGCATCGGTTGAAGCCATGAGAGTGAGATAAAATAGAGGCTTTCTCTGGCTCAGATAAATGGATTGAGAGCTCCTTTTCCCAGGCAGACATAAAGTGCAGTGTTGGAGGGGCAGAAGAAAGCAACTCCCTGTAAAGCGTCGAGACAGGTTTTTTCGGTATCTCGGATACACAAAGCCTTTTTTCCAACCAAGTAGGCATATCGGTAATGGGGGGGGGGGGGCAGTTTAAGAGCGTTAATATCTCGGCTAAATGCCCAGGTAGAAAGTGAGGAGAGGGCTTTTACTCTAGGTAGAGTATGGATCTTGTCCCATGCCAGGTCCCCAGTTGGAGAAGTAATGTCTTGTAGGGTAAGGTCAGACAGCAGGTGCCAAACTCCAGTGGGTCTAAGAATGTCGGGATGAATGTAATTTTGTAGTAGATGTTGGGGGAGGTGAGGGTTTGGGAACCTTAGGTCTCGGGATTTATATAGTTTGGCCCATTCTACTAACATGCCTTTCCAAATGGGTGAAGCATATGAGTTATTAGGGGAACATGTGTGGATTCCCCACAGGATAAGTCCTTTATAGGTGAGTATAACACGCTCTAACTGTACACATAGATTCGGGGGTTGACGCGAGAGGAGAGAGAAGCATCTACTTAAGAGCGAAGCTGTATAGTAAGTATGAATATCAGGCAGACCAAAGCCCCCAAATCTTTTTTCTCTTGTCAATGTGGAGTAAGCTATCCTAGGGGATTTACCCGCCCACAGGAACAAGGAGAACATACGGCGTATCTCTACAAAATAAGAACGGGGTAGCCAGATCGGTAATGTATGTAGCAAATACAGGTGTTTGGGGACTATAAATGCCTTGAGGTAGTTCTTCCTGCCTATGCATGAGATAAAAGGGAGTTTAAGGGACTGCAGGTGTGTTCTAATATATTTGAGTAGGGGGGCATAGTTGAGACCGAATAAGTTGTCGTGGTCGGCTGAGATACGGATCCC
This sequence comes from Bufo bufo, assembly GCF_905171765.1. Classification (NCBI taxonomy): domain Eukaryota; kingdom Metazoa; phylum Chordata; class Amphibia; order Anura; family Bufonidae; genus Bufo; species Bufo bufo. Next base: position 196,384,788 of record NC_053390.1, read on the forward strand.
TAAGAACGTTATATCGTGGGGAGCCCAAGTAAAGGAGGTAGTGCGCTTGAGGTTCTTGACTACATAGGGTTTGCAAGATACGTTCAGAGCTAATAACTTACTATAATTGATCTTGAAGTTAGAGACCCATCCAAACTCCTCAAATAGCGAATTAAGTCGTGGGAATGAAATCATGGGGTTAGTGGTCATAATGAGCAGATCATCCGCAAATGCAGCGGTAAGATGGCTATAAGAAGCCATCTTGATGCCTTCAATAACTAGGTCTTGTCTGATCTTGCATAATAGGGTCTCCATAACGATGACGACGAGGGACGGGGAGAGTGGGCAACTTTGCCTCGTGCCGTTAGATATGGCAAAGGCGGGTGAAAGGGTGCCATTGACCTTGACCCTGGCAGAGGGGGACGAGTACAAGGAGAAAATAGCCGAAATAAACTGGTCAGGGAAGCCAAATTTCGACAGGGCCGCAGACATATAATGCCAGGTGACCCCGTCAAAGGCCTTCTCCGCGTCAGTGCTGAGCAAAGCTAGTGGAGTAGAGGTGCTCCGTGCCCAATTCATAATATGAAGAAGGCGGACGGTATTCTCCTTCCCCTGTCTGCCAGAGACAAACCCAACCTGTAAACACACACACTTAATCCAGCTCACCTCCCTGGTCTGTAAATGCAGTCCCGGTTCCAGAAGCCTGGGGTGTGTCCCCGCCGCAATCAGCATAAAATACAAAAGAAAGGCTCCGGATTCGTATAGAGGTCCTCTGGTACAGCAGATACATCGATGACCTGCTCATGATATGGGCGGGCGATGTGTCTGCTGTCCCAGACCTCCAGGCCTATTTAAATAACAACGATTATAATTTACGTTTTGCATGCATGGTCAATGAATCTAGGATAAATTTTTTGGATTTGGCACTCCACGGATGTCCTGGTGAGATTGTGCACACACAAACTTATAGGAAAAACATAGCAGGCAATTCAATACTTAATGCTAGAAGTCACCACCCTTTACATGTTATTAGGGCGATCCCTGTGGGGGAATACATACGAGCTGCTAGGAATTGCAGTTTGCGTGTGTATTTGGAGGAGGAATTCAGTGCGGTGGACAAGAGGTTTAAAGCAAGGAATTACCCTGATTGGATGTTACTAAGGGGTAGAAACATAGCATCCCAAAGAAGCAGATATAGTATGCTTTTTGGGTCCAAAGACAAAAAGCTTGGTAACATGAATTATGGGCTGGATGTGAATGGACACGGTGACGGGAGGCGGAGCAACACCCCGATTTTATCTATAACTTATAGTAAAGAATTTAATAGAATCAGTTCTATCATTAAGCGATGTCTTCCGATCCTGTATGATGACGAGATTCTATACAATGCATTAAAATCGGGCTGCAAAATAGTGTCTAGGAGAGCTCCTACCTTGTCCAATTCACTGTCCCCGTCTCTATTCACATCCGGCACTTCATCCAAATGTAATGGCAAGGGATCCAGTTGGCTTAGATACAAAGGGTTCACAAGATGTGGGATCAACCCATGCAAATGTTGTAATTATGTGACCCCCACACAATCCTTCGATTCTTCAGACCACTCCTGCAGTTTTTCAATTAAGAATTACATCAATTGTAACTCTGCGGGAGTTGTGTATATAGTCCGCTGCACTGAATGCGATCTGATCTACATAGGCAGTACCATGCGTAAATTTAAAAGTAGACTCTTGGAACCTAATCCTAATGCATTGGGTGTCTCAAATGTAGCAAGACATTTTGTACAGGTACATGCCCGCAAGGTCAGTAGTTTCACTGTTTTTGGGATAGAGAGGGTCTCTGCCCCCCCAAGAGGAGGGGATCATCGTAAAAAACTCCTCTTGCGAGAGGCATTTTGGATCTTCAGACTGGTTTAAATCTAAAAAAAGGAGTTAATGTACATCTATCAATATCCAGTTTAATTTGACAACATAGTCTCACATCATATCGAAATTTATTTTTTCATGTTTTCATCTTCATGCATTTTCTGCTTATGGTCATATGGGTCCTTTTTAATATATACTGAATATAGAATTGGTATAACAGTAAAAGGAGGTCTTTTTCACTATTAATTTTTGCTATTTTGTATATTTTGTATTATTTATTATGTTATGTCGTTCACATTGTGTGGTCTTTTAGCGTTTTCTCCCCTTTGCACGGATGTCAGCAAATTGCTGCTATGGTTCATTAGGGGTTAGGAGGCTACAGGCCATTGCACAATGTGAAACACAGGTTCTATTTGATTAGGTAAAAGGTGCTAACCTAATGAAGCAACCAATGATGTCAGCTTCCCCTCCCTGGAAATATGGAGAGGTGGGTTTGAGATACATATAAATTCATGGGCTTCATTTTGTTACGTTGTTACGACTAAGGACTTAGTTCCGAAACGCGTCAATTGTCTTTGTATACTGGGTGGATATGTCTGCTGTTAACACTATTCATGAATAAAGAAGAAGTTTTTAGAGGACCTCTATACGAATCCGGAGCCTTTCTTTTGTACAAACCCAACCTGCTCCTTATGAATGATGTCAGGGAGAATCGACTGGATCCGCTGAGCTAGTATCTTGGCCCACTATTTAACATCCGTATTCAATAAGGAAATTGGGCGGTAGCTGCCACAGTTTAGGGGGTCTTTGTTCTCTTTATGAATAATAGTAATATGGGCCGAGAGCGATTAGGGAGGGAGTTGGCCTCCGCTAAGAAAGTGGTTACACAGGGAGCGGAAATGTGGCACTAGAATGTTTTGAAAAGTTTTATAGTAGGTGATGGAGAAGCCGTCAGGTCCAGGGCTCTTCCCCGAGGGGATAGAGACAAGGACCTTCAGAGCTTCAGAGTCCGTGATTGGGGCTACCAGATGAGCAGCTTGAGCCGGGGTGACATTCGGGAGTTGTAGGGAGGAGAGAATTTTTTCCGTGGCCCCCGGGAGGGTGCTAGCTGATTGACCTGAGGAGGGAGTGAGGTTATAAAGCTCAGTATAGAAGGCGCTAAAAGCCTTCGCAATGTCGAGGGTAGACTTGTGGTGGTGACCTTTTGCATCCTTAATAGCAGGGATAAAGGAGTCTGAGTATTGTTTTTTAGCCAACATCGCCATAAGTTTATTTCCTTTATCACCATGGGCGTACGATTTAAACTTAGAGCGGAGGAGAATTTTGGCCGAGGTCATATTAAGTAGATTCTTAAGTTTTGCTCTCGAGTCAATAAGTTCAGCCGCGCAACTGAGCACTTGCGATGGTTTGTGTACAAGTTCAAGCGACTCAATACGGGACATGAGGGTATTAATAGCTCAGGAGCGTTGTTTTTTGATGTGGGCACTGAGGGCAATAAGTTCTCCCCGAATTACAGCCTTATGAGTTTCCCAAACGATGGGGGGTGGAGGGGGTGCATGCCCGGCATTGTTCCGCTGGAAGAACAGGGAACAAGGAAGAGGCTAGTTTTGAGGAGTTAGTCTGATCTAAAATAAGGGTGTCATTGAGGCGCCAATTCCATTCCCTTCTCGGAAGAGTGGTCAAGGAGATGTGTAAGAAAATCGGAGCGTGGTCCGATAAAGTGATATTACCTATCTTGGCTTGTAAGAGCAGCTGGGCATGGTCTGAGGACAAGAAGAAGTAGTCTAATCTATGATAGGAGGACTTGGCATGAGAGAAGAATGTATAGTCCCTACCTGAGGGGTTTAGAGTACGTTTAGAGTAACCGCTGATTTCCCAGAGGAGGAGTCAAGGCTAGGGTCTAGGGACACATTGAGATCACCTCCTAAAATGACACCATTTTTAAAAGAGGATAGGGATGAGAGGGTCTGAATTAGCCATGGGACCTGGCCTCGGTTAGGTGCATACACATTAGCTAGTGTAACCGGTGTGTCTGCAATGGAGCCCTTCACAAACAAGTACCGACCCTCAGGGTCTGAAGAGGATGCAGATACTACAAAGGGGAGTTGCTTGTGAATGGCTATGCTGACACCTCTGCTAGCCGAGCTATGTGCACTATGATACCATTGCGAGAATTTTTTAGGAGGGAGGTTAGGTATATTACCCGCCCGGAAGTGGGTCTCTTGGAAGAATGCGATGGAAACTTTGTCTTTCTGCAATAGAGATAGGACCTGGGATCTCTTGCAAGGCTCATTCAAACCTCTAACGTTGAAGGAAGATACTATAATGGAAGCCATCTTGAGACATTGGAGAGGGATGATGCGAATAATCGCCATGTAAACCAGACGAGTGTGGAAGAGGGAGGGGAGGCCACACAGGAGGGAAGGAGGACAGAGACAACAATAAAAGAACATCTGCAATTAAGAGGGAAGAAACAAAGAGTTAAATGTAGCAGCCAAAACAGCAAGCTAATAAATGGTAGCTCTACAAAGTGCCAGATGTTGAAGTGATCCTTTCTCATAATGGCGGTCGGCCGGGATCCATCAGGCGGGGGGTCTCGTAGAACACTTGAGGGCCAAAAGGAGGCCATCAGGGGACAGGGGTAGTGAACCAGAGTAGACGCTGGCTAAACCCCAGCTTCTGAGGAGGGGGTGGGGTGGGGAGGGTAATAAACCATAGAACCATAACCATAACAAGGTCCTAAGAAGATTGCAAAAGATAGAGTCTCGCTCGCATTATATAGAGAGACGCCATCGGTATAACATCAGTGGCCACTGGCAGGGTGGCCGTGAGGTGAAGTGCCCTTGGAGAAGGGCTCAGGACTTAGAGGAAATCCAGGAAGTACCGTGTGTTCTCAACTATGTGGAGGGAGACCAGATTTAGCAGAAGGCTGGCGGTCCCGACCTGGTCTGACCACTCTACCAGAGGCAGGGGCGAACACAGATAGCAGAGGGCCCCTGTGCAAAAAATGTGCCTGGGCCCCTCCTCCCCTCCATAGTGCCCCCCATGTCTGCCAGTATATAAGATAGGGCCCCAGAAGATGCCCCCATAGTGCTCATTTCCCCCCTTCTCCATAGTGCCCCCCATGTGTGCCAGTATATAATATAGGGTCCCCATAGTGCTCCTCCCTCTCCATAGTGCCCCCCATGTGTTCCAGTATATAAGATAGGGCCCCCATATTGCTCCTCCCTCCATAGTGCCCTCCATGTGTGCCGGTATACAAAATAGGGCCCCCTATAGTGCTCCTCCCCCTCCATAATGCACCCCATGTCTACCAGTATATAAAACTGTTATTTTGCATATTACAGTATATAAAATAGGCAGGCCCCCCCATATGTCACTTGCTCAGATAGGCCCCCATATCAGTTGCTCAGACCCCCCCCATATGCTAGTTGCCCAGGACCCCCCCATATCAGTTACTTAGGAGGACCCCCCCAATATCAGTTGTTTATTTATTCAGCCCCCCCATATGTCAGTTGCCCAGGACACCCCTTCATATGAGTTACTCAGGAGGACCCCCCAATATCAGTTATTTATTTATTCAGCCTCCCCCATATGTCAGTTGCTCAGCCCTCCAATATCAGTTATTTATTTATTCAGCCCCCCCCATATGTCAGTTGCCCAGGACACCCCTTCATATGAGTTACTCAGGAGGACCCCCCAATATCAGTTATTTATTTATTCAGCCTCCCCCATATGTCAGTTGCTCAGCCCTCCAATATCAGTTATTTATTTATTCAGCCCCCCCATATGTGAGTTGCTCACCCCCCCCCAATATCAGTTGTTTATTTATTCACCCCCCCCCCCATATGTCAGTTGCCCAGGACACCCATAGTGCGTGCTGTACGCAGTCAGGCTGGAGGAGACCAGCGCCGAAGGGGTAAGTAAGCAAGCGCCGATCTCTTGCATACTAGTGAGCGCTTCTGGATGTGCTTACTAGTATGATACTAGTGAGCGCTTCCAGAAGTGCTCACTAGTATGAATGGGCCCCCTCACACGCCGGGCCCCTGTGCAGCTATATCGGCTGCACCGGCGATATGTCCACCCCTGACCCGAGGAGATGAGGTTCCACTGATCTGCACTTGGAGGAGAAGGTATGGGATCCCCCTGGTCAGCAGGCATCCAGGACGGGATATCAATTGGCGAAATTCCCAAGTGCTCCCAGGCGGCATATAAATCCTGAGGAGAGCGTATGGTAATCTGTCTCCCATTTTTCATGACGGCCAGGCCATCTGAACTGGATGGCTGAGGCCTTAAGTGCTTCCAATAGTGGGCGAAGAATTCGGCGTTTCGCCAGCATAGAGGGTGCCAAGTCCTGAAATAACAAAATCGGCGTACCTTCAAATTCAAGGCGATCTGCCTCTCTACCTGCTTTCAGCAGAGCAGCAGTGTCCACGTAGCTAAGAAGGCCGCAGATACTTTAGGCTTAGGTCTCAGAGCTCGATGGATGCGTTTGATTATTATTTTCGCAGCTCTATCAGGACCCAGGAGATTCGCGACAATTTAATTTGCGATTTTTTCAAGTGCTTCGGATGCGAATGTTTCAGGTAGGCCTCGAATCCGAATATTCCTTTGGCGACTATGATTTTCCTGATCTTCGATGCGAAGAAGAGCGTCGATGAGCAGGTCATTATGCGATCGAAGTGCCGCACAAGTTTTCCCCTTATGGCGAATAATCGTGTCTTGCGAATTTTCCAACGCCGCCACTCTTTGACTTATGCCGCGTAGATCTACCTTAATTTCACTTATTGGAAGCTTTTGGTCGCGCGATCCCCATCTGGTGGGCGTCCCTTAACGGCCGCCGCACCATTTGGTGATCCCGCGACTTTTTAGTGTTCTTTCATTACTTTCACCTTTCACTCCGTCGCGCGGTCCCCCTCTGCTGGGTGGCCTACACTTTTGGTTGTTTTGGCCGCCGCATCATTGGGAGACCCCGTGACTGCGATCGCCCTCTGGAATTCTTTGACTCCCTGCCACACGACCTCCCTCTGCTTGAGACCTTATTGTGGTCCCGGTATATTTGGGAGGTCCTGTGGCCGTGACCCAATCTATTCCATGTGCAGTCACTCCCCCCCCTTCCCTTTTTTCCTGTATCACTGTTTCAGGCCTCATGCACTATGCACTTTTATTCCTGCATATTACTGTATATGTTTAGATATATATTTACCTATGACCCTCGGGTCTCTTATTAACACTTTAGTTCAGCGATAAATTAATTATTATCCAATAGAACATGCACTATGCACTTTGTGGATATTTATAACACTAACGTATATATATTTATTTATCTGTTTATTACTTACGATATTTACCTCCGTTCTTCTGGTGGGTTGAACCCTGGGAGACCATGTGACCAGCATGTATGACCGTATAATCCATCCCCCTGACTTCGCCGCCTGCGTGATTGGCCACTACGCGGCTCTCGAACATCTCGTGGGATCATGATGCGTTTGACGTCATGAAAGGTCCTTTGGTCAAAGGACGCAGCTATACTAGCGCAATTGGCCTCTGCGCAGTTGACCTGCGTTCCCGACTAATTAGTCTCCCGGATATCACATGATCCCCTAACGGGTTTTGGATTGGCGGCATGGGTATTCAAGTATCAGCTCTCCAGTGGGAAGTCTGTACCCCCAGAGGAAGGTTTCAAATCGAAACGCGCGTCGGGTTGTGCAGTCTTCCTGCGGACTTGTTACTTCCATAACGGTATGTGACCTTGCTTTGTTTGGACCGCATGTTTCACTATCTTTGTTGCGGCCCTTTGCCTTTTTTGTACCATACATGGTCTTGCTATTCACCTCTTATCTCCTATATTGCACTTGTAATTTACCGCTTGTTACTTATAGCGGTATAGATACAATTGCACTTTTGGAAAGAGCCACACTTGAGGATTTATACCTTATGTCCCCCAGTCACAACTGAATATACGCACTTGCACTTTCATACTGAATGCATTTATTTGCACTGTGGACTTTTTTCAAGTGTAGCTCTTGTATAGGAGTCCTCTTTATATACAGGCATTTATATATATATTTTTTGGTCGCTTACCTTTTTACTCTATTATACTGAATTAACTCTCCCAGGATTGTACTGCACTATTTTGCACTTGTCTGTCATCTCTTTGTCTATGTTTTTAACCATATGTCTAATAAAAATATACCTTTTTAGCTTAATAGTTCTCAGTGTTGCTTTGTTGGTTACTTAATTTCAGGGGAGCCAGGGGAGCCAGATCGGAGTCCAGGACTTCTCGAAGAGCCGTTTTTTCAAAAACATCACGACCCTTTTGCGAGCCTTATAATCTGAGGTGTCAGACGCGCTTCCTGCTTTCGAATATTCCTCTGCTTCAGAATGCTGAGGTGCCGTCGGAGCCATCTTGGGAGTCTCAGCTCTTGAGCGGCTTTCTCAAGAATTGCTCCATGTCAGGCTGTTTGGAGCGGACCGGGGTAGGTTCTGCAGGGTCCTTGGTGCGATCTCTCCCCACTTTGCCCATTTGTGCAGATGAAAGAGTGCTTTTGATGGGGTTAAACGCCAGTCAGGTGGAGGAGCTCAGTGACAGGCAGCCATTCAGCTAAGCGGCCAAGCTCCGCCCCCCTCCTCTACTTTCATTGTGCAGTGGATAGGAGCTAGACTCCACTCACCAAATCTAGTAGAACTGCAAACTAAAGATCTAGCATACAGATGAGAAAACTGCTAAAATGCCAGAAACAAGTGGTATAATGGCCAGAAATAGTTTTATTCCTCATGTACACACACTGTAGTATTGAGTAATACAAAGTTTGTTGAAAGGTTAGGTAGTTGAGTTGTACTCCCACTCTCACACCATCTCCTCGTATCATTCCCTCTCTGTTGGTGTCCCGCAAGGCTCTGTCCTAGGACCCCTGCTCTTCTCTATTTACACTTTTGGCCTGAAACATCTTATAGAGTCCCATGGCTTTCAGTATCACTCTTATGCTGACGACACACAAATCTACCTCTCTGGTCCAGACATCACCACCTTATTATCCAGAATCCCACAATGTTTATCTGCTATATCATCCTTCTTCTCCTCTCGCTTTCTAAAACTTAACATGGATAAAACAGAATTCATCATCTTTCCCCCATCTTGCTCTACCCCCCCCCCCCCCCCCCCCAACAGACCTACAGTGGTATGTGAAAGTTTGGGCAACCTTGTTAATCGTCATGATTTTCCTGTATAAATCGTTGATTGTTATGATAAAAAAATGTCAGTTAAATATATCATATAGGAGACACACACAGTGATATTTAAGAAGTGAAATGAAGTTTATTGGATTTACAGAAAGTGTGCTATAATTGTTTAAACAAAATTAGGCAGGTGCATAAATTTGGGCACCACAAAAAAGAAATGAAATGAATATTTAGTAGATCCTCCTTTTGCAGAAATTACAGCCTCTAAACGCTTCCTGTAGGTTCCAATGAGAGTCTGGATTCTGGTTGAAGGTATTTTGGACCATTCAGGCTTGATGGCTTCCGAGCATGGACAGCTCTCTTTAAGACACACCACAGATTTTCAATTATATTCAGGTCTGGGGACTGAGATGGCCATTGCAGAACGTTGTACTTGTTCCTCTGCATAAATGCCTTAGTGGATTTTGAGCAGTGTTTAGAGTCGTTGTCTTGTTGAAAGATCCAGCCTCCAGAATCTGCTGATACTGAGTGGAATCCATGCGTCCCTCAACTCTGACAAGATTCCCAGTCCCTGCACTGGCCACACAGCCCCACAGCATGATGGAACCACCACCATATTTTACTGTAGGTAGCAGGTGTTTTTCTTGGAATGCTGTGTTCTTTTTCCTCCATGCATAACGCCCCTTATTATGGCCAAATAACAAAATTTTAATTTCATCAGTCCACAGCACCTTATTCCAAAATGAAGCTGGCTTGTCCAAATGTGCTTTAGCCCACCTCAAGCGGCACTTTTTGTGCTGTGGGCGGAGAAAAGGCTTCCTCTGCATCACTCTTGCATACAGCATCTCCTTGTGTAAAGTGCGCCGAATGGTTGAACAATGCACAGTGACTCCATCTGCAGCAAGATGATGTTGTAGGTCTTTGGTGCTGGTCTGTGGGTTGACTCTGACTGTTCTCACCATTCGTCGCTTCTGTCTATCCGAGATTTTTCTTGGTCTGCCACTTCAAGCCTTAACTTGAACTGAGCCTGTGGTCTTCCATTTCCTCAATATGTTCCTAACTGTGGAAACAGACAGCTGAAATCTCTGAGACAGCTTTCTGTATCCTTCCCCTAAGCCATGATGGTGAACAATCTTTGTCTTCAGGTCATTTGAGAGTTGTTTTAAGACCCCCATGTTGCTACTCTTCAGAGAAAATTAAAAGAGGAGGGAAACTTACAATTGACCCCCTTAAATACTCTTTCTCATAATTGGATTCACCTGTGTATGTAGGTCAGGGGTCACTGAGCTTACCAAGCCAATTTGAGTTCCAATAATTAGTTCTAAAGGTTTTGGAATCAATAAAATGACAACAGTGCCCAAATTTATGCACCTGCCTAATTGTGTTTAAACAATTATAGCACACTTTCTGTAAATCCAATAAACTTAATTTCACTTCTCAAATATCACTGTGTGTGTCTCCTATATGATATATTTAACTGAAATTTTTTATCGTAACAACCAACGATTTATACAGGAAAACCATGACGATTAACAAGGTTGCACAAACTTTTGCATCCCACTGTATCTATCACGATCACTGGATGCACACTCTCCCCGGTCAACCAAGTCCGCTGCCTTGGAGTGACCTTGGATTCTGCCCTCTCCTTCTGACCGCACATCCAAGCTCTTTCCACCACCTGCCGCCTCCAACTCAAAAATATTTCCCGCATCCTCGCTTTCCTTAACTTTAAAACTGCGAAAATGCTTGTACATGCCCTCATCATCTCCCACCTAGATTACTGCAACACTCTCCTCTGTGGCCTTCCATCTAGCACTCTCGCACCCTCCAATCTTTCCTCAACTCTGCTGCCCGACTAATACACCTCTCACCCTGTTACTCCTCTGCCTCTCCCCTCTGCTAATCCCTTCACTGGCTCCCCATTGCCCAGCGAATTCAGTTCAAAATACTAACAAATACATACAAGGCCGTCCACAACCTGTCCCCTCCCTACATCTCTGAGCTACTTTCCCGATACATCCCCACACGCAATCTCCGATCCTCACAAGACCTCCTTCTCTCCTCTCGTCTTATCACCTCTTCCCACAATCGCCTCCAAGATTTTTCCGGTGCATCCCCCACTCTCTGGAACTCGCTACCCCAACATATCAGACTCTTACCTACAGTGGAATTCTTTAAAAGAAACCTGAGAACCCACTTTATCAGACAAGCCTACAACCAGTGATCCTGCTGCCTCTATACCGCCATGACCAACTTCACCTTCACCTACTGTGTCCTTCTCCCATACCATGTAGATTGTAAGCCTCACGGGCAGGGCCCTCTCTTTTTCTGTACCAGTCTGAAACTCGTCTTGTTTATGCTTAGTGCAATAGTCTGTATTATGTATGTGCACCGCTTATCATATGTACAGCGCTATGTAATGTATGGAGCTTTAATAATAAATAATAATAATAATAATACTTGGGGGCTATCTTATCATTGTATCAGTGTACAGGGAGTGCAGAATTATTAGGCAAGTTGTATTTTTGAGGATTAATTTTATTATTGAACAACAACCATGTTCTCAATGAACCCAAAAAACTCATTAATATCAAAGCTGAATATTTTTGGAAGTAGTTTTTAGTTTGTTTTTAGTTTTAGCTATTTTAGGGGGATATCTGTGTGTGCAGGTGACTATTACTGTGCATAATTATTAGGCAACTTAACAAAAAACAAATATATACCCATTTCAATTATTTATTTTTACCAGTGAAACCAATATAACATCTCAACATTCACAAATATACATTTCTGACATTCAAAAACAAAACAAAAACAAATCAGTGACCAATATAGCCACCTTTCTTTGCAAGGACACTCAAAAGCCTGCCATCCATGGATTCTGTCAGTGTTTTGATCTGTTCACCATCAACATTGCGTGCAGCAGCAACCACAGCCTCCCAGACACTGTTCAGAGAGGTGTACTGTTTTCCCTCCTTGTAAATCTCACATTTGATGATGGACCACAGGTTCTTAATGGGGTTCAGATCAGGTGAACAAGGAGGCCATGTCATTAGATTTTCTTCTTTTATACCCTTTCTTGCCAGCCACGCTGTGGAGTACTTGGACGCGTGTGATGGAGCATTGTCCTGCATGAAAATCATGTTTTTCTTGAAGGATGCAGACTTCTTCTTGTACCACTGCTTGAAGAAGGTGTCTTCCAGAAACTGGCAGTAGGACTGGGAGTTGAGCTTGACTCCATCCTCAACCCGAAAAGGCCCCACAAGCTCATCTTTGATGATACCAGCCCAAACCAGTACTCCACCTCCACCTTGCTGGCGTCTGAGTCGGACTGGAGCTCTCTGCCCTTTACCAATCCAGCCGGGCCCATCCATCTGGCCCATCAAGACTCACTCTCAATTCATCAGTCCATAAAACCTTAGAAAAATCAGTCTTGAGATATTTCTTGGCCCAGTCTTGACGTTTCAGCTTGTGTGTCTTGTTCAGTGGTGGTCGTCTTTCAGCCTTCCTTACCTTGGCCATGTCTCTGAGTATTGCACACCTTGTGCTTTTGGGCACTCCAGTGATGTTGCAGCTCTGAAATATGGCCAAACTGGTGGCAAGTGGCATCTTGGCAGCTGCACGCTTGACTTTTCTCAGTTCATGGGCAGTTATTTTGCGCCTTGGTTTTTCCACACGCTTCTTGCGACCCTGTTGACTATTTTGAATGAAACGCTTGATTGTTCGATGATCACGCTTCAGAAGCTTTGCAATTTTAAGAGTGCTGCATCCCTCTGCAAGATATCTCACTATTTTTGACTTTTCTGAGCCTGTCAAGTCCTTCTTTTGACCCATTTTGCCAAAGGAAAGGAAGTTGCCTAATAATTATGCACACCTAATATAGGGTGTTGATGTCATTAGACCACACCCCTTCTCATTACAGAGATGCACATCACCTAATATGCTTAATTGGTAGTAGGCTTTCGAGCCCATACAGCTTGGAGTAAGACAACATGCATAAAGAGGATGATGTGGTCAAAATACTTATTTGCCTAATAATTCTGCACGCAGTGTATATTTGATTGCACTGCATTTTATGGTGACAGGTCCTCTTTAAGAGACTTATCTTCATCACAAGTAATTTATACTTCATCTAATTTATCAAAATGAAGCCTGCATGTTACAATATTATTCTGAACAGTTCTAGGAAGTATGCAACATTAGTGCAGAGTCAGAACTTCTCTAATACAGTCAAGAAAGAAGAAAGCAGTTTCTCTTTGAAGTCTATGGTTTTACATATCAGGACATAATAAAACACATCTGGTCAACAACCCTATGGTCCTAACTAGAGATGAGCGAATCGAAGCTGACAAAGTGGAATTCGTTACGAATTTCAGGAAAAATTAGATTCGTACAGAATGCAAATTTCCTCGCGCTTCGTAGTAACGAATTGTATTTTTCCTAAAATGACTTCTGCACATGTGAGGTCATGGATAAAGGAAGTCTGGGAAGGCGGGATCACCCATACTGACATGCATGCAGCCAATCAGCAGCCAGCCAGCCCTGTGATGTCACAGCTAGTGTTGAGCGAGCATGCTCAGCCGAACTGCTGTTCGGCTCGAGCATCGCTATGCTCGGCAGATCCGAGTGCTCGGCCAAATAATTCGGGTGCTCGAATACAATTGAATACATTGGAAGTCAATGGGAGAACCCCATATGCCCATATTTATGCAAATGAGTTTTTACATGACAAAACTGTATAGAAAGGTTATTGAATATTATGTTTGGACAATCAGAAAACCTTTTGTCGCCCTAATGATATTGATCTAGGTGTGCAGGTCCACACAAGCCATCCAACAGATGCAAAATAACTTTGAGGTTTACTGGTTCTCAGTCAGATGAGAGCTGGTTTGGAATATCTCATAGTGCACAAGGCTGCCATTGTTAGGTATGCTGACTAAGCCTATCATCTGTCTCACGGATAGATTGATGGCTTGCACATACCTGGCTTTTGGCATTCAGCCTTTGTGTGGTTGTCTATTGTATGTCATACATAATTGGAGTCTAGACGCATCCAGCTATCCTCTTAATGCTGTTTCCAAACCATTTTGATGGGGTTTCCATCAATTTCTAACCTTTTTCTTATAAACCAGACACCCTCTTCTCTTCCGAGCAGGGGGTGCCTGGTGTCTCCCAATGACTTCCATTATACTCAGGTGCTCGGCCGAACACACGAATATAGCAATGTGTTTTGGCCGAACACCCGAATACTTTGGTGCTCAATCATCACTAGTCACAGCCCTATAAATACAGCAGCCATCTTAGATTCTGCCATTCACCAGCGTACTTAGTGCAGGGAGAGATTATTCAAGGTGTAGGGAAAGGATAGGGAGGAATAATTCCACTGCATTTCTGTTAAACAGGGTTCATTCCGGGAGGTGACAGCCTGGGTAATAGGAACATTCCTATTAGACCTTGCAGCACTGACTGGGCACCCAAATTGCCATTATATAGCTCTGTAATTCCAGCAAACCGTTCTTATTAGGGTGCAAGTGCTGTTTGATACAGGCATTAACAGGGGTTATTAAAAGGAAATATTTCTATGTTCTATGTCTCATTTGCCCTTGTGAGGTGCACTTATCTGTAGTAAAGGCTTTGGTGGGGTGTTTTAGCGGAAAAAGAAAAAATACATTTGCCGCTCTGCGGCGCAGAAATCTGTAGTTAAGGCTTTTGTGGGGTGTTTTAGCGCAAAAAGAAAAAATACATTTGCCGCTCTGTGGCGCAGTTATTTCTTGTTAAGCCTTTTGTGACATGTATTAGCGCAAAAAGAAAAAATACATTTGCCGCTCTGCGGTGCAGTAATCTATAGTAAAGGCTTTTGTGGGGTGTTTTAGCAGAAAAATAAATAATAATTCAGCGGTTTAGTTATTTCTTGTAAAGCCTTTTGTGACGTGTATTAGTGCAAAAAAAAAAAATCATTTGCTGCTCTGCGGTGCTCTTATCAAAAGAACGTTATCACCCGCATTGGCCACTTTTTTCAGTGAGTTTTTGTCTATGTGTATGGAATGTGCCACTTCATTGTGGTGGTAACGTTCTTTTGCACCTGGTAGTTTCTGTGTCACATGGTCTGTTATGGGTGCGGCTTACAGCTTCATTCTACCTCACAGTGCATTGGTGATACCACTATGGAGGCATGTCAGAGTCTGGCTGTGAGTTGGTTTCTAGCACTGTTCAAACCCTGTTCACACACCACGGGTAGTTGGAGTGGTAGGACTCCATTCGTGCTGAGACACCATGACGTGGTGCATGAGGGGCTCCGATATGTTCCTGACTGGAAGATATTGGCAAAGTTCTCAGCTTTTAACATCGGCCTGAGGAATTAGCTAGTATTGTCAGTTGCGTATCATTTTGGTGCATTTATTTCAGTGATTTGTGTATGTATAGATTTTTTCATCTGCACAATGTATCATTTTGTGTAAGATGTACCTGTGGTGCATGCGGTCCGCCCCGGCATCCTCCATTGTACACATTTTTTGCTGGGGATTGCCGTTATTTGCGGACCGCATGTGGAGGAATTTCTCCCCCGGTTATAGACATGCTACAGTGTCTGGGTTTGGAGCATTTCCACCCGTTTAGGCCACTTTTTTCAGTGAGTTCTTTTCTGTTCCCAGTGCCACAGATGTATTGTATGTTGTGGGCTCAGCTCCACTATACAGCGAGGACGAGGTACTAGAGGACAGTCAGCAGCTACTGCCCAGCCAAGATCTGGAGGAGACATCCACTGCTTCCTCCGCTAGGCGGGCAAGTAGTGATGAGGAGAGTAGCGTGGGAGCTGGTGTTGCGAGCGGTCAGGCTCCTGACCCAGAGACCGTTGAGGAGGACATCAGTGACGTGCAGACAGTACTCGATCTGATGATCCAAGCGGACAGGAGTACTCCCTTGTGTAACTTTGATGTCAGCCAGTGGCAGCTCATGTGTGACACCTGCCATTTTTCTCAGGCCATTTGAGGATGCCACGTTATTTGTCAGTCGCCAGGACTACGAGATGAACTACGTCATTCCACTGCTTCATGTGCTGGAACAGATGCAGCTAAATATGGCTGGTCAGGAGACTGGAGACGTGGCGCCTAGATCTCATGAGCCCTGTGGGGGCTGAACTGGAGGAGGAGGACATTGGAGCACAAGCAATGTGTAGTGAAATGGGACATTTTCAACACAGGTGACAGGAGAGGAGAAGCAGGAGCAGCCGGAGGAGCAAGAGGGAGATGAGGAAGATGAGGCAGATGACCCAGGCACACCGTGGCAGTATGCAGTGGAGATTGAGGCAGGTAGTCCCTCCGAGTCACTTGCGCAAATGGCCTACTGTATGCTCAGTTGCTTGGGTAGTGACAGCTGAATTGTCACCATTCGGCAGAGGGATGACTTCTGGCTCTCCACCTTGTTGGACCCTCGCTACCGGTCCAAAATGGGGGTCTTTTTTACACCTGCTGAGAGGGAGGACAAACTGAACTACTATAGAGACATCCTTTGTAGTCAGTTGGCCGCTGCCTATCTGCGCCATCGTCCATCCTCTCGTAGGTCTGACCAGGGGGGTCCTCTGCGCTCACATTCCACTCCCATGGCTGCTGGGGAGGCGTTGGGTGGCAGGAGCAGTACCAGCTCCATCAGCAGCAGCCTGAGTCTAGAGTCGCTGATGAGCAGCTTCCTTCACCCGTATAGTGAAGAAACTACTCACCAGCAGCTAGACATAGAGCAGGACCTGAACCAGGCCGCCACCTTCAGATTCTGTCATTGGGCCACTCTGTGGTCTCCTCATGCTGCCGCCACCTCCACACTATGCCACCTAGCCACTCTGTGGCCTTCTGATGCTGCCGCCACCACCACACTCTGTCATTGTGCCACTTTTAGCTTCCTGATACTGCCACCACCTACAGACTCTGTCATTCTTTTTGTGGGTTATTGTTCTGACGGATCAGAGGAAGGGCAAAATAATCAGTGAAGTCGACACAAACTTACTGCTGACACCCTCTCCACTCTGTCAGGGGGGCTCTACTTGTATAAGTGTTTAATAGAACAGGGTCTGTAGACATCTTTGTGAAATCAGCTGATGACGGTGTAAAAGGACTGCGCTTCTTATTGGCGCTAACATTGACCTGTAAGGCGGAGTTCATACATGAGTTATTTGGTCAATTTTAGCCCCGTGACTGCCCAAATAAGGGAAGTGTGCAGTGATTCTAAGAGCGACGCCTGTCATCTGCATGACATACGGACAGTGTTGTTTCACTACCACAGCAGACTCCCTATGTGTGTTCTACACCACTATAAAGGCTCTCTGCAGCCAGGAGATAGCCGTTTTTTAACTAAATTCACAGCGAATTTATTCGGATCGAACTAAATTTCTTTTTTTTTAATTGACTAATCGAATTTTTAAAAAATTCGCTCATCTCTAGTCCTAACATATGACCATATTAAAAAAATCTAAGACTGTCCATGTTTCCACCATGCCCTGTTTCTGGCTACTTCTGTTCCCTATAGGACTAGGAGATGCTTTGGTCCTGTGACCATTGTAGTCAATCACAGGCCTCAGAGGTGACACGTGCTTGAAAATTCCGTCTTGCAGTCACATCTGCCTGTGAATGATATGTCACAGCAGTGTCATACGATTCAAGCAGATATTATCTCTGAGGCCTGTGATTGGCCACAGTGGTCACCAAGCCACTTCATGGTCCAAAAGGGACTGGAAGCAGCCAGGAACTGAGCAGTTGTGCAGGCACAGCGGGACAGCGGACAGGGGAGTGAGTTTTTTTAATGGGGTACATGTAAGAACCATAGGTGTTGTCGGCTACTAGACTGGACTACCCCCTTAACATGTGTATAGATGTAATACATTTTAAAACACTACATTTGGTCACTTTCCACCTACCAACCTCTTTTATTCAGCTTAAGGTTCACATCATCCTATAACAATCCCCTAATTTTATGGCTATTTAATACATCACCTAGTGAGTTTCATGCAAGTACAATTTGAACAGAGTTTTCTAGCAGGTACATTAAGTACAGGTGACATTGTTGCCAGTTTTAACTTACTGAAAAGAACAACGGTAAATCACTGCGAAAAATTGTTTCATCTGAACCTTTAGAATAATTGGCAATTTTAAAAGACTGCCAGCTGGAGAAATAATATGTAAATGCAAAGCTTGTTTCTTGAAACCATGTAAGACTTATAATTTGTAATCTTGGCACCGTTCCTTCTGAAATGTTTCATGGTATTAATAATAGACAAAATGTGCTGAAAAATGGGGTTCACCTGTGTTTGCCTCAGTGCTGTTACTGTTGTTTAAATATGATTTATTCTTTTGAAAGGTCATTTCTTTTCATGCTTAATTTACCCTACTTTCCTTTGCAGTCTATAGAAATGTAGCTAGTACAGATCTCTGCTTGTACAGATCTCTGCAAAATGGGTACTGACTGTGGCCTGTGTCAGACTGGTATAATATTAACCCCACGTGTTTTACTAAACTATACTTAGTTCACCATAAAAGAAGAGCGATGTTGATCATACACAATTCCCAAAGATTTTATGAAACAAGACTTGAAATATACTGAAGGGGTATGCTGGTTTTAGTAATTAAAGGGGTTGCACATCGCAGGGGTCCATCAGCTGTTTGACGAGGAAGCAGCAATCCATGCGAGCATCATTTCCTGGTCTTTATACTACGCATTGTCTCCTGTGTAGTGGTGGGGTAGTGTAATTACTAGTACTGGCTCCATTCAGATGAATATAGCGAGTACTTGTCATTACACTGTGCTTCCAAGACGACAGGCAATACAATGAACAGGAAGCGTCGCTCGCATGGAGCACCTCCTCATCTTCAAACAGCTAACTGGTGGGGGTCCTGGATGTTGGACCCTCGCCGATCAGATATTGATGACCTAGCCTGAGGATAGGTCAATATAGCTGCACAACCCCTTTAATAAAACCAGAATACCTCTTTAGCATATTTTAAGTCTTGTTTTATAAAATCTTTGAGAATTGTGTATGATCAACACACATGGTGAACTAAGTATAGCTTTGCATGTAAATGCAACGCTTGTTTCTTGAAACCATGGCCTAGCCTGAGGATAGGTCATCAATATAAATTGCTGCACAGCCCCTTTAAAGCTTATACATTGCCTATTATAGTGCAATGTATTAGATTAGAACTATCTCTCATAAAGAGCTGTGTGCTTGTGTAAGCATTGCAGTGCCAGAATGGGTTTTCATCGTCTGGAAGAGATTAGGGATGGCTCCCATTCAATGACTGCAAGTAGAGCTATAATGTTACATTATACAATGACAAATCTTTATTTGCTAAAACTGGGATACCCCTCTAACATCATAAATCCACGTAAAAGCTTTGTAGGGCATGACACCAAGAAGTTCACTCCAATTCAGGAGCCTGTTCTGGAGATAGGTTCAGGTCTCAGAGGTGGGAACCACACGTTTCTGACATTGATGGCTTATCCAAATGATATGCTATCAAAGTCTGAAATGTCTCAACCCTTTTAATGAGTTTTATTATGTTACAGACAAAGCAAGTTCTTTTCCTCAAAACACGTACGCGGTATTCTTGTGATTTGATATTATTCACCATGTATCTTTTCTAAATAAAGTTTGGACTTTAACCTGCATTGCTAGTT
Organism: Bufo bufo; assembly: GCF_905171765.1. Lineage (NCBI taxonomy): Eukaryota > Metazoa > Chordata > Amphibia > Anura > Bufonidae > Bufo > Bufo bufo. Next base: position 196,404,470 of record NC_053390.1, read on the forward strand.
GATAACTCTATCCTTTGGTTACATAATCCCTAAGCCTTCTCAGCTGGCACCTAAACAGGCTCATTAGATAGGCCAAACACTTGACTGACCTTAATTTGATAACCTTTCAGGGTACTGCAGTCAAATCACTCCATTTATTACTTTGGTTGACCACCTTTAAAGGGGTTTTTCAGGAGTGGGATATTGATGGCATATCCTCAGGATAGGTAATCATTATCTGTTCAGTGGGGTTCTGCCACTTGGCACCATCACCAATCATCTGTTTGAAGAGGCTGCAGAGCTCTGGTGAGTGATGCAGTCTCCTTACACATACCAAGCACAGCGACGTTCTTTGTATAGTGGCAGTGCTTGGTATTGCAGCCTGGTCCTATTCACTTGAAGCTGAGCATAGACCATTTGACCGATTAATGTGATGCCATTGGCCTAGGAAGAGCACTTAATGGAGCACCGCAGCCTCTTCAAACAGCTGATTGGTGGGGTGCTGAGAGTTGCACTCCCATGATCAGATGTTGACAACCTATCCTGAGGAGCAGGAGTACCACAACCCCGTCATTGCTGCTATCCTTACATTGCTATTAGGGAAGATTTGCACTGTGAACTGCTGCCCCTTGACACTGTTTGACGTACTACTACTCCTATGCCGCACTTTAGTAAAGAGAGACATTTATTTACTACAACTGGCCGGTCACTTCATCCACACCCCTGCCTCGCATCATGCCAAAACACCTAACAACAAAATCACCCCAATGACCACCAAGCAGGAGCTCCAACATCAGGGTGTGCCCAGGAGAAGAAAGGTCGTGCCCTCCTGTCACTGCACAGCCTTAGGAAGCATCAGTGCGAGGGTTGTAACTGTGATCCATGTGTACAGCAACCTTTGCCTTGAACTGTAACCACCAGTAAAGTAAGTGATGTTATGTTTTGCCATATTGTGTTATATATGCTGAATAAGGGACTGTATGTTAAGTCTAACAAGCATCTATATGTGTATGTATTATACCTTTAAGACTGTAGCAGTGGGCACATGGCTTGGCTGAGGTCAGCAATCTCACGAGAGAACATTGTAGCACTGTGATGCACCTGTTGCATCTTAGGTGTGGCCAGATCATAAATGGAGGAGCTAAGAGCACCTTGTGGTCAGTCAATCAAGGCACACATGCCGCTAGTCAATTACCAGTGAAGAGAATACATAGTTGGGCATGCTGAAAGAGATGGAGACTTTGAGATCCGTGGGGCTGTATCAGTCTTCAGCCTATACTATAGACCTGCTTTGGACTGCTGTTACTGATTGGGTCGCTGTAGTAAATGCTGCACCTTGGATAACACCAGTGGTGTTTGACCATTTCCAGCCTGGAGACTATAAGATGATAGACCCAAACCAGATACTCTAGAGATAATGGAGACCAGGGATTGTAACCCAGGTAGCCTTGTTGTGCTTTTTCAGTGTAAACAGTTATATCTACTTATTTTAGTTATAATGGGTATTCATTGCCTTTAAGAGCAATGTTGATTTATATTCACTGTTTTGTATGGATTTTCATGTAGGCCAAAGTAAGTCCATGAGAAGATTACTGTGCTTTTCAAAAGCTAGTGTTATAGTAACAATATATTATACATTTGGAAAGTTAGAAGATACACCGCACCTGCAGATTCTAAGGCTTCATTGTTTTTCATATCTGAACATGAATTTCACAGTGTGAGAATTGTCTAGATGTTCCTCAAAGTATACATTCATGTATCAAAGTTTGTCCCTCGGCCCTGAGACAAGGCCTCCAGACGTCAGAGGTGTAGTAGTGAAAATATCAGGCATGTATGAGTTGACCCTTAATGGTATGATGCCTATTGCTTATACAACAGTGCCACCTAGATATGAGCAGTTAATACTACATCAGTAGCAAAAGTGCATTCTGGGTAGTATTATGACGTCAGGCTCCTTATCAATGCACACACCCATCCAACAATGATTGGAAGTTCCAAACTCGGAGGGCATGTTCATCTGATAAGTTTTGGGTTAAGAAACCAGTTACCAGAAAAGAAAAAGAAAAAAAGAAAGGAGAAAGAAAAAACAAAGAAACATTTGGATTATAGATCTCTGGAAAATCATTTGGATTATCGGGAAAAACTCTTGAGAGCTGGCTGCCCCAAGACTCTGCACATCACTTGACCCTTGGGTAATGTATATTTTTGTTTTATGTAGTATTGATCTAAATTAATTGGCTTGATACTTAGTCAGATACCCGCTCATTTGCGGACGTGTAACGTTAGTTGCAACATCAGTATTCTCTCTTGTTTCAGTTACAATGCATATAACTGAATAAAGGGGATAATATTGGAGAAACTCTCTGTTGGGAATCTTTATATTCCCTAGATTGACATCAAGCCAATAATTTATAAGTTTTGTTGCAATACTACGATTATCTGAGTTTGGTCATCATTTTTTTGGACGGAGTAAGGGCTCGTATCTGTCATCTTCTTGATTGAGTTTTCCGCATAATCCATTGATTGTATCTCTCTCACAAATTTAAAGCTGTATTGCATAATACTCTTGTGTTGGTTGAGTAGTGTTTTGTTGGCATCATATAGTGGTGAATTCTGGGTACTGCATATCATTGTATATTATTGAAATTTATGTTGATTCATTTTTAATTGTATATTAAACTATTGTATAATAAACCATTTATATTTTTGCATAGACGCTTGTACCCTGTTTTACTGATTGCACAAAATAATCAGGTTCTTGATCGAACTCGTGAGATGATTATGTCCATCTCCCGGATCAATATCGTTTGCATAATTTTTCTTTTGATCCGCTACATTTTTTTTTTATCTTTATATAAAGCAATTGCTTTATATACCCGACAGCCTACTAGGCCCTACAACAGGGATGCCCAACCTGCGGCCCTCCAGCTGTTGCAAAACGACAACTCTCAGCATGCTTGGGCAGCCTACAGCTATTAGGGAATGCTGGGAGTTGTAGTTTTGCAAAAGCTGGAGGGCAGCAGGTTGAGCATCTCTGCACTACAACCACCTGCTGTAATTATACTGTGAATAGTGGCACTGTTAATTTGTAATAACTAAAAATGAAGTGAACCCTACTCTAAAATATACTTTTTATTAATATACATTAAAACCTACTTTCAATAAAGATAACAAAAAAACATAAAAAATAGGTGCTGCAGCCAGCGCTGCGGCACCTATCCTTGCTGACATTTACAGGTGAAACTCAAAAAATTTGAATATTTTGCAAAAGTTTATTTATTTCAGTAATGCAACTTAAAAGGTGAAACTAATATATGAGATAGACTCATTACATGTAAATCGAGATATTTCAAGCCTTTACTTGTTATAATTTGGATGATTATGGCTTAAAGCTTATGAAAACCCTAAATTCACAATCTCAGAAAATTAGAATATTGTGAAAAGGTTCAATATTTTAGTCTCAAAGTGTCACACTCTAGTCAGCTAATTAATCCATAACACCTGCAAAGGGTTCCTGAGCCTTTAAATTGTCTCTCAGTCTGGTTCAGTAGGAATCACAATCATGGGAAAGACTGCTGACCTGACAGTTATGCAGAAAACCATCATTAACACCTTCCATAAGGAGGGAAAACCTCAAAAGGTAATTGCAAAAGAAGTTGGATGTTCCCAAAGTGCTGTATCAAAGCACATTAATAGAAAGTTATGTCGAAGGGACAACCGCAGCCTGGAGAGGATTGTCAGGAAAAGGCCATTCAAAAGTGTTGGGGACTTTCACAAGGAGTTGACTGAGGCTGGAGTTAGCGCATCAAGAGACACCACACACAGATAGATTCTGGACATGGGCTTCAAATGCCGTATTCCTCTTGTCAAGCCTCTCCTGAACAACAAACAACGTCAGAAGCGTCTTACCTGGGCTAAAGAAAAAAAGAACTGGTCTGTTGCTCAGTGGTCCAAAGTCCTCTTTTCTGATAAGAGCAACTTTTGCATCTCATTTGGAAACCAAGGACCCAGAGTCTGGAGGAAGAATGTCGGGGGCAAGGCCTGAATTGGCTTTGCCCCTCATGGTGTCATTGAAAACATAGGATGTTTGGTGATTTTTCTCCCCCCCCCCCCCCCCTATTTTCTCCTCAGATTTTCAGTAAGCCGGTGACAAGACAGACCGCTTCAGGATTGGTCAATTTGGTTGCTGGATGGTTGCTGGGCAAGTTTACCCAGCATTACTATTGGTTAGATCTGTTGCTGCCTGCTAGGCAGAGTTTCTAATTTTAAATCGAACTTTGATTGGTGATGGGCCCTTTGTGGTGGGAATTTCGGCTATTTATGGAGCGGTACTTACATTGAGGATTCAGTCATCGTGTCAAGATTCAAGCTGGAATTTCGTCCATCTCCTTCTGCGAAGAATCGGCGGTGGTGTTGGCATCAGTGGAGATTCAGCTCCGGCGGTGTGGAACTTCGGTGGCTCTGAGAAGTTTCTTTCCCGGACGATTGGACCTGAGAAGCGGCAGCTGGGAAGAGAGAAGAGCGGCGCTGGTTACAGATTCTTCAATCAAGTTTCCAGTGGAGAAGCATGGAGCCCGGCAGCATTGAAGCCCTTCTCAGCCAGATTCAGAAATGAGCTTTTACCTGTGGCGGCGAAGAATGGCTGCGCAGGTTGCTGGCTGGGGAGGCGCTGATATTGCCAACGTCCGGTGCGGTGTCTTCAGCTGGTGTCGCAGTTTCTCAAGCGCCGGAAGAGGAGGAGCCTAGTTTAGGATGTCATAGCGCTGCGCCCGGAAGTGTTGCAGTGGCATGTCAGGTACCGGAAGTGGATGTCCCTGCAGGATCCCGTCATCCCGAAGCACCGGCCAGGTCAACTACCAGGAAGAAGAGGCCAATAATTACTTATTCGACTAGGAGAAGTACAAGAGCGGGCAGGCACCAGCGGTCTCCTCCCAGGTCGGTGGTCTCGCAGCCTGGTCCTGAGGAGATAGCTAGGTCACCGCTTGAAGACTCGGAACAGCAGCTTTGTGGTGAGAGCAGTGGCAGGCACTCATTGCTGCCTGATAACCAGAATATTTCTTTTTTACAGGGTTTATCTAAAGTATTTTTGGATCTGGCTTAAGGTGCAGCTGCTAGGGCTGAGCCAGCTTTGTCTTCGCCAGTTGGGGCATGGGCTGACCGCCCTTAATCGGTGGCTACGTTTGCTGCTGGTAAGGGGGGGGCCAGTTCTTGAAAATGCGGTAGGGGTTAATGAATCATGTTTGAAAGAGGCTTTGTCTTGCGAGCCTTCACCCTTGGGCTTTCATCTGACTATTGATGTAAAAGAAAAGATTTGGCAACGCGAGTATGTGGACATTTTATCCCTGCTCCCGTTAGCCAAAGAGGTTTTTAGAGCTGATAAGAAGTCAGATGAAAAGTCAGAGGATGAAAGGAGGAGTGTCGTACCTAGATCATTTAACAATTGGTTACAGGCATTCTGTATATATGCTTCTATTTTAGTTGCCAATTGTGTGTGGGATTGTTTCAGCATATTGATACGATTTTGGAGGCTTACCGTAATTTCGGTGGGTTTTCATGGTTTCAATATGATGAAACTTTTCATCAGAAATTAGCAGTTCACCCAGGTTCGAAGTGGGGAAGCAAGGTTGTGGGCTTATGGCTTAGTTTGATGCTTCCTCAGAGGTCAGCTGTTTCAACGAAGCAGCAGAGTGGGGGATCACAAAATATTATAAAGAAGGATTTATGTTTTGCCTTCATCGAGTCTGCGTGTAAATGGATGAATTCATGTAGGTACAAGCACGAATGTTCAGTCTGTTCGGGTCCACACCCTATGTTCAGGTGTTTTAAAAGGGCTTCTTGATCCCAACAGACCTTTACTAGTCGGGAATTTACAAAAAGCGCAGACTCCAGTGAAGTTACTAAACATGCTTCCGTGGTTAGGAATATATCCAAATCGGGAGAAGGCGGAGCTTCTGTTTAGGGGTTTTAGTGAGAATTTCTTGGTTCCCGGATTTAAAGGTCCAGGATGTATTTGGACTGAGAATTTAAATTCTGTCCATTTAACCCCTTAAGGACCAGGCTCATTTTCACCTTAAGGACCAGGCCATTTTTTGGAAATCTGACCAGTGTCACTTTAAGTGCTAATAACTTTAAAACGCTTTGACTTATCCAGGCCATTCTGAGATTGTTTTTTCGTCACATATTGTACTTCATGACACTGGTAAAATGAAGTCAAAAAAATTATTTTTTTTGCACAAAAAAAATACTTAATTTACCAAAAATTTTGAAAAATTTGCAAATTTCAAAGTTTCAGTTTCTCTACTTCTGTAATACATAGTAATACCCCAAAAAATTGTGATGACTTTACATTCCCCATATGTCTACTTCATGTGTGAATTGTTTTGGGAATGATATTTTATTTTTTGGGGATGTTATAAGGCTTAGAAGTTTAGAAGCAAATCTTGAAATTTTTCAGAAATTTACAAAAACTAAATTTTTAGGGACCAGTTCAGGTCTGAAGTCGATTTGCGAGGCTTACATAATAGAAACCACCCAAAAATGACCCCATCTAAGAAACTACACCCCTCAAGGTATTCAAAACTGATTTTGCATACATTATTAACCCTTTAGGTGTTGCACAAGAGTTATTGGCAAATGGGGAGGAAATTTGAGAATTTAATTTTTTTGTCTAATTTTTCATTTTAACCCATTTTTTCCACTAACAAAGCAAGGGTTAACAGCCAAACAAGATTGTATCTTTATTGCCCTGACTCTGCCGTTTACAGAAACACCCAATATGTGGCCGTAAACTACTGTACGGCCACACAGCGGGGCGTAGAGTGAAAGGTGCGCCGTATGGTTTTTGGAAGGCTGATTTTTATGGACTGGTTTTTTGACACCATGTCCCATTTGAAGCCCCCTGATGCACCCCTAGAGGAGAAACTCCCTAAAAGTGACCCCATCTAAGAAACTACACCCCTCAAGGTATTCAAAACTGATTTTACATACGTCGTTAACCCTTTAGGTGTTGCACAAGAGTTATTGGCAAATGGGGATGAAATTTGAGAATTTCATTTTTTTGCCTAATTTTCAATTTTAACCCATTTTTTCCACTAACAAAGCAAGGGTTAACAGCCAAACAAGACTGTATCTTTATTGCCCTGACTCTGCTGTTTACAGAAACACCCCATATGTGGCCGTAAACTACTGTACGGGCACACAGTAGGGCGTAGAGTGAAAGGTGCGCCGTTTGGTTTTTGGAAGGCTGATTTTGCTGGACTGTTTTTTTGACACCATGTCCCATTTGAAGCCCCCCTGATGCACCCCTAGAGTAGAAACTCCATAAAAGTGACCCCATCTAAGAAACTACACCCTTCAAGGTATTCAAAACTGATTTTACAAACGTTGTTAACCCTTTAGGTGTTGCACAAGATTTAATGGAAAATACAGACACAATTTCAAAATTTCAAATTTTTGGCAGATTTTCCATTTTAATATTTTTTTTCCAGTTACAAAGCAAGGGTTAACAGCCAAACAAAACTCATTATTTATGGCCCTGATTCTGTAGTTTACAGAAACACCCCATATGTGGTCGTAAACAGCTGTACAGGCACACGGCAGGGCGCAGAAGGAAAGGAATGCCATACGGTTTTTGGAAGGCAGATTTTGCTGGACTGGTTTTTTTGACACCATGTCCCATTTGAAGCCCCCCTGATGCACCCCTAGAGTGGAAACTCCAAAAAAGTGACTCCATTTTAGAAACTACGGGATAGGGTGGCAGTTTTGTTGGTACTAGTTTAGGGTACATATGATTTTTGGTTGCTCTATATTACACTTTTTGTGCAGCAAGGTAACAAGAAATAGCTTTTTTGGCAAGTTTTTTTTTTTTGTTATTTACAACATTCATCTGACAGGTTAGATCATGGGGTAATTTTATAGAGCAGGTTGTCACGGACGCGGCGATACCTAATATGTATACATTTTTTTTTATTTATGTAAGTTTTATACAATAACTTCATTTTTAAAACCCAAAAAATGTTTTAGTGTCTCCATAGTCTAAGAGCCATAGTTTTTTCAGTTTTTGGGCGATTATCTTGAGTAGGGTCTCATTTTTTGCGGGATGAGATGACGGTTTGATTGGCACTATTTTGGGGTGCATATGACTTTTTGATCGCTTGCTATTACACTTTTTGTGACGTAAAATGGCAAAAAATGGCTTTTTTTACACTGTTTTTATTTTTATTTTTTTTACGGTGGTCATCTGAGGGGTTAGGTCATGTGATATTTTTATAGAGCCGGTCGATACGGACGCGGCGATACCTAATATGTATACTTTTTTTTTATTTATGTAAGTTTTACACAATGATTTCATTTTTGAAACAAAAAAAATCATGTTTTAGTGTTTCCATAGTCTAAGAGCCATAGTTTTTTCAGCTTTTGGGCGATTATCTTGAGTAGGGTCTCATTTTTTGCGGGATGAGATGACGGTTTGATTGGTACTATTTTGGTGTACATGCGACTTTTTTGATCACTTTTATTACCTTTTTTGGGAAGTAAGGTGGGCAAAATTTCAATTTTCTCATAGTTCTCATAGTTTTTATTTTTTTATTTTTATGGCGTTCACCGTGCGGGGAAAGTAACATGACCATTTTATAGATCAGGTCGTTACGGACGCGGCGATACCTAATATGTGTAGTTTATTTTATTTTTTTAATTTTTATTCAGTGATAAATGTGTTTTTTTTTATCTTAACTTTTTTCACTTTTTTTTACATTTTTTTGACCCAGACCCGCTTGGTTCTTGAAGATCCAGTGGGTCTGATGTCTGTATAATACAGTACAGTACAATATATATTGTTCTGTACTGTATTTTACTTACACTGAACAGATCTATGCTTTCAGCATAGATCTGTTCAGCACCATGGACAGCAGGACGCCTGAGCAGGCGTCCTGTTGCCATGGGAACCCTCCCCGTCTGCTCAGAACTTCGCAGACGGGGAAGGGTAAGCACGGGGCTAAGGGGGGCTCTCTGGGGGCTCTCTCCCTCTCCATCGGGGGGCTGCAAAGGCACAGCAGCCCCCCGATGGAGAGGGAGTGAGCTCCCTGACCGATGACAGTTAACTTTTTCCATACAGCGGTCCGTACGGACCGCGGTATGGAAAGGGTTAAACGGCTGACATCTGCACAGATGTCAGCCGTTTATACCAGGGTGCCAGCAATGTGCTGGCACCCTGGTATAACCACTAGAAGCCAACGATCATTCATGGGAGGCGGGCGGGGGATCGCGATCCCGCCTGCCGCACCGCCCGCCTCCCGCAACGCCCCCACCGCATGCGACACCCCCCCCCCGCACCACCCGCCGGCATCAAATCATGCAGGGGTGCAGGGGGGGGTAGAAAATATAGATTATAGCCACTCTAAAGTTTCTGATCCCCGCGGTCAGGGACCGCGGGCATCAGAAACTGCAAAAAGCGCAGCAAACCGCAGGTCTGAATTGACCTGCGGTTTGCTGCGATCGCCGACACGGGGGGGTCACATCACCCCCCCTGGCGTTGTCACAGGATGCCGGCTGAAGGATTTCAGCCGAAATCCCGTTCCGTTTAACCCCTCGGGCGCCGGAATCCCGATTTAAAAGTTAGGACGTACCGGTACGTCCTTGGTCCTTAAGGACTCGGGAAATAGGGCGTACCGGTACGTCCTATGTCCTTAAGGGGTTAAATATTGAAGTGGTTAGGGACAAAATTATTAAAGAAGTTATAGCAGGTAGAGTGTCGGGTCCTTTTTTGGATCCACCATTCAAGAATTTTCGTATTTCCCCCCTGGGTCTGGTACCTAAGAAAGCTTCCAATGAGTTTAGGTTGATCCATCATTTATCTTACCCTGAGAAATATTCGCTTAATAATGAAATAGATTGTAAGTTATGTTCTGTATCTTATAGCTCTTTTGATGAGGCAGTCAAGTTGTTGAATTTGTTCGGTAGGGATTGCTTATTGGCTAAAGTGGATATAAAATCAGCTTTTCGTTTATTGCCAGTGTGTCCGGAAGGGTTTAATTCGTTAGGTTTTCAATTTGATGGGGAATATTACTTTGATAAGTGTTTGCCGATGGGTTTTTCGTTATCGTGTTCTTATTTTGAATCTTTTTCTAGTTTCATTCATTGGGTTTGTATGTATTCAGTTAAAGAAGGTGGTTTATTACATTATCTTGATGATTTTTTGTTTATTGGTCCCCCTAGTTCAGACATTTGTTCTTTGTTGTTGAATCGTTTTTATGAAGTTTGTATTCATTTTGGTATCCCTTTAGCACAGGAAAAAACTGTTTTGCCATGTCGTTTAATTGAATTCTTGGGTATAACAATAGATACGGCATCAATGGAATTTAGGCTTCCCATTGAAAAGGTGAACAGGTTATTAGAATTAATCAGAAGGATGTTAGTGGTTAAGAAAACAACATTGCGGGAATTACAGAGTTTGCTGGGCCTTTTTTGCTTCTAGAATTATACCTATTGGGAGGATATTTTCAAGAAGGCTATACATGGCTACTAGCGGTCTTAAATCTCCATCATCACATGTGAGATTATCTAGATATTTTAAAAGATGACCTTAGAGTATGGGAAGAGTTTCTGATTCACTTTAACGGTACTAGTATTTGGCAACGGGAGTTTATAGATGTGGATGCACTTGGTTTATTCACTGATGCTTCTGGTTCTTGGGGCTATGTAGCCTTTTTTCAAGGCCAGTGGTCGGCAGAGCCATGGCCCGAAACTTGGAGAGCAGGAGGGGTTACACTAAATTTTTATTGTTGAATATGACACCATGACGGGGGCAAGGCCAGAATTGGCTTTGTCCCTCATGGTGTCATTGAAAACATAAGATGTTTGGTGGTTTTTCTCCCCCCCCCCCCCCCCCCCTATTTTCTCTTAATTTCTCCTCTGATTTTCAGTAAGCCGGTGACAAGACAGACAGCTTCAGGATCGGTCAATTTGGTTGCTGGGTAAGTTTACCCAGCGTTACTATTGGTTAGATCTGTTGCTGCCTGGTTGCTGGGCATAGTTTTTAATTTTAAATTGAACTTTGATTGGTGATGGGCCCTTTGTGGTGGGAATTTCGGCTATTTATGGAGCGGTACTTACATTGAGGATTCATATTACAAGAAAGTTTAGACTAGCATATTCTTATTCATAATCATAGTCATGGGTGCACATCCATAAGGCAAACATAATAAATAAATAAATAATGGCTGCACACACATATAAGCAGTAAAGCTGAGAAATGGGGATCATTCTAAATTCAAGTGGTACCATTCCTCCGCGGAAGCCACCTTGACGTGTGGTGGATGGGCCTGACACAAGTTTGATCAAAATGTGCGCTAAGAGCTTCCATTGATTCCAATAGTAGGTATAGTACCACTTGAATTTAGAATGATCCCCATTTCTCAGCTTTACTGCTTATATGTGTGTGAGGCCATTATTTTTTTATTTATTATGCTTGCCTTATGGATGTGCACCTATGACTATGATTATGAATAAGAATATGCCAGTCTAAACTTTCTTGTAATATTTATCTGAGGGTGGCGCCTCTTTTAGACTGAGCACACGCCCATCTGCCTGGAGTTTCTAAGTAAAGTACAAATGAAGCTGGTTCCTTAACTGCCCTGATAATGTGGACTTGGATAAGTCCAAGAGAGGCGGTATATTAGTGATAGGGACCCGTCCGCGGAAGCCACCTTGTTGCGTGGTGGATGGGCCCGACACAAGTTTGATCAAAATGTGCGCTAAGAGCTTCCATTGATTCCAATAGTAGGTATAGTACCACTTGAATTTAGAATGATCCCCATTTCTCAGCTTTACTGGTTATATGTGTGTGCAGCCATTATTTTATTTACATTGAGGATTCAGTCATCGTGTCAAGATTCAAACTGGAAGTTCGTCCCGCCCGCCCTCCCGAAAGATATGTCGCGGTCTTTGGAATTTTGGGGGGGTTAGTCGCCCAGCCTTCTGGGTGGACAAAAGATAAGTTGTAATGGACTTTATTATTTATGGGTATTTCAAAGTTATAATGGTTTATTTGCTTTTGGTTTATGTTACCCCAAAATTTAATAAAGACCGCGGCCATTTCATCCATACTGGCGTTTATTATTTACTAGGTTATTTATGATATTTGATTTTTATTGTTGAATATGACACCATGGAGAAGCACACAATGCAAGATGCTTGAAGTCCAGTGTGTAGTTTCCACAGTCTGTGTTGATTTGGGGAGCCTTGTCATCTGCTGGTGTTGGTCCACTGTGCTTTATTAACTCCAGAGTCAACGAAGCCGTCTACCAGGAGATTTTGGAGCACTTCATGCTTCCTTCAGCAGACGAGCTTTATGGAGATGGTGATTTCATTTTCCAGCAGGACTTGGCACCTGCGCACACTGCCAAAAGTACCAGAACCTGGTTCAATGACCATGGGATTACTGTGCTTGATTGGCCAGCAAACTCACCTGACCTGAACCCCATAGAGAATCTATGGGGCATTACCAATAGAAAGATGAGAGACATGAGACCGAACAATGCAGAAGAGCTGAAGGCTGCTATTGAAGGATCCTGGTCTTCCATAACACCTCAGCAGTGCCATAGGCTGATAGCATCCATGCCACGCCGCATTGAGGCAGTAATTGATGCAAAAGGGGCCCAAACCAAGTACTGAGTACATACAGTTGCAAGAAAAAGTATGTGAACCCTTTGGAATGATATGGATTTCTGCACAAATTGGTCATAAAATGTTATCTGATCTTCATCTAAGTCAACAATAGACAATCACAGTCTGCTTAAACTAATAACACACAAAGAATTAAATGTTACCATGTTTTTATTGAACAAACCATGTAAACATTCACAGTGCAGGTGGAAAAAGTATGTGAACCCTTAGATTTAATAACTGGTTGAACCTCCTTTGGCAGCAATAACTTCAACCAAACGTTTCCTGTAGTTGCAGATCAGACTTGCACAACGGTCAGGAGTAATTCTTGACCATTGCTCTTTACAGAACTGTTTCAGTTCAGCAATTTTCTTGGGATGTCTTGTGTAAATCACTTTCTTGAGGTCATGCCACAGCATCTCAATCGGGTTGAGGCAAGGACTCTGACTGGGCCACTCTAGAAGGCGTATTTTCTTTTGTTTAAGCCTGTCATGGCGGACAGGATATAAGATACATAAATCACAAAATAAGTTTTCTAGGCGGGAGGCTGGGGATAGGGTCACCTCCTAGCTAATCCCTAACTGCTCTCCCTATTCTGCTTTGCCCAAATTCAGACCTTGAAGGTAGGAATAATGTGTCCTCGTGCCTGGGCTGAGAATACCTTAGAATCCCTGAGATGGGGAAAGGGGAAAAAGGGACAGCCTGCTCCCTCAGAACCAGGAGGGGACAGACGACACACAAAAGCCAAGACAGCAAACCAAAGAAATAAGAAACCAACTTATCTTATTTGAGTCGGAAAAGCCAATCCTTCACTCCTTACTTCCACAGACTGACTGAGCTATAACCCGCACGGCCCCCTGGGAGTGAAAGTAATTTAAGCCAATGACCCCACCCAGAGCACCTGAAGGGAGGCGGATCTAGCACGACTCCAAAACAAAAATGATTAGACACGTGCTGCTAATCTGACAGACCTCCGCACATCGTCTGAGCAGGGCATGACAGTACCCCCCCTTCCTTCTACGGGTGACCTCCGGACACCCCGGACCAATCTTATCCAGGTGGGATCTGTGAAAAGCCCTAACCAGTCGGCTGGCACTGACATCCAGCGCCGGAACCCACATCCTCTCCTCAGGGCCGTATCCCCTCCAGTGTACCAGGTACTGAAGGGAACCCCGAAGAACTCTAGAGTCAAGAACCCTGGAGATCTCGAACTCTAAATTTCCATCGACCAGAACAGGAGGAGGGGGCAATGGCGATGGTTCCACCGGTCTCACAAATTTTTTCAATAAAGACCTATGGAATACATCATGGATCCTCCAAGTCTGCGGAAGATCTAGCCGAAACGCTACTGGATTGATCACCGCAGATATTTTGTACGGGCCAATAAATCTTGGACCCAGTTTCCAAGATGGCACTCTCAGTTTAATATTTTTAGTGGACAACAACACCAGATCACCCACACACAGGTCCGGACCAGTCACACGTCTCTTGTCAGCCATTCGCTTATACCTCTCACCCATCGTCTCCAAATTCACTTGGATCCTCCGCCAGATAGAAGACAAGGCAGAAGAAAATCTCTCCTCCTCTGGCATCCCAGAGGAACTAGTCCCAGAAAAAGTACCAAACTGAGGATGAAAACCATATGCGCCAAAAAATGGCGACTTACCCGTGGACTCCTGCCTACGGTTATTCAAAGCAAACTCTGCTAGGGACAAGAATGAGGACCAGTCCTCCTGATTCTCAGCCACAAAGCACCTCAAGTAGGTCTCCAGGTTTTGATTAGTATGCTCTGTCTGTCCATTCGACTGCGGATGAAAAGCCGAAGAGAACGAAAGTTGAATGCCAAGCCGAGAGCAGAACACCCTCCAAAACCTGGAGACAAATTGCGTGCCCCTATCAGAAACCAAATCTGAAGGAATACCATGCAATTTCACGATATTATCAACAAAAATCTGCGCAAGAGTCTTGGCATTAGGCAGACTAGTTAACGATATAAAGTGAGCCATCTTGCTAAAACGGTCAACTACCACCAAAATTACTGTTTTCCCGGAGGAACTCGGCAGATCCGTAATAAAGTCCATAGACAAGTGCGTCCAAGGACGAGACGGAATAGACAAAGGAAGGAGTGAACCAGCCGGTCGAGTATGAGCAACCTTAGATCGTGCACAGGTTTCACAAGCTGCCACGTAATCCTCAATGCTCTTACGTAACCAGGGCCACCAGAACCTCCAGGACACAAGGTCACAGGTGGACTTACCACCAGGATTTCCAGCAAGGACAGTATCGTGATGTTCCTTGAATACCTTGTATCGCAGTTCTTCGGGAACAAACAACCTCCCTGGGGGACAAGAACCAGGAGCCCCCTCCTGGGCTCCCAACACCTCCATCTCCAATTCGGGGTACAGAGCGGAGACCACCACCCCATCAGCCAAAATCGGAGCAGGATCCTCTGAATCACATCCCCCAGGAAAACTGCGAGACAACGCATCAGCCTTGACGTTTTTAACCCCTGGGCGAAAAGTAACCACAAAATTGAACCTGGTAAAAAACAGTGACCATCTGGCCTGTCTAGGGTTCAGACGCGTGGCAGATTGCAGGTAAGCCAAATTCTTATGATCCGTATATACAGTAACGGGGTGAGACACCCTCTCCAACCAGTGACGCCATTCCTCAAAGGCCAACTTGATGGCCAGCAACTCTCTATCTCCCACATCATAATTCTTCTCGGCGACCGAGAGCTTCTTGGAAAAAAAAGCACACGGGACCCACTTGCCAGGAGATGAACCCTGCGACAGCACCGCTCCAACCCCCACTTCTAATGCATCAACCTCCACCACGAATGGCTGAGACACATCGGGCTGCACCAGAATGGGAGCAGACGCAAAACATTACTTAATAGTCGAAAAGGCCTGCAATGCCTCATCCGACCAAACAGAGATGTCGGCGCCCTTCTTTGTCATATCAGTCAGAGGCCTTACAATGGTAGAATAGTTCAAAATAAATTTTCTATAATAATTAGTAAACCCCAAAAACCGCATCAAAGCTTTCTGATTCTCTGGTCGGTCCCATTCCAGAACCGCCTAGACCTTTTCGGGGTCCATACCAAAACCAGAGTCAGAAAGCAGATATCCCAAAAACAGAAGCTCCTGCACAGAAAACACACATTTCTCCAATTTGGCATATAATTTATTCTCCCGAAGGATCGTCAAAACCTGTCTCACATGATCCTGATGGGTCTTCAGATCAGGAGAATAAATTAAAATGTCATCCAAGTAAACTACCACGAACCTCCCCACCAAATGATGAAAAATGTCATTGACGAATCGCTGAAATACCGCTGGCGCGTTCGTCAACCCAAAAGGCATAATCAGATTCTCAAAATGACCCTTGTGCGTATTGATGCCGTTTTCCACTCATCCCCTTCCTTGATTCTGATCAGATTGTAGGCCCCTCTCAAATCCAACTTGGAAAACACCTTGGCACCAACAATCTGATCAAAAAGGTCGGAGATCAAAGGAAGGGGATACGGATCCCGGACCGTAATACGGTTCAATTCCCGTAAATCCAAACAAGGTCTCAGCGATCCATCCTTTTTCTTTACAAAGAATAAACCTACTGCCACCGGAGACTGAGATGGCCTAATATGACCTTTTGCCGAACTCTCAGCGATATACTTCCGCATGACCTCTCTTTCGGGTTGAGAAAGATTGTAAAGCCAAAACTTTGGCAACTTAGCCCCAGGGATGAGATTAACTGGACAATCATAGTCACGATGAGGGGGCAATTCCTGAGCCCCACCCTCTGAAAAGACATCCGCAAAATCTGAGAGATACTGAGGTAGAACCGTAGTGGACACACCAGAGATAGATGTGCCAAGACAATTATCCGAACAAAATTCACCCCAACCAATGATTTGTCTTGCTTGTCAATCTATAATTGGATTATGTTTTGTCAACCACGGTAACCCTAAGACTATAGGAGCGGGCAAATCCTTCATGACAAAACAAGACATGATCTCAACATGTGAATCACCCACCCTTAACTGAATACCATGAGCAATATGAGTGAGACTCCTTTGAGAAAGAGGGGAAGAGTCAATTGCGAAAACCGGAATCTCTCTCTCTAAAGTGCAAGTACTTAGGTCCAGATTTTGAAGGAGGCGGATACAACTCAAATCCAAATCCAAAACAAGCCTGGCAGACCTCCGCACATAACCTGAGCAGGGCATGACACTTAAGTTCTCCTGCAAAATGTCTTGATAAACCTGGGAATTCATTTTTCCTTCGATTATAGCAATCCGTCCAGGCCCTGACGCAGCAAAGCAGCCCTAAACCATGATGCCCCCACCACCATACTTCACAGTTGGGATGAGGTTTTTATGTTGGTGTGCTGTGCCTCTTTTTCTCCACACATAGTGTTGTGTGTTTCTTCCAAACAACTCAACTTTGCTTTCTTCTGTCCACAGAATATTTTGCCAGTACTGCTGTGGAACATCCAGGTGCTCTTGTGCAAACTGTAAACGTGCAGCAATGTTTTTTTTGGACAGCAGTGGCTTCCTCTGTGGTATTCTCCCATGAAATCCATTCTTGTTTAGTGTTTTACGTATCGTAGATTCGCTAACAGGGATGTTAGCATATGCCAGAGACTTTTGTAAGTCTTTAACTGACACTCTAGGATTCTTCTTCACCTCATTGAGCAGTCTACGCTGTGCTCTTGCAGTCATCTTCACAGGACGGCCTCTCCTAGGGATAGTAGCAGCAGTGCTGAACTTTCTCCATTTATAGACAATTTGTCTTACCGTGGACTGATTAACAGCAAGGCTTTTGGAGATACTTTTATAACCCTTTCCAGCTTTATGCAAGTCAACAATTCTTAATCGTAGGTCTTCTGACAGCTCTTTTGTGCGAGGCATTATTCACATCAGGCAATGCTTCTTGTGAAAAGCACACCCAGAACTGGTGTGTGTTTTTTATAGGGCAGGGCAGCTGTAACCAACACCTCCAATCTCATCTCATTGATTGGACTCCAGTTGGCTGACACCTCACTCCAATTAGCTCTTGGAGATGTCATTAGTCTAGGGGTTCACATACTTTTTCCACCTACACTGTGAATGTTTACATGGTGTGTTCAATAAAAACATGGTAACATTTAATTCTTTGTGTGTTATTAGTTTAAGCAGACTGTGATTGTCTATATTTGTGACTTAGATGAAGATCAGATCACATTGTATGACCAATTTGTGCAGAAATCCATAGCATTCCAAAGGGTTCACATACTTTTTCTTGCAACTGTATGTTAGAAAAAAAAAATGGAAAACCATAGTACACTACACTTTTCCATCCTGCAGAGTCCTGCAAAACAGTTGCATACGTTAAATGGATACGTACTTTTACAATGGAACCCTATGGTGACCGATGCCGCTATATAGCATCCGTCAAGGAATCAGTTTAATATATACTTAATTTGTATGCATTAAATGTGGGACAAAAATGTCATGTGAGCACAGTCTAAATTGAATGTTTAGCTGGCAATCATCGATATGATCGGTAAATGGTTAGTACATTGTGCTTTACATTTAATTCACACTTTCTCCCAAAAATGAAAAACAATCTAAGGCTACTTTCACAGTAGCGTTCAGAGCGGATCCGTCTGCTGTCTGCACAGACGGATCCGCTCCTATAATGCAGACGTTTGGATCCGTTCAGAACGGATCCGTCTGCATTATAGTTTAAAAAAAATTCTAAGTGTGAAAGTAGCCTGAACGGATCCGTTCAGACTTTACATTGAAATTCAATGGGGGACGGATCCGTTTGAAGATTGAGCCATACTGTGTCAACTTCAAACGGATCCGTCCCCATTGACTTACATTGTAAGTCTGGACGGATCCGCTTGCCTCCGCACGGCCAGGCGGACACCCGAACGCTGCAAGCAGCGTTCAGGTGTCCACTTGCTGAGCGGAGCGGAGGCTGAACGCTGCCAGACTGATGCATTCTGAGCGGATCCGCGTCCACTCAGAATACATTATGGCAGTACGGATGCGTTCGGGGCCGCTTGTGAGCCCCTTCAAACGGAGCTCACAAGCGGACACCCGAACGCTAGTGTGAAAGTAGCCTAAGGGCAACTAAGCTAGTTCTACTTTACAACAGTTTGAAATATCCCCCCCAATGTCTAAACGTGTCATTATGGGAGATCTGGAGGACATATGGATGTTGTGAAGATGATAAACTTAGAAGGCCTAAACTTTTGTTCCCAATCTATTAACCACCTTTATCAACAAGTGAGTTCAAAATAACATATTTTATTCTTCTTCTTGTGTCTTATCTTTCTTCCCTCTGTCTCCCAATAAATTGCATTGTTTTCCACTGCCCCTTTCACTCCCCCTTCCATGATTTGTGAAGTGAGTGAAGATGCCCCTCTCAGGTCACAGGTCACAGGCCAGAAGAGGCATGTGTAATGTGGCATGTACTACAGACGGTGGAATAGAACAGGAGCTGAGTTTTTTTTTTCTCCTCGACCACTTGGGGAAACTACTGGAGGCACTATGGAGTTGCATTAGTAATAATGAGGGCACTATAAGGGGTGTTATTACTACTGGAGGTACATTGGGAGGCATTATTATTGCTGGAAGCACTATAGGTGCATTATAAATACTAGGCACTATAGAGACACTATTACACTGGGAACACTATAGGGAGTATTATTATTACTGGGGGCACTATAGAGTGCATTATTATTACTAAGGACACTAAAGGGAGCTTTATTACTACTGGGGGCACAATAGGGGGATTTATGAATACTGGGGCACTACAAGGTGGCTTTATTTCTACTGAAGCCACTCTGGGTGAGCATATTATTACTTGGCCCACTATCTGGAGGCAATATTATTACCGGGGGCATTATAACTGTCAAGGACATATTTTCAGAGGGAATTTCTGTATGGCACTATTTTTTATGTAGTATAGTATGTGGGCATTGTGGGGACACTGGGGAGCATGGACGTTGCATTATGGGGAAGTGACACAATTGATGAAACAAGTTGGGGAGTTTATGTTTAGAAGGTGGGGAGGATGATGGGAAAATGAGAAGCCTAAGATGTCTGTGTGACAAACTCTGCAGAAAAGAGATATTGCTGAAAGAATTCATCAAGGGCCAAATGGAGAAGATGAGGAAAAAGAATGTCTACAATCAAAGGAGACATCGCTGAATGTAGTAATAATAATAATCTTTATTTATATAGCGCCAGCATATTCCACAGCGCTTTTAGGGGAACATGAACAAACAAAGTGGACATTACAAATTGATAAGTCAACAATTCAGACAATAGGAGTGAGGGCTCTGCTTGAGAGAGCTTCCAATCTATGAGTAAGTATATAATGCTGTGTCCTTTTATATACTTGTTAGCACTGAAAGACAAGGCAGCATGCTGAAAGTAGGGCTGGCTCTGTGCTGTGTCCCATGCCTCACCTCCTCAGCGCCCTTCTCCATATCCTAATTAAACAACTGGATGAGAAGGAAGACATGGCACTGGTGTTGGCCATGAAATGTCACCATGAAATGAAATGTATAGACAGCATGTTAGGATGGGTTCACATCATGTTTTTGCCATCCGTTTAACGTATAGAAAAAACATATACCAGTATGTTAATGGATGCCTCAGACAGATGCAACACAATGGCATCCATCATTATACAGTTCCATTGGGAAAAAAACATATACGTTAACAAACATTTTTTACGAGACTCTACAAGATGGAAAAGCGTGGTGTGTATCCTTTTTTTTTTTTTTTTTTTACATATACATCAAATGGATGGCAAAAAAATGATGTGAACCCACCCTTAGGCCTCATACACATGGCCGTTGTGCGCAGGGCCGTCTTTAATATTGATTGGACCCTGGCCAAAAATTTACTTGGGCCCCCTGGATACCGCCTTCCCACACCTTAGCAGGCAATCACGCCCTCCACCACAACACACACACAAAAAATCCACACATCTGGTAGAGTACAGTGAATGACTGTAAATACTTCCAGTTCTGAAGACTCCAGCGGCTCAGGATCAGTGCTCTGGGCAGCTGGGCTCAGGCTGGAAGTGGGCACCGCTCTGCAAGAAGGAGACCAGGGCTTGGCTCACCCTAGTGTTACAGTGCACCCCAGCACCCCACAGTATGCAGTATAGCACCCTATAGTATACAGCACCCCACAGTATGCAGTATAGCACCCTATAGTATACAGCACCACACAGTATGCAGTATAGCACCCCACACTATACAGTACCCCACAGTATATAGTAGAGCAGTATAGCAGTCCACAGTATATAGCACCCCACAGTATACAACACCTCACAGTATACAGTAGAGCAGTATAGCACCTCACCGTATACAGCACCCCAAACTATACACAATACAGCACCCCACACTATACAGCCCCCCACACTATACAGTACAGCAGTATAGCACTCCACACTATACAGCACCCACAGTATACAGTATACAGCCACCCACAGTATACAGTACAGCAGTATAGCACTCCACAATATACAGCACCCACAGTATACAGCCCCCCACACTATACGTGCCCCCACACTATACAGGCCCCCCACACTATACAGACCCCCACAGTATACTGGCCCCCACAGTATACAGGCCCCCACACAGTATACAGGCCCCCACACAGTATACAGCCCCCCCACACAGTATACAGCACCCCCCACACAGTATACAGCCCCCCACACAGTATACAGCCCCCCCACAGTATACAGCCCCCCACACAGTATACAGCCCCCCCACACACAGTATACAGGCCCCCCACAGTATACAGGCTCCCCACACTATAGAGCCCCCCTACAGTATACAGTACCCCCACAGTATACAGACCCCCCCACAGTATACAGGCCCCCCTACAGTATACAGGCCCCACACAGTATACAGCCCGACACAGTATACAGCCCGACACAGTATACAGCCCGACACAGTATACAGCACCCCACTATACAGTAGTTTACAGTATATTAGCATAACAGCCCCTGTCACATTTTTCTGATGTAATCTTCACAAAAAAAGCTCCACAGTTAAAGGGCTTCTACCACCAGATTTGGTCCTATTTAGCTGACTGACACTAGCGATGTGCTAGTGTCAGCAGTCCATAACAGTGTTCTTACTTATCATCTGTCTGCTGCCGTTCACCTTAAAAACATACTTTTATAGATATGCTAATGAGCCTCTAGGTGCTATGTTGGCGTCATTAGCACCTAGAGGGCTCCGTCCACTAACCATTTCAGCCGCCTATCGCGTCCCTCCAGCCCGCCCCGCTCCTGTTGATTGAAGTGAAACTTCTTAGTATCTCGTACCAATTCCCGCGCCGTGCGCTTCTGTATTCGGCGCATGCGCAGTGAGTGAATGCCGCGCTCCTGGTGCCGGCTTCCTCACTGTAACGTAGTTGGCGCAGGCGCAGTGAGGAAGCCGGCGCCGGGAGAATACAGAAGCGCACGGTGCAGGCGCGAGAATTGGTACGAGATACTGAGAAGTTTCACGTCAATCAACAGGAGCGGGGCGGGCTGGAGGGACGCGATGGGCGGCTGAAATGGTTAGTGGACGGAGCCCTCTAGGTGCTAATGACGCCCACATAGCATAGGGTTGCCACCTGTCCGGGATTGACCAGGACAGTCAGCTCCCGAGCCTCCCCTCCTCCCTCCTCTCCCCTCCCTCCTCTAGTCTACACTACAGTGATGCCAGGCAGCGCAGCGGCTCACTCACTGTTCAATCAGTCTCCGGTCTCCTCGCTCCTCCTCTACCTCCCAGTCCCTCCCTCCTTCTCTCTGATAAGGAAGTCAGGTCCACACAGGAAGTGACATCAGAGAGAGAGGCAGGGAGGGAGAATTGAACTCATTCTTCTTCTCCAGACTCCAGTCCAGCTCCAGTCCAGCTCCAGCAGCCTGCCCAAGTAGTGCCCAGCCCAGTGCCCACTGTGCCCTGCCTGCAGAGTGGTTTTTCAACCTGTGTGTGACCAAGACAGTCCTGACACCTGTCCTAGATAGTCACTTCTAAAAAGGTATATAAAACATTTGAAGTGTGTAAATGCAACAGTGTTTAAAGGGTTTCTACCACCAGAAATACTGTTATGTAGCTGACTGATATAGCGATGCGCTAAAGTCAGCACTACATAACAGTATGTTTCTAACATTAGTCCCTGCAGCCGTTCTTGCTAAAAAAACACTTTTATAATATGCTAATGAGCCTCTAGGTGCTATGTGGGCGTAAAATCAGCACCTAGAGGCTCCGTCTACTCACGCTTTATCCCGCCCAGGTCCAGTGTTCTGCCCACCCTGCTCCTCTTGATTGATGCCACTGTTCCTTGCATCGTTGGCGAAATCCCGCGCCTGCGCCGTTCACTTCTGTGAGTGAGTGAAGGCTGCTCTCCTGATGCCGGCTTCCTCACTGTGACGTAGTCGGCGCAGGCGCAGTGAGGATTCCGGCACCAGGATCGCATCATTCACTCACTGTGCCTGTGCCGAAGACAGAAGTGAACGGCGCAGGCGCGGGATTTCGCCATCGATGCAGGGAACAGTGGCATCAATCAAGAGGAGCTGGGCGGGCACAACAATGGACGTGGGCGGTATAATGGGTGAGTGGACGGAGCCTCTAGGTGCTGATTTTACGCCCACATAGCACCTAGAGGCTCATTAGCATATAATAAAAGTACTTTTTTAGCAAAAACGGCTGCAGGGACTAATGTTAGAAACATACTGTTATGTAGTGCTGACATTAGCGCATCGCTATATCAGTCAGCTACATAACAGTATTTCTGGTGGTAGAAACCCTTTAAACAGGTTTCTGAATCTGTCAATCATCAGAAAAAACTTTATGTTATGTAGCTGACTGACATTAGCGATGGGCTAATGTTAGCAGTACATAACAGTGTGCTTTATAACGCCCTGCCTGCCGCTGCCGCTGTTCTCTTAAAATAAAGACATATAATATGCTAATGAGCCTCTTCAGGGGTGTAACGATCGCAGTGTGACAGCGACCAGGGGTGGAGGCGGGACATGGGTGTGACTGGAGGCGGGACATGGGCATGGCTGGAGGCGGGACATGGGTGGGGCCTGGAAGGGGGCCCTCCTTCCCTTCTGTTCGGGTTTGGCTTGAAGAAAGGGTGGCAACCCTAACATAGCACCTAGAGGCTCATTAGCATATCTATAAAAGTACGTTTTTAAGGTGAACGGCAGCAGACAGATGATAAGTAAGAACACTGTTATGGACTGCTGACACTAGCACATCGCTAGTGTCAGTCAGCTAAATAAGACCAAATCTGGTGGTAGAAGCCCTTTAAGGCAAACTTCTCCTGCAACACTCCTGATAGGACCTTGATGACCTCATAGCCATGTGACCAGTAATATTGCTAGGTTACTGGTCACATGGTGATGATGTCATCTAAGGTCCTAGATCACAGCTAAGGTCCTAGATCACAGCTGACAGCCTGACACCCGGGGAAGTGGCTAGCAGGACTCAAGAGGCAGCTGCCTTGGGCCCCCCAGGAGCAACTGGGCCCAGGGCAGCTGCCCCTTTTGCCCCTTGGTAAAGACGGCCCTGCTTGTGCGGCCGTTCTGTGCATTGGGGACCGCAATTTGCGGTCCCCAATGCACGGGCAATATCCGTGCGGCGGCCGGGACGGATCGAGACCCATTCAACTTGAATGGGTCCATGATCCGTCCGCACCACAAAAAAATAGAACAAGTTCTATTTTTTGCGGTGCGGAGGCACGAACAGAAACACCACAAAAGCACTCCTATGATGCGGGGAGCACATGGCCGGTGCCCGCATATTGCGGACCCGCTGTTTGCAGGCCACAATATGGCCACGGCCAGGCGACGGCCATGTGCATGAGGCCTTATAGAGTAGGAGGAGCTGAACAGATTGATACAGAGTTTTCCGGGGAGAGATTCAGTAAAACTTAATTTATACATTTAAATCTCTGCTCTTTCTATATTTAAAAGGGTTCTCTGGGAATTTAGAAAATAAATTTACTGAAAACTCTTAAATATTACTTTATTATAAATATATTCCCAAATACCTGTCATTATTTATAATGGCTTGTTTTGTCTAGGGAGCAATCATTAGGAAAAATAAAATGGCCGCAATCCTATTAGTACACACAAAACCTGTCCTAATCACACAGGTGGACAAGTTTATTTACAATACTAAGCTAAAGAGCTGCCTCATCCTCCTCTCTGCTGGTCAGCGATGATGATCCTGGATGCAGATGATAGGATCTTCAGCTGAATCACTGTAGAAATGGAGTTCATGAGGAGACATGAAGTACAGAGAGGAGGTGGGCATGTGGTTATGGAGCAGCAGCTCTTGTATGCAGTCTCCATTACCACAGCCCCACATTACCACAGTCTGTCCTGTCTGTCCTCTCTGTACTTCATGTCTCCTCATGACCTCCATTCCTACAGAGATTCAGCTGAAGATCTTATCATCTGTATTCAGGATCATAATCCCTGACAAGTAGAGCAGAGAGCAGGATGAGGTAGCTCTTTAGCTCAGTGTTCTGAAGTAACTTGTCCTGTGTGATTAGGACAGGTTTTGTGTGCACTAATAGACGTCAGCCATTTTATTTCTCCTAATGATTGCTCCCTAGAAAAATAAGTAATATTTAAGCATTTTCATTTTCTTAATTCCCAGAGAACACCTTTAAGACTGGCCCCATGTACAGTTATCAGTGACTGACAGCTATGTATGTATACACACTTATCAGTGATTGATATCATTCCCTGTTTAACACCTCCCACAGGTACAATTAATATTAGGAAAAATGAGAGACTTAAAGGGAACCTGTCACCTGGATTTTGGGTATAGAGCTGAGGACATGGGTTGGTAGAAGGCCGCTAGCACATCCGCAATACCCAGCCCCCATAGCTCTGTGTGCTTTTATTGTGTAAAAAAACGATTTGATACATATGCAAATTAACCTGAGATGAGTTACAGCTTGAAAATATGACTCTTCTCGGGTCACACAAGTAAGATATGACTCTTTTTTGTTAATTTGCATAAAAGGCGGGAAATACAAAGATGCATAATACTTATTGAATTAGTCTGCAAATTAAATTAAAAGTGTAATTTATATGTTTAGGGTAACACAATGAACATTTAGAAACGCTCAGTGAGGGTAGCATAGTAGAGGTGACAGGTTCCCTTTAAAGGGGTTGGCCACTTTCTGGTTGATGTTGACCAATGTATTTGTGAGATGATTATATGGCTTTTTCTAATTTAGCCTTTGTGTAATTCTGCACCATTTTCTATATTTCATAAGATATGCACCCTTGTTTACAAAGTCTTTTGTGGTGTCCACACAGAGGTCCAGTTCATAAGATGGCTGCTGATGTCATGTGACCAGGCAAGTCACCTCCAACAGAACTCCCAACAAAACAAGTGCAGATAGTAGATGCTGTGTATTTGAATGGTGGAGACATCACATATTGCCTGGTTATATGACTCTACATCAGCGGCCATCCTATGGGTAGGACCTCTGTGTGGACAGCACACAAGACTTTATAAAAAAGGGTATACCTTATGAAATATAGGAAATGGTGCAGAATTTTAACAACGGCTATGTTAGTAAGTGCCATATAATCATCCCACAAATACATTGGTCATCAGTAACTCTTTAACCCCTTTAGGACCCATGACGTACATGTACGTAATTTCTTTCCGGGACTTAAAGACCCATGACGTACATGAACTTCATGGTGATCGGGCGGGTTCAGGAGCTGCGCCTGCCCGATCAGCGGCAGGGGTCCGGCAGTCACTGATAGCCGGACCCTGCTGCATGCGCCAGCATCGGTGAAATCACCGCTGCCGGTGCATTAACCCTTGATGTGCCTCGGTCAGCGCTGACCACGGCACATGCGATGTCGGGCGGGCATCGGAGCTGCCATCGGGTCCCCGTGCTGCTGTGACGGGGACCCGATGGCATGAAAGACAGCGCGATGCCTTCCTTAGGCATCGGAGATGCCTTCGGGGGAGAGCCTGTGAGATCCAGCCCCCTGGATCTCACAGGCAGGAAGCTGTATGTGTAATACACACTGTATTACACATACAGCCAATGCATTCAAATACAGAAGTATTGGAATGCATTGTAAAAGGGATCAGACCCCCAAAAGTTGAAGTCCCAAAGTGGGACAAAAAATAAAGTGAAAAAAAAAAAAAAAATAAAGTTTTGCCCCCAAAAAATTAACAGTTTCAAGTAAAAAAAACACGTAATTTTCCCCAAATAAAGTTAAAAAAAATTGTAAAAAATAGGGAAAAAAGTAGACATATTAGGTATCGCCGCGTCCGTATCGACCGGCTCTATAAACATATCACATGACCTAACCCCTCAGATGAACACCGTCAAAAAAATAAAATAAAAAAACTGTGCTAAATAAACAATTTTTTGGTCACCTTACATCACTAAAAGTACAACACCAAGCGATCAAAAAGGCATATGCCCGCCAAAATAGTATCTAACCGTCACCTCATCACGCTAAAAATTAGCCTCTACCTAAGACAATCGCCCAAAAAAAAAAAAAAAAACTATGGCTCAGAATATGGAGACACTAAAACATCATTTTTTGGTTTTAAAAATGCTGTTATTGTGTAAAACTTAAGTAAATAAAAAAAGTATACATATTAGGTATTGCCATGTCCGTAAGAACCTGCTCTATAAGAATATCACATGACCTAATCCCTCACGTAAACACCGTAATTTTTTTAAAATAAAAACGGTGTAAAAAAAGCAATTTTTTTGTCACCTTACATCACAAAAAGTGCAATAGCAAGCGATCAAAAAGTCATACACACCCCAAAATAGTGCCAATCAAACCGTCATCTCATCCCGCAAAAATAATACCCTATCTAAGATAATAGCCCAAAAACTGAAAAAACTATGGCTCTCACACTATGGATCTGCAAAAAAAGGGGGTTAGTCAGCACCTCCCAGTGCGCAGGTGCACGCCGCCATGGCAAAGACCTAGAGGAAAAAAAGAGACAATGCAGCAGCACCTTGCAAATCAGATAAAGTACAATAATGCCAAAAATCATAATGCTAATGCTACGCTTATTTATAAAGTGAGATGCTTGGCCAATGCATTTTTTACGAAACCATCTGAGCCCGTCTGCCGTACATCAAGGCGATCTCTGTTAGACGGGTCCTAACACTAAATACTGCCTGTTATGCGCCATAATGGCTGCCATAAAGTTCAGGGAGTGTTGGATCCACATGCATGCTGGATCCACTCTGCTTTTTACCATTTTAAAATGACCTAATATCACATGACCTAACCCCTCAGGTGAATACCGTAAAAAAAAAAAAGAAACTGTGTGAAAAAAGCCTTTTTTTGGCACCTTACATCACAGAAAGCGTAATAGCAAGCGATCAAAAAGTCCTACACACCCCAAAATAGTGCCAATCAAACCGTCATCTCATCCCACAAAAATCATACCCTATATAAGATAATCGCCCAAAAACTGAAAAAACTATGGAGACACTAAAACATGATTTTTTTGTTTCAAAAATGAAATCATTGTGTAAACCTTACATTAAAAAAAGTAGACATATTAGGTATCGCCGCGTCTGTAATAACCTGCTCTATAAAAATATCACATGACCGAACGGTGTAATAAAAGCCATTTTTTTGTCACTTTACATCACAAAAAGTGTAATAGCAAGCGATCAAAAAGTTATATGCACCCTATAATAGTACCAATCAAACCATCATCTCATCCCGAAAAAAATGAGCCCCTACACAAGACAGTCGCCCAAAAAATAAAAACTGAAAAACTGAAACAAACAACCAAAAAGTAGTAAAATTTGGTATTGTCACGTCCGTAACAACCTGCTCTATAAAAATACCACATGATCTAACCTGTCAGATGAATGCTGTAAATAACAAAAAATAAAAACGGTGCCAAAACAGCTATTTCTTGTTACCTTGCGTCACAAAAAGTGTAATATAAAGCAACCAAAAATCATATGTACCCTAAAATAGTACCAACAAAACTGCCACCTTATCCCGTATTTTCCAAAATGGAGTCACTTTTTTGGAGTTTCTACTCTAGGGGTGCATCAGGGTGGCTTAAAATAGGACATGGTGTCAAAAAACCTGTCACGGCGGGGAGTGGGGAAAACCCCTCACCGGGCAATGACAGTGGCTGCAACGCCAGATAGCAGGTAACAGGGAGCAGGTCACCTCCTAATGCAACCCTGAAATCTCCCTAGACTCCTAGTGCATGAGTCGCCTCTGAAGGTAAGGGGGCTAATGCTCACCAACCTAGAACCCTAGGTATCCCTTCTATGCCCTTGGCCTGATGACAGGGCAGAGACCACCCATTCATCCTTCACCACGGATGAATGGTGTCTTCAGAGGCTCAGTAGCTGGCAGGATGCAAGACTATGGAATAAGCAGTACGGCAGGTAAGTAACACAGCAACAAAACAAATGCTATCCACACTTACCTGCCGCAGACGAGATGGAAGGACGGCTCCAGGCTGGGAAGCCCACAATCTTGCTATTGCTTAAACCCCTCCGGGAAAGCAAGCCCCTTTTGGAGCAGGCACACCAACATATAAACCTCCAAACACAGACCACACCAAAACAACATACACCAGGTGGGGGAGGAATAGCAGAGACACACCGGAGGGGACACACAGCCAGGGCAAGGTAAACAATATAATAAATAAGGGTGACTCACACAGACACCACATTCAGCCAGGGAGCAAAGCTCCTACACAGACTGACAACCAACAAACTATGACCTCAGGCTCCAACACACTAATATATAAGGAGGCCTGAGGTCACACCTACCACACCACTAGTAATTAACCCTGTGCCAACAAAAACAGGGAAAACACCATATAAAAGAAAAGTGCACGTGCAAACAACAAACTACACCTTGCCACAATCAACGAGTCTGCACAGCAACCGTGTCACGGTCAAACACTAAAATGACCGTGACAAAACCAGTCCAGCAAAATCTGCCTTCCAAAAACCGTATGGCGCTCCTTTACTTCTGTGCAATGCCATGTGCCCGTACAGCAGTTTACGACCTCATATTGGGTGTTTCTGTAAACTACAGAATCAGGGTTATAAATATTGAGTTTTGTTTAGCTGTTAACCCTTGCTTTGTAACTGGAAAAAATTGATTGAAATGGAAAATCTGCCAAAAAAGTGAAATTTTTAAATTTTATCCCTATTTTCCATTAATTCTTGTGGAACACCTAAAGGGTTAACAAAGTTTGTAAAATCAGTTTTGAATACCTTGATGGGTGTAGTTTGTAAAATGGGGTCATTTTTGGGTGGTTTCTATTATGTAAGCCTCACAAAGTGACTTCAGACCTGAACTGGTCCTGAAAAAGTGGGTTTTAGAAATCTTCTGAAAAATTTCAAGATTTGCTTCTAAACTTCTAAGCCTTCTAACTTCCCAAAAAAATAAATTGGCATTCACAAAATGATCCAAACATGAAGTAGACATATGGGGAATGTAAAGTAATAACAATTTTTTGAGGTATTACTATCTATTATAAAAGTAGAGAAATGTAAATTTGGAAATTTGCTAATTTTTCAAAATTTTTGGTACATTTATAAATAAAAAAAATATTTTTGATTACATTTTACCACTGTCATGAAGTACAATACGTGACAAGAAAACAATCTCAGAATGGCCTGGATAAGTAAAAGCGTTTTAAAGTTATCACCACATAAAGTGACACATGTCAGATTTGCAAAAAAATGGTCTTGTCCTTAAGGTGAAAAATGTCAGGGTCCTGAAGGGGTTAAAGAGGACTTTTCACCTCTTCTGACAATAGCTTCATGCATTCCCCATGTAATAACAATTCTGGAACATCTAATCTTATGGCTGTCTGTATGTTGTGCCATTCCTTTATTATTTCTACTAGAAGTTATGAATACACTGCGTGCAGAATTATTAGGCAAATGAGTATTTTGACCACATCATCCTCTTTATGCATGTTGTCTTACTCCAAGCTGTATAGGCTCGAAAGCCTACTACCAATTAAGCATATTAGGTGATGGGCATCTCTGTAATGAGAAGGGGTGTGGTCTAATGACATCAACACCCTATATCAGGTGTGCATAATTATTAGGCAACTTCCTTTCCTTTGGCAAAATGGGTCAAAAGAAGGACTTGACAGGCTCAGAAAAGTCAAAAATAGTGAGATATCTTGCAGAGGGATGCAGCACTCTTAAAATTGCAAAGCTTCTGAAGCGTGATCATCAAACAATCAAGCGTTTCATTCAAAATAGTCAACAGGGTCGCAAGAAGCGTGTGGAAAAACCAAGGCGCAAAATAACTGCCCATGAACTGAGAAAAGTCAAGCGTGCAGCTGCCAAGATGCCACTTGCCACCAGTTTGGCCATATTTCAGAGCTGCAACATCACTGGAGTGCCCAAAAGCACAAGGTGTGCAATACTCAGAGACATGGCCAAGGTAAGAAAGGCTGAAAGACGACCACCACTGAACAAGACGACCACACAAGCTGAAACGTCAAGACTGGGCCAAGAAATATCTCAAGACAGATTTTTCTAAGGTTTTATGGACTGATGAAATGAGAGTGAGTCTTGATGGGCCCAGATGGATGGGCCCGTGGCTGGATTGGTAAAGGGCAGAGAGCTCCAGTCCGACTCCGACGCCAGCAAGGTGGGAGGTGGAGTACTGGTTTGGGCTGGTATCATCAAAGATGAGCTTGTGGGGCCTTTTCGGGTTGAGGATGGAGTCAAGCTCAACTCCCAGTCCTACTGCCAGTTTCTGGAAGACACCTTCTTCAAGCAGTGGTACAGGAAGAAGTCTGCATCCTTCAAGAAAAACATGATTTTCATGCAGGACAATGCTCCATCACACGCGTCCAAGTACTCCACAGCGTGGCTGGCAAGAAAGGGTATAAAAGAAGAAAATCTAATGACATGGCCTCCTTGTTCACCTGATCTGAACCCCATTGAGAACCTGTGGTCCATCATCAAATGTGAGATTTACAAGGAGGGAAAACAGTACACCTCTCTGAACAGTGTCTGGGAGGCTGTGGTTGCTGCTGCACGCAATGTTGATGGTGAACAGATCAAAACACTGACAGAATCCATGGATGGCAGGCTTTTGAGTGTCCTTGCAAAGAAAGGTGGCTATATTGGTCACTGATTTGTTTTTGTTTTTTTTTGAATGTCAGAAATGTATATTTGTGAATGTTGAGATGTTATATTGGTTTCACTGGTAAAAATAAATAATTGAAATGGGTATATATTTGTTTTTTGTTAAGTTGCCTAATAATTATGCACAGTAATAGTCACCTGCACACACAGATATCCCCCTAAAATAGCTAAAACTAAAAACAAACTAAAAACTACTTCCAAAAATATTCAGCTTTGATATTAATGAGTTTTTTGGGTTCATTGAGAACATGATTGTTGTTCAATAATAAAATTAATCCTCAAAAATACAACTTGCCTAATAATTCTGCACTCCCTGTAATTGCTAGCAGTCTGCAGTAAGGGTACAGAGGGGTGGTAACCAGTTGGGGTGGGGAGTCCCTGGACAGACTCACTATCCAGTCAGTGCTGCTATTTTCAGACTATGCAGTGACACCCCCCCCCCCCCAACTTGTTACCACCCCTCTGTACCCTTACTGCAGACTGCTAGCAATTCATTCATAACTTCTAGTAGAAATAATAAAGGAATGGCACAACATACAGCCATAAAAATAGATGCTCCAGAATTGTTATTACATGGGGAATGCATGCTGCTATTAAAACAGACATGTCAGGAGGGGTGGTGAAAGGTCCTCTTTAAATGTATAAATTACAAGCTTTACTGAATTTTTCCCCACAAAAGTTTATATCAATCTTCTCAGCTCCTCCTGCTCCATAACATGCTGCCTGCAGATTGCATTGTATTTCGTGTTGACAGGTTGTCTTTAACCCCTTTAGGACACAGCCATATTTCACCTTAAGGACCGGGCAATTTTTTGCAAATCTGACCAGTGTCACTGTAGGCTACTTTCACACTTGCGGCTGTGTGATCCGGCGAGCAGTTCCGTCATCGGAACTGCCCGCCGGATCCGCCGATCTGCCGCTGACTGAAAGCATTTGTGAGACGGATCCGGATGCGGATCCGTCTCACAAATGCATTGCAAGGACGGATCCGTCTCTCCGCTTGTCATGCGGACAGACGGATCCGTCTTGTACATTTTTTCACATTTTTATCGGTCTGCGAATGACGGATCCGGCATTCCGGTATTCTGAATGCCGGATCCGGCGCTAATAGATTCCTATGGGAAAAAATGCCGGATCCGGCATTCAGGCAAGTCTTCAGTTTTTTTCGCCGGAGAGAAAACCGTAGCATGCTGCGGTTTTCTCTTTTGCCTGATCAGTCAAAACGACTGAACTGAAGACATCCTGATGCAAACTGAACGGATTACTATCCATTCAGAATGCATGGGGATAAAACTGATCAGTTCTTTTCCGGTATAGAGCCCCTGTGACGGAACTCTATGCCGGAAAAGAACAACGCAAGTGTGAAAGTAGCCTTAGAGAAATCCGTTCAGGATGCATCAGGATGTCTTCAGTTCCGGACCGGAACGTTTTTTGGCCGGAGAAAATACCGCAGCATGCTGCGCTTTTTGCTCCGGCCAAAAATCCTGAACACTTGCCGCAAGGCCAGATCCAGAATTAATGCCCATTGAAAGGCATTAATCCGGATCCGGCCTTAAGGTAAACGTTGTTTCGGCGCATTGCCGGATCCGACGTTTAGCTTTTTCTGAATGGTTACCATGGCTTCCAGGACGCTAAAATCCTGTTTGCCATGGTAAAGTGTAGTGGGGAGCGGGGGAGCAGTATACTTACCGTCCGTGCGGCTCCCCGGGTGCTCCAGAGTGACGTCAGGGCGCCCCACATGCATGGATGACGTGATCGCATGGATCATGTGATCCATGCGCATGGGGCGCTCTGACGTCATTCTGGAGCGTCCCGGGAGCCGCACGGACTGTAAGTATACCGCTCCCCACTACTACTATGGCAGCCAGGACTTTAATAGCGTCCTGGGTGCCATAGTAACACTGAACGCATTTTGAAGACGGATCCGTCTTCAAATGCTTTCAGTTCACTTGCGTTTTTCCGGATCCGGCTTGTAATTCCGGAAAATGGAGTACACGCCGGATCCGGACAACGCAAGTGTGAAAGAGCCCTTAAGTGGTGATAATGCTAAAATGCTTTGACTTATCCAGGCCATTCTGAGATTGTTTTTTCGTCACATATTGTACTTCACGATACTGGTAAAATGAAGTAAAAAAAATTCATTTTTATTTATAAACAAATACCAAATTTCCAAAAATTTTGGAAAAAATTGCAAATTTCCAAGTTTCAATTTCTCTACTTCTATAATACATAGTAATACCTCCAAAAATAGTTATTACTTTACATTCCCCATATGTCTACTTCAAGTTTGGATAATTTTGGGAATTACATTTTAGTTTTTGGGGACGTTACAAGGCTTAGAAGTTTAGAAGCAAATCTTGAAATTTTTCAGAAATTTTCAAAAAACCATTTTTTAGGGACCAATTCAGGTCTGAAGTCACTTTGATAGGCTTACATAATAGAAACCACCCCAAAATGACCCCATTCTAGAAACTACACCCCTCAAGGTATTCAAAACTGATTTTACACACGTCGTTAAGCCTTTAGGTGTTCAACAAGAGTTAATGGCAAATGGATATAAAATTTTTGGAAAATTTTCCATTTTTATTCATTTTAATCCACTAACAAAGCAAGGGTTAACAGCCAAACAAAATGCTATATTTATTGCCCCGATTCTGTTGCAGAAACACCCCATATGTGGCCGTAAACTACTGTAGGGCACACAGTAGGGCATAGAGGGAAAGGTGCGCCATATGGTTTTTGGAAGGCAGATTTTGCTGGACTGGTTATTTACACCATGTCCTATTTGAAGCCCCCTGATGCACCCCTAGAGTAGAAACTCCAAAAAGTGACCACATCTAAGAAACTACACCCCTTAAGGTATTCAAAACTGATTTTACAAACTTTGTTAACCATTTAGGTATTGCACAAGAGTTATTGGCAAATGGAGATGAAATTTGAGAATTTCAATTTTTTTGGCAAATTTTCAATTTGAATAAATTTTTTCCAGTAACAAGCAAGGGTTAACAGCCAAACAAAATGCTATATTTATTGCCCCGATTCTGTAGTTTGCAGAAACGCCCCATATGTGGCCGTAAACTACTGTATGGGCACACAGTAGGGCGTAGAGTGAAAGGTGCGCCGTATGGTTTTTGGAAGGCAGATTTTGCTGGACTGGTTTATTTACACCATGTCCCATTTGAAGCCCCCCTGATGCACCCCTAGAGTAGAAACTCAAAAAAAAAAAGACACCATCTAAGAAACTACACCCCTCAAGGTATTCAAAACTGATTTTACAAACTTTGTTATCCCTTTAGGTGTTGCGCAAGAGTTATTGGCAAATGGAGATGAAATTTGAGAATTTAGATTTTTTGGCAAATTTTCCATTTTAATCCATTTTTTCCAGTAACAAAGCAAGGGTTAACAGCCAAACAAAATGCTATATTTATTGCCCCGATTCTGTAGTTTGCAGAAACACCCCATTTTTGGCCGTAAACTACTGTACGGGCACACGGTAGGGCGTAGAGTGAAAGGTGCGCCGTGTGGTTTTTGGAAGGCAGATTTTGCTGGACTGTTTTATTTACACCATGTCCCATTTGAAGCCCCCCTGATGCACCCCTAGAGTAGAAACTCATAAAAGTGACCTCATTTGGAAACTACGGTATAAGGTGGCAGTTTTGTTGGGACTATTTTTAGGGTACATATGATTTTTGGTTTATCTATATTACATTTTTGTGAGGCAAGGTTACCAAAAATAGAAATTCTGAAATTTCATCTCCATTTGCCATAAACTGTTGAGGAACACCTAAAGGGTTAATAAAGTTTGTAAAATCAGTTTTGAATACCTTGAGGGGTGTAGTTTCTTAGATGGGGTCGCTTTTATGAAATGCCCAAATGCTTTTATGAAATGCCCAAATTCCCAATTTTAAATGCCCGCCCGCCCAGCCGACCAATGAGAGCGATCCTGACAGGTGATGTCACATCACCTCTCAGGATCGCAGGATGGTGATTGGCATTCTGAATTGACCTGCGGTTTGCTGCGATCACCTACACGGGGGGGTCACAGGACCCCCCGGTGCATTGTCCCCAGGTGACTGCTCAATGATTTGAGCAGGCACCGGGTTCCGCCCACCGCCCACCGAGCGGCAGTGATTGGAAACTGGTACGCCCTGTGTCCTTAAGTACCGGGACATCAGGGCGTACCGGTATGCCCTATGTCCGGAACAGGCTAAAAGTGAACCTGTCATCAACTTTATGCTGACCTCACTGAGGGCAGCATAAAATAGTGACAGAAATGCTGATTTCAGCTGTGTGTCACTCATGAGCTAAAAGTAAGTGGTTGCTGAGAACCAGCCTCATAATCATTGCAGCCCAGGCATTGAAAAGAGTCAAATCTACTTGAGAAGAGTCATGGTTATTATAATCTCCTGCTCTCCCTCCCATCTGCTGATATTTGGCAGTTCTCTCCTAGAGAGAAAGGGAGAAAACTAGGTAGAAGCCTGTCAGTCATCAGCAGGTGGGCAGGGAGAGCAGTGATTTATGAATAACCATGACTTTTCTCAGGTGGCCGTGACTCTTTTCCAGGCCCAGTCTGCAATGATTGTGATGTGGGTTCTCAGCGACCAATACTTTTAACTTTTAAATGACAGATCGCTGAAATCAACTCGCGTGTCTCAACTTTATGCTGCCGTTAGTAAGGACTGCATAAAGTTGAGGACAGGTTCCCTTCAAAACAGTATCAAATTGTTTGCAATCATAGGTTCTATCTCCTACCACTAGATGGCGTTTTAATTCTCATAAATATAAAGTATGTGAATGCAATAGAACAGTAGAACAAGCTTTATGGGAAAATAAAGCTTAAATAATTACAATTACAAGAAAACTTTTAACTTTTTAAACTTGCCTGAAATATACAAATATCTGTTATAAGAAAAAAGATTAAAAGGAAATAATATAAGGGCAGGCTAGATGAAACATTTGGTCATTTTTTGCTGTGATTCTTCTATGTTTCGATCTTTCTAATGTACTTTATATATCAAGTCTTCACCATATTTAAGCTCTCCCAAGGCTTAAAAGAGTTGCCCCATGACATTATATCACATACTTGTTATAGTGTAACTTGCTGTTCTCTTGCTTCCATCTTGGACCATCCATCTACAGTGTTCGGAGTTTAATGTGGCTAGAAGCTCAATCCCACCCCCTGAATCTTCTTATTCATGGGTGGTAAAGTGATGCTTGCTATTCAATAAGCCAGCCAATAAGCAAACCAACACTACATAAAGTAGCACACTGCTTTAGGCCACTGGCCAGCCTAAAACATTCAACACACCAGAAACATATTCTTCTCACCAGCACTGAACACTTTGGCCCACCCAGAGTTACTAATGTGCCTGTGTCTATAATCTGTTTAAAAAGTGGTGCAAATTAGCACAATTTTGCACCACAAAGGTTCCTACACCTTTTTCTGCCATGATTGGAAAGGGAATGGGGCTTAGGTGGGGCTTCATTGGAATGGAGCGGGTACTAAGATAGTAACATATTAACATAGTATATAAGGCCAAAAAAAGACATCTGTCCATCCAGTTCGGCCTGTTATCTAGCAAGTTGATCCAGAGGAAGGCAAAAAAAAAAAAACTGTGAGGTAGAAGCCAATTTTCCACACTTAAGGGGGAAAAAATTCCTTCCCGACTCCAATCAGGCAATCAGAATAACTCCCTGGATCAACGACCCCTCTCTAGTAGCTATAGCCTGTAATATTATTACACTCCAGAAATACATCCAGGCCCCTTTTAACTCTTTTAGTGAATTCACCATCACCAACTCCTCAGGCAGAGAGTTCCATAGTCTCACTGCTCTTTCCGTAAAGAATCCTTTTCTATGTTTATGTACAAACGTTCTTTCCTCCAGACACAGAGGATGTCCCCTCGTCACAGTCACAGTCCTGGGGATAAATAGATGATGGGAGAGATCTCTGTACTGTCCCCTGATATATTTATACATATTAATTAGATCTCCCCTCAGTCGTCTTTTTTCTAAAGTGAATAACCCTAATGTTGATAATCTTTCAGGGTACTGTAGTTGCCCCATTCCAGTTATTACTTTAGTTGCCCTCCTCTGAACCCTCTCCAGCTCTGCTATGTCTGCCTTGTTCACAGGAGCCCAGAACCAGTGGCGTAACTACCGGGGAAGCAGGGGAAGCGGCTGCTTCGGGGCCCGGGCTGACAAGAGGCCCGGCGCCCGACAGCGTGTCAGTCAAGTTTATCTTTTTAATTTATATGCAAATTACCTTCCTAACGTGCCCAAGAGGTTGTCCCTCCGGCCGTTTGTACCCAGCCGCGCCCATTATCGCCAAGCCCACCACCGCCCCCCTGTTAATTATTCACTGCTGTTCTCGTCTTTTTTTTTTCTAAGTGCGCCGTAGTCTCGTGCATGCGCTGATGTTACTCACGTCCGGGCCCATGCAGTGTCCTGGCAGCAGCCTATAGTAGTGTAAACACGCATGCGCCAGCTTTCTCCGCTTTTTGGCGCATGCGCGATTACATTACTTGAGGCTGCTGCCAGGACACCGCGCGGGCCCGCACGTGAGTAACATCGGCACATGCGCGACACTACGGCACACTTAGAAAAAAAAAAAGACGAGGACAGCAGTGAATAATTAATAGCGGGACGGCGCTGGGCTTGCCGATAATGGACGCAGCTGGGCATAAACGGCCGGAGGGACAGCCCTTTGGGCACGTTAGGAAGGTAATTTGCATATAAATAAAAAAGATTTTTATAAAAAATAAAAAAGGACAAAAACTATAAGGAACAAAATAAAAATATGTAAAAAAATAAAAATAAATGGTGGGGGTAAAAATAGTATATCAAAAATTGGGCGGGGCTGGGGGTGCCCATACAAAAATTTGCTGCCCAGAACTGTACTACAGTACTCCATGTGTGATCTGACAAGTGATTTGTAAGTGGTGGACTATGTTCTCATCACGGCATCTATGCCCCTTTTGATAAAACCCAGGGCCCAATAGGACCCCTGAGGTACGCCACTAGTGACAGTGACCCCAATCTGAGTGTGTACCATAATTAACCACCCTCTGTTTTCTATCATTGAGCCAGTTACTTACCCACATATAGACATTTTCCTCCCGTCCGAGCATTCTCATTTTTATATACTAACCTCTTATGTGGTACAGTGTCAAATGCTTTGGAGAAGTCCAGATATACGACATCCATTGATTCGCCGCTGTCAAGTCTAGAACTTACCTCTTCATAGAAACTGATTAAATTAGTTTGACATGACAGATCCCTCATGAAGCCATGCTGATATGGCGTTATTTGCTTATTTTCTTTGAGATCCTCCAAGATAGCATCTCTTAGAAAACCTTCAAACAGTTTACCCACAACAGATGTTAAACGTACCAGCCTATAGTTCCCGGGCTCTGTTTTTGCACCCTTTTTGAATATTGGCACCACATTTGCTATGCACCAATCCTGTGGAACACTCCCTGTCAGTATAGAGTCTGTAAATATCAGAAATAAGGGTCTGGCTATGACATTAGTTAATTCTCTTAGGATAGGGGGGTGTATGCCATCTGGTCCTGGCAATTTGTTTATTTTAATCTTTTTAAGTTGCTGTTGTACTTCTTCCTGGGTCAGACAGGGCACTTTTAATGGGGAATTTACTTTTACATTCTGCATTTTATCTGACAGTTTATTTTCCTCAGTGAATACAGTGGAGACAAAAATATTTAATAACTTTGCTTTCTCCTCGTCGCTCTCTGCAACTCTCCCCTCATTGCTCTGTAGAGGGCCGACACCTTCAGATTTATACTTTTTATAATTTATATAATTGAAGAACATTTTAGGGTTAGTTTTGCTCTCTTTGGCAATTAATCTCTCAGTCTCTAGTTTGGCGGCTTTTATTATTTTTTTTACATCTTATATATATTTTCCTTATAGTTTTTCAGTGCTTCCTGGCTGCCCTCCTGATTTAGTCATTTAAATGCTTTCTTTTTGTCATTTATTGCTTTCTTTACAGTTCTATTTATCCACATTGGTTTCTTCTTGTTCCTTAACCCTTTATTCCTATAAGGTATGTACCTCTCACAATTAGATTTTAGGATGCTTTTAAAAATATCCCATTTTGTGGCGGTATTTTTATTTTTGATGGCTTCTCTTAGTTGACTAAATTTTGCTTTTTTGAAGTTTTTTCCTCCCTGTAGAAACGCTTGTTTAAAAGATAATTGGAAGGTTATTATTGTATGGTTACTATTTCCCAGGTGTCCCCCAACCTGCACATCTGTTGTTCTGTCAGGTCTATTGGTTAATACTAAGTCCAGTATGGCCGTCCCTCTAGTCGGGTTCTGAACCAGTTAGGAAAGGTAATTGTCTTTGGTTATTGTCAAGAACCTGTTTCCTTTATGAGATGTACAGCTTTCAGTTTCCCAATCTATATCTGGGTAAAGTCCCCCATAATAACCACCTCACTATGATTTGCCACCTCGTCTATCTTGTTTAGTAGTAGATTTTCTGAGGACTCTGGTATATTAGGTGGTTTATAATAAACTCCTATTAGTAATGCGTAATTTTTCACCATAATTGCTCCACAATTCTTGTGTAAGATTATTTCTCAAAGTATGGCAACCGATAGGTGGTACAGAGTTAGACAAGTCTATATTCATGCACAACATTTATAATCCAGCCTGAGCCACTGGAATAAATCCAAAGCAGGTTTAACCAACCTAAGTTTACCCCATCCATAGGATTAGTAAATCTGGACCACTTGGTGATAAGTCTAAGATGGAATCAAAAGGACAACAGGGGGCTCCAAGTATGTAATAGCAATACAAAGGAGCATTTTTTTTGCAAATTATTCCAAAATTATGATGCTTTGCCTGATCTAGCAGAGTTAATTAATATTGAATTGCAGGACAGCTCTATTAACCCCTATTCAAAATCTGCTAACATCCTGCTGCAATGACTGGGGTCAAGAATAAAGCCTGTATTAGACAGGCAGACGAGCAAGTGATTGTCTAGAGGGAAGCGTTCCCTACTGGCAATCGCTTGATAGCTAGCGGAGGAGACAGCTGCTATTACATGCAGCGATCTCCTCTGCAGCATGGGAAGGAGCAATCGTTATGCCATTGCTCGTCTCCATACTGTCTAGTGGTTAGACAGCACGATCTTCTGCCAGCAAGCGCTGATTTTTAAACCCCTTCCCGCATTTTCACGTATATGCACAGTCGTGGCCAAAAGTTTTGAGAATGACACAAATATTAGTTTTCACAAAGTTTGCTGCTAAACTGCTTTAAATCTTTGTTTCAGTTGTTTCTGTGATGTAGTGAAATATAATTACACGCACTTCATACATTTCAAAGGCTTTATCGACAATTACATGACATTTATGCAAAGAGTCAGTATTTGCAGTGTTGACCCTTCTTTTTCAGGACCTCTTCAATTTGACTGGGCATGCTCACAATCAACTTCTGGCCAATTCCTGACTGATAGCAACCCATTCTTTCATAATCACTTCTTGGAGTTTTTCAGAATTAGTGGGTTTTTGTTTGTCCACCCGCCTCTTGAGGATTGACCACAAGTTCTCAATGGGATTAAGATCTGGTGAGTTTCCAGGCCATGGACCCAAAATGTCAACGTTTTGGTCCCCGAGCCACTTAGTTATCACTTTTGCCTTATGGCACGGTGCTCCATCGTGCTGGAAAATGCATTGTTCTTCACCAAACTGTTGTTGGATTGTTAGAAGAAGTTGCTGTTGGAGGGTGTTTTGGTACCATTCTTTATTCATGGCTGTGTTTTTGGCCAAAATTGCGAGTGAGCCCACTCCCTTGGATGAGAAGCAACCCCACACATGAATGGTCTCAGGATGCTTTACTGTTGGCATGACACAGGACTGATGGTAGCGCTCACCTTTTCTTCTCGGGCAAGCCTTTTTCCAGATGCCCCAAACAATCGGAAAGAGGCTTCATCGGAGAATATGACTTTGCCCCAGTCCTCAGCAGTCCATTCACCATACTTTCTGCAGAAGATCAATCTGTCCCTGATGTTTTTTTTGGAGAGAAGTCTTCCCCTCACTGTGCGTGCAGATGCGCTCACACCTGCCTGCTGCCATTCCTGAGCAAGCTCTGCACTGGTGGCACTCCGATCCCGCAGCTGAATCCTTTTTAGGAGACGATCCTGGCGCTTGCTGGACTTTCTTGGACGCCCTGAAGCCTTCTTAACAAGAATTGAACCTCTTTCCTTGAAGTTCTTGATGATCCTATAAATTGTTGATTGAGGTGCAATCTTAGTAGCCACAATATCCTTGCCTGTGAAGCCATTTTTATGTAACGCAATGATGGCTGCATGCGTTTCTTTGCAGGTCGCCATAGTTAACAATGGAAGAGCAATGATTTCAAGCATCACCCTCCTTTTAACATGTCAAGTCTGCCATTTTAACCCAATCAGCCTGACATAATGATCTCCAGCCTTGTGCTCGTCAACATTCTCACCTAAGTTAACAAGACGATTACTGAAATGATCTCAGCAGGTCCTTTAATGACAG
The DNA here is from genome assembly GCF_905171765.1 of Bufo bufo. Classification (NCBI taxonomy): domain Eukaryota; kingdom Metazoa; phylum Chordata; class Amphibia; order Anura; family Bufonidae; genus Bufo; species Bufo bufo. Next base: position 196,446,832 of record NC_053390.1, read on the forward strand.
CAATGAAATGCAGTGGAAAGGTTTTTGGGGGATTAAGTTAATTTTTATGCCAAAGAAGGACTATGCAATTCATCTGATCACTCTTCATAACATTCTGGAGTATATGCAAATTGCTATTATAAAAACTTAAGCAGCAACTTTTCCAATATTTATGTAATTCTCAAAACTTTTGGCCATGACTGTACAGTGGATATAAAAAGTCTACACACCCCTGTTAAAATGTCAGGTTTCTGTGATGTAAAAAAAATGAGACAAAGATAAATCATTTCCGAACTTTTTATACCTTTAATGTTACCTATAAACTGTATCACTCAATTAAAAAACAAACAAATCTCTTAGGTGGAGGGAAGAAAAAAAAAACTAAAATAATGTGGTTGCATAAGTGTGCACACCCTCTTTTAACTGGGGATGTAGCTGAGGTCAGAATTAAGCAATCACATTCAAAATCATGTTAAATAGGAGTCAGCATACACCTGCCATCATTTAAAGTGCCTCTGATTAACCCCAAATAAAGTTCAGCTACTCTAGTTGGTCTTTCCTGAAATTTTCTTAGTCGCATCCCACAGCAAAAGCCATGGTCCACAGAGAGCTTCCAAAGAATCAGAGAGATCTCATTGTTAAAAGGTATCAGTCAGGAGAAGGGTACAAAAGAATTTCCAAGGCATTAGATATACCATGGAACACAGTGAAGACGGTCATCATCAAGTGGAGAAAATATGGCACAACAGTGACATTACCAAGAACTGGACGTCCCTCCAAATTTGATGAAAAGACGAGAAGAAAACTGGTCTGGGAGGCAACCAAGAGGCCTACAGCAACATTAAAGGAGCTGCAGTAATATTTGGCAAGTACTGGCTGTGTGGTACATGTGACAACAATCTCCCGTATTCTTCAAATGTCTGGGCTATAGCTGAAGAGTGGCAAGACGAAAGCCTTTTCTTAAGAAGAAAAACATCCACGCCAGGCTACATTTTGTAAAAACACATCTGAAGTCTCCCAAAAGCATGTGGGAAAAGGTGTTGATGGTCTAATGAAACCAAGGTTGAACTTTTTGGCCATAATTCCAAAAAATATGTTTGGCGCAAAAACAACACTGCACATCAGCAAAAGAACACCATACCCATAGTGAAGCATGGTGGTGGCAGCATCATGCTTTGGGGCTGTTTTTCTTCAGCTGGAACTGGGGCCTCAGTTAAGCTGGGGCCTCAGTTAAGAGGGAATTATGAACAGTTCCAAATACCAGTCAATATTGGCACAAAACCTGCAGGCTTCTGCTAGAAAGCTGAACATAAAGAGGAACTTCATCTTTCAGCATGACAACGAGCTAAAGCATACATCCAAATCAGCAAAGGATTGGCTTCACCAGAAGAAGATTAAAGTTTTGGAATGGCCCAGTCAGAGGCCAGTCCTGAATCAGATTGAAAATCTGTGGGGTGATCTGAAGAGGGCTGTGCACAGGAAATGCCCTCGCAATGTGGCAGATTTGGAGTGTTTTTGCAAAGAAGAGTGGGCAAATCTTGCCAAGTCAAAATGTGCCATGCTGATAGACTGAATGTTGTAATAAAATCAAAAGGTGCTTCAACAAAGTATTAGTTTAAGGGTGTGCACACAATATGCAACCATATTATTTTATTTTTATATTTTTTCTTCCCTCTACCTAAAAGATTTCAGTTTGTTTTTCAATTGAGTTGTACAGTTTATAGGTCAAATTAAACTTTTTGGGAGTTTCTACTCTAGGGGTGCATGAGGGGATCTTCAAATGTGACATGGCAACTTAAAATTATCCCAGTGAAATCTGCCATCCAAAAATCATATGGCATTCCTTTCCTTCTGCGCCCTGCTGTGTGCCTGTACAGCAGTTTACAGACACATATGGGGTGTTTCTGTAAACTACAGAATCAGGGCAATAAATATTGAGTTTTGTTTGGCTGTTAACCCTTGCTTTCTTACTGGAAAAATGGATTAAAATGGAAAATCTGCCAAAAAAGTAAAATCTACATTTTCCTTTAATTTTTGTGGAACACCTAAAGGGTAAACAAAGTTTGTAAAATCACTTTTGAATACCTTGAGGGGTGAAGTTTCTAAAATGGGGACATTTATGGGTGGTTTCTGTGAGGAATAGGGATTAATATTTACTGTCAGCCATGTCCTCACACCCCCATTTTTGCTGACAGATAGCAGAGGTAGTGAACTCCACAGGAGGGCCCTGCTTCAAAGCCCCAGCCCTGGCTGTCATTTGATTCACCTCTTGGCCTGTTCATCAGTGTACATGTAAAATAAGTTTCCACCCCCCAGCCATCTGAGTGTCAGCAGGCAAGGAAGAAAGCCCCAGGGGTCCAGGCTTCAAGGGGGCCCCAGATGGAGAAGGTCACACCTCAGTCAACCAGTTTGGAGCCAAGCTAAATCCTGCAGGAAAACCCCCAGCAGGAGGTATCAGCCCTTGCCCAGGATCAATGATACCTCCCAGACATGTTGGCACCTACCTTTGATAAGGAATCATGAATCGCCTGGCCATCGCAGGCGCAAACCGGATACATATTTGTGTCCCGGTGGCCACGATGTACGTGCCCATGGTCTTTGTTTAATGGGGCGAGGTCAGGGAAGGGAGATATCCATATCTCCCTGTAGAAACCACATAACGGTACCAGGTTTGGACTCTACTTGTAGTTGAAACCCATGCAGGTCCGTTGGTCCCAGAACCATCTCCCTGTGACCCTCTGGTCTGGAGCTATGAACCCTAAAGGGTTTTGTGGGTCATTTGCTGCCAGCCCAGAAGAGGGGGAGTGGACCTCTCCCTGAGGCCGGGAGGGGATGGGCCGGCTACAGGTTAAAAGGCTTGTGCCAGCAAGCGGGTCTGTCTTTCTCTGAAGAAGGGTCACATTGTGTAATGTGTTTAGAGGGAGACAGGAACTAGCTGAGATCACGGCCCTTCATGTGGACTGCAGCAAAGAACACCTCACCACCAAAAGGAACTTTCATCTACCTGGTAACTGACTTTTACACTGCTTAACCCTGTTGTACCCATATAATCTGTAACCTCAGACCACTGTATATATTCTCTGTGTATATTGTGTTAAATCTAGTGTGCCCTTATGGCGAATAAATATATAATTGAATCTTGTGCTATCTTGTATCTCGATCACGAATCCCCACGTCCGTCTTTTGGCCTAGTTATAAGCTACCGCAGGTTGGTTTCTAACCCTATATAATCCCGTTAGCGGACTGGGCTTATATCAAACGAGAAGCTGCTGGCAAATTTCTCGGGCTGAGACAGCGCTGTTTTCACTGCGGCAGTGAAAAGGCTCTCTCAGCTTGTTGCCTCTCTGGGCCCGCGTGGACAAGAGGTGTGTGTGTAAACTGTACCAAGAGGATCTTACCTGCTCCTCTGGAGGGCGTAACGTCATGTTTTTGTTAACCAGGGACAATACCGCGTAGTTGACGTCATGCGGGCACGAGGTGTGGTATTTGTCACATATTGGTGGCAGCAAAGTGGGATCGAGATACTAGTGTGTGTGAGTGTGAGACCCATACTCCCAGACACTAAAGACGACCAGAAGTAGCTTTTGCCACTGGAGTCTTAAGGTCAGCTCAACACTAGACAGTCTGAGTGCAAATACAATAAGGTGTGTGGGCATCAGGTTACAGTCTGTGTCAGTGACCATCCGTTGCAATGACGGCCAGTATCACAAGGAGAAAAGCTAAGGAGATGGCCGATGCTTTGAATGGTGGCGGGGAGGATGCAGTCCAGAAGGTTGGCGGAGAGGAGGTGGAAGGCGATTCTCTGCAAGGCGAGGGGGAGCACAGCCAAAGCTCCCCAAGGAGCCAGTTGCCAGAGGTGAGGTCCGCGGTGGGCCTCACTCCACCTGCCCATCCCCCCAGCCAAGCTGGCTCAGCTGCTCTCCTACAAGCTGCCATGGACCGTCTCCAGGCCGGAGACCAGGCAGCCTCTAAGCTCCTCCTGGCGGCTGCAGAGCGTCACGAGCAAGCAGAGGCTGCAGAGCATCGTGAGCAGGCTGCAGAACGACGCGAGTAGGCCAAGCGTGAGCACCAGCTACAAATGCTCCAGCTGAAGCTCCAATTCCAGCAGCCCTCCCCAGCCCAATGTGAGTCTCCAGAGGTCCGGATTCCCAAACTGAGGGCGGAGGACTTTCCCCTACTGGACAAAGATGGGGACCTGGACACCTTTTTGTTGGCATTTAAGACGGCCTGCCATCAGTACCAGCTGCCAGAGGACCAGTGGGTCAGATTCCTTACACCACGGCTCAGGTGAAAAGCCCTTGAAATTGTGTGTGGGTGGGGGTGGTCCCTTGACAATGTTCAACCGGTCACCGTGGGCCAGGCCGTGGCCATGGGACTTAGAGACACCGGCGCTGAGATGATACTGGTACGGCCTGAACTGGTGGCACCCCATGATTTACTGCCCGGGAGATCCCTTACTGTCTCCGGGATTGGAGGAGTAGAACCGGCGCTGCCCGTCACCAAGGTCTATTTGGACTGGGCGCCGGTCGAGGAGTAAGGGAGGTGGGGGTATCCGCAAATATCCCTGACAGTGTTTTTCTGGGGACGGACCTGGGGCGGCTTGTGTCTAAGTATGTGGCCGCTGACACCCCGAGGTCCGATTCCCCAGAATGTGATGTAATGTCCCCCCCTGATGATACTGTGAATGTACCTAACATGCCTGCTGATGGGTATGTGGGGGAGGGGGATGTAATGTGTGCCTCTCCCCTCAGTGGGGAGGGGGTCATTCCTGCCAGCTGTGCTGGAGCCCCAGGGTGTGGCCAGCAAGCCTGCTGGAACCTGTTGTCCTCCAGTGTGGTGACTGAGGGGACAAGCAGGGGGAAGACAGCTGCGGGGGAGGAGGATGCAAATGAGGTCAGGGCGGTGGCAGCGGCCATAGCTGCTGTCATGCGCAGTTGGAGTGCTGGGGCCCCTTAGGGGTCTGATGGCTCTCCCCCTTCCGACCAAGTGGCTGCCGAGTCAGATGGAGGCCAGGAGACAGGTCCTGGGGACGTGGCAGTCTCGTCTATTCTGGCCAGGTCCAGTCAGGAGTTTCAGGCAGAGTTAGTGGCTGACGCCAGCCTGAACGCTCTGAAGGAGCAAGCGGAACAGCCTCCTCGGACTCAGACCTCGAGAGGATGGTCTGGGACCAAGGAAGGCTGTACCGGGTCATCGTCCAGCAGGGCTCACGGGAGGCGTGGCCTAGGGACCGACAGCTAGTGGTACCCTATCAGTTCAGGACGGAGTTGTTGCAGGTTGCGCATGAGATTCCGATGGCTGGACACCTAGGGATCGCTAAGACAAGGACCAGATTAGCCCAGCATTTCTACTGACCAAAGATAGGGGCTGATGTGGTTGCCTACTGCCGTTCATGTGACACCTGCCAGCAGGTGGGGAAGGCTGGGCGGCGCCCCAAAGCCCCACTGGTAACGCTGCCCATAATTGAAGAGCCTTTCAGGAGGGTGGCTGTGGATCTAATTGGACCGCTGTCCATTCCCAGCAGCTCCGGGAAATGCTTCATATTGACGGTAGTAGACTATGCCACCCAGTACCCGGAGGTGGTAGCCTTGTCCTCCATTCGGGCCGACAAGGTGGCCACTGCCTTGCTGGAGATTTTCTCCAGAGTGGGCTTTCCCCAGGAAATGCTCACCGACCGGGAGACCTAGTTCATGTCGCAATTGATGGAGTCCCTCTGTAGGCAAACACAGGTGCAACATCTGGTGACCAACCCGTACCACCCACAGACAAACGGCCTGTGTGAACGGTTTAATGGCACCTTAAAGCAGATGCTTAAGATGTTGGTCGACTCCCACAGGCGTGACTGGAAGCGGTACCTCCCACATCTACTGTTTGCCTACCGAGAGGTCCCACAGGCCTCCACGGGGTTCTCCCTCTTCGAACTCTTGTACGGGCGACGTGTGCGGGGGCCCTTGGCTCTGGTGAAAGAGGCCTGGGAGGGAGATGTAGCCACCCCTGGAGTGTCGGTCGTCGAGTATGTCATGCGCTGGTGCAGGCCTTGTCGCAGCTGGTGCATGATAATATGGAGCGGGCCCAGGCCGACCAGAAGCGATGGTATGACCAGAACTGTCTTTCTCTGAAGAAGGGTCACATCGTGCAATGTGTTTAGAGGGACCCAGGAACTAGCTGAGATCACGGCCCTTCATGTGGACTGCAGCAAAGAACACCTCACCACCAAAAGGAACTTTCATCTACCCGGTAACTGACTTTTACACTGCTTAACCCTGTTGTACCCATATAATCTGTAACCTCAGACCACTGAATATATTCTCTGTGTATATTGTGTTAAATCTAGTGTGCCCTTACGGCGAATAAATATATAATTGAATCTTGTGCTATCTTGTATCTCGATCACAAATCCCCACGTCCGTCTTTTGGCCTAGTTATAAGCTACCGCAGGTTGGTTTCTGACCCTATATAATCCCGTTAACGGACCGGGCTTATATCAAACGAGAAGCTGGTGGCAGATTTCCCGGACTGAGACAGCGCTGTTTTCACTGCGGCAGTGAAAAGGCTCTCTCAGCTTGTTGCCTCTCTGGGCCCGCGTGGACAGGAGGTGTGTGTGTGTAAACTGTACCAAGCGGATCTTACCTGCTCCTCTGGAGGGCGTAACGTCACGTTTTTGGTAACCAGGGACAATGCTGCGTCTCGTGAGCTCGCCGTAGTTGACATCAAGCGGGCACGAGGCGTCGTATTCGTCACAGTTTTTATTATGTAAGCCCCACAATGTGACTTCAGACCTGAACTGGTCCTTAAAAAGTGAATTTTGGAAATTTTCTGAAAAATTTCAAGATTTGCTTCTAAACTTCTAATCTCTTCTTACTTCTTTAATCATGAGCTGCCGGCTAAAGGACCTGTGGTGACGTCACATCACATGGTACAATCACATGGCCCATCACCGTGGTGATGGACCATGTGATTGGACCATGTGATGATCTCAGTGACGTCACCACAGGTCCTTTGACAGGTCCTGAAGAAAGAACAGGAGACCGGCAGCTACGCGATCAATTGGAGGAGGTGAGTTAATTATTATAATTTTTTTAACCCTCAATTGACCTTCTACTAAGCATTCTGTATTAAAGAATGCTATTATTTTCCCTTATAACCATGTTATAAGGGAAAATAATTACATCTACACACCACCGAACCCAAACCTGCAGTTCAGTGAAGAAGTTCGGGTCTGGGTACCACATTCAGGTTTTTATCACGCGCGTGCAAAACGCATTGCACCCGCGCGATAAAAACTGAACAACGGAACGCAATCGCAGTCAAAACTGACTGCAATTGGGTACCTACTCGCGCGGGTTTGCCGCAGTACACCCGGGACTCATCCTGAAGAAATCCGTCACGCCCGTGTGAACTCAGCCTTAGATGTCATGAGCCATAGTGACTTCAGCATGTCACATCCCCCCCAGCCTACTAGTCACCCCTATTTCTGCCAAAGTGCTACTATTAGGCACTGCCTATACAGGGAGTGCAGAATTATTAGGCAAGTTGTATTTTTGAGGATTAATTTTATTATTGAACAACAACCATGTTCTCAATGAACCCAAAAAACTCATTAATATCAAAGCTGAATATTTTTGGAAGTAGTTTTTAGTTTGTTTTTAGTTTTAGCTATTTTAGGGGGATAGCTGTGTGTGCAGGTGACTATTACTGTGCATAATTATTAGGCAACTTAACAAAAAACAAATATATACCCATTTCAATTATTTATTTTTACCAGTGAAACCAATATAACATCTCAACATTCACAAATATACATTTCTGACATTCAAAAACAAAACAAAAACAAATCAGTGACCAATATAGCCACCTTTCTTTGCAAGGACACTCAAAAGCCTGCCATCCATGGATTCTGTCAGTGTTTTGATCTGTTCACCATCAACATTGCGTGCAGCAGCAACCACAGCCTCCCAGACACTGTTCAGAGAGGTGTACTGTTTTCCCTCCTTGTAAATCTCACATTTGATGATGGACCACAGGTTCTCAATGGGGTTCAGATCAGGTGAACAAGGAGGCCATGTCATTAGATTTTCTTCTTTTATACCCTTTCTTGCCAGCCACGCTGTGGAGTACCTGGACGCGTGTGATGGAGCATTGTCCTGCATGAAAATCATGTTTTTCTTGAAGGATGCAGACTTCTTCCTGTACCACTGCTTGATGAAGGTGTCTTCCAGAAACTGGCAGTAGGACTGGGAGTTGAGCTTGACTCCATCCTCAACCCGAAAAGGCCCCACAAGCTCATCTTTGATGATACCAGCCCAAACCAGTACTCCACCTCCACCTTGCTGGCGTCTGAGTCGGACTGGAGCTCTCTGCCCTTTACCAATCCAGCCACGGGCCCATCCATCTGGCCCATCAAGACTCACTCTCGTTTCATCAGTCCATAAAACCTTAGAAAAATCAGTCTTGAGATATTTCTTGGCCCAGTCTTGACGTTTCAGCTTGTGTGTCTTGTTCAGTGGTGGTCGTCTTTCAGCCTTTCTTACCTTGGCCATGTCTCTGAGTATTGCACACCTTGTGCTTTTGGGCACTCCAGTGATGTTGCAGCTCTGAAATATGGCCAAACTGGTGGCAAGTGGCATCTTGGCAGCTGCACGCTTGACTTTTCTCAGTTCATGGGCAGTTATTTTGCGCCTTGGTTTTTCCACACGCTTCTTGCGACCCTGTTGACTATTTTGAATGAAACGCTTGATTGTTTGATGATCACGCTTCAGAAGCTTTGCAATTTTAAGAGTGCTGCATCCCTCTGCAAGATATCTCACTATTTTTGACTTTTCTGAGCCTGTCAAGTCCTTCTTTTGACCCATTTTGCCAAAGGAAAGGAAGTTGCCTAATAATTATGCACACCTAATATAGGGTGTTGATGTCATTAGACCACACCCCTTCTCATTACAGAGATGCACATCACCTAATATGCTTAATTGGTAGTAGGCTTTCGAGCCTATACAGCTTGGAGTAAGACAACATGCATAAAGAGGATGATGTGGTCAAAATACTCATTTGCCTAATAATTCTGCACTCCCTGTATAGTATTAAATAGGTATTATTTAAGGTATTATATACAGTGGGGGAAATAATTATTTGACCCCTCACTGATTTTGTAATTTTGTCCAATGACAAAGAAATGAAAAGTCTCAGAACAGTATCATTTCAATGGTAGGTTTATTGTAACAGTGGCAGATAGCACATCAAAAGGAAAATCGAAAAAATAACTTTAAATAAAAGATAGCAACTGATTTGCATTTCATTGAGTGAAATAAGTATTTGAACCCCTACCAACCATTAAGAGTTCTGGCTCCCACAGAGTGGTTAGACACTTCTACTCAATTAGTCACCCTCATTAAGGACACCTGTCTTAACTAGTCACCTGTATAAAAGACACCTGTCCACAGAATCAATCAATCAAGCAGACTCCAAACTCTCCAACATGGGAAAGACCAAAGAGCTGTCCAAGGATGTCAGAGACAAAATTGTAGACCTGCACAAGGCTGGAATGGGCTACAAAACCATTAGCAAGAAGCTGGGAGAGAAGGTGACAACTGTTGGTGCGATTGTTCGAAAATGGAAGGAGCACAAAATGACCATCAATCGACCTCGCTCTGGGGCTCCACGCAAGATCTCACCTCGTGGGGTGTCAATGGTTCTGAGAAAGGTGAAAAAGCATCCTAGAACTACACGGGAGGAGTTAGTTAATGACCTCAAATTAGCAGGGACCACAGTCACCAAGAAAACCATTGGAAACACATTACACCGCAATGGATTAAAATCCTGCAGGGCTCGCAAGGTCCCCCTGCTCAGGAAGGCACATGTGCAGGCCCGTCTGAAGTTTGCCAATGAACACCTGAATGATTCAGAGAGTGACTGGGAGAAGGTGCTGTGGTCTGATGAGACCAAAATAGAGCTCTTTGGCATTAACTCAACTCGCTGTGTTTGGAGGAAGAAAAATGCTGCCTATGACCCCCAAAACACCGTCCCCACCGTCAAGCATGGGGGTGGAAACATTTTGCTTTGGGGGTGTTTTTCTGCTAAGGGCACAGGACAACTTATTCGCATAAACGGGAAAATGGACGGAGCCATGTATCGTGAAATCCTGAGCGACAACCTCCTTCCCTCTGCCAGGAAACTGAAAATGGGTCGTGGATGGGTGTTCCAGCACGACAATGACCCAAAACATACAGCAAAGGCAACAAAGGAGTGGCTCAAGAAGAAGCACATTAAGGTCATGGAGTGGCCTAGTCAGTCTCCGGACCTTAATCCAATCGAAAACCTATGGAGGGAGCTCAAGCTCAGAGTTGCACAGAGACAGCCTCGAAACCTTAGGGATTTAGAGATGATCTGCAAAGAGGAGTGGACCAACATTCCTCCTAAAATGTGCGCAAACTTGGTCATCAATTACAAGAAACGTTTGACCTCTGTGCTTGCAAACAAGGGTTTTTCCACCAAGTATTAAGTCTTTTTTTGTTAGAGGGTTCAAATACTTATTTCACTCAATGAAATGCAAATCAGTTGCTATCTTTTATTTAAAGTTATTTTTTCGATTTTCCTTTTGATGTGCTATCTGCCACTGTTACAATAAACCTACCATTGAAATGATACTGTTCTGAGACTTTTCATTTCTTTGTCATTGGACAAACTTACAAAATCAGTGAGGGGTCAAATAATTATTTCCCCCACTGTAGGTATTATTCCAGTGTTACTTGAAAAATTGTGCAGCCATTAGACACCATTTCAGCCTTGTGCAGCATCAGAGCATGTATTTTTACTCTTAACACTCCTTTGCATGGGCCAACTCAGGAGGCAATTAAACGGTTCATTCCTGATCATTGCCTGCATGTCAGAGGAGGTGAGAACTGCAGGGGACGAGCAATTATAGCTGTGATCGCTTGTCCTCATAGAGAATCATTGTTTCTTGGTAGTAGATCTCTGTTTACACAGCATGATCTACTGCCCAGAAACTATCAGGGTATGGCCACAAATTCAGGTTTCTTGATGCGGTTTTGAAAGACAAAACCGGGAGTGAATTTAAAAAAAAGAAAAGTATTATCTGTTCTTTGTACTTTTTCTCCTGTAATGATCCATTTCTTGCTTTTGGTTTCCAGAACTGCATTAGTAAATCTGAACGTATGGCTTTACCCTGATTTTTGGTGTCCGCATCCCCTTAGGTGTCTTGTGTGTACTAACTCATGTATCACTAATTTTTATTTAAAAGTAACTGATAAGGAGACATCAGAGCAGTCAGATGAGGAGAAAGCTGAAGCCTTTATATGGCCCATAAGTACATTTTTAGTTATAGAGAAGATTTATTTGCCTGTAAGACAGCAGATCATTCCATAATCCACACACTGACATGAAAGTAGTAAAGACCCTCAGTGTAAGAAAAAAAATCACAGTGGCCATTGAGTAAAGGTGGCCATACTCCTAGCAAGAGTTAGGGCTCATTCAGATAAGTGATATTAAACTGGTTTGTGTTCCGGCTTGTGAACAAGGACGCATTTTATATACAGAATCCTTCTGATGATTTCCACGTCCTGTCTGTTTTTCTTGTAGACTCACTCAAGTAAATGAATCTTGAGGGAAAATCAGAGCTCAGTGGTTCATGTTATGATTTTTCCAGTCATAGCATACACCATCCATTGATGGAGATGCCTTTAGACTTGTTCATTAGGCTTATAACTTACTGTCAGCTGTGTAACGGTATATTTAGATGAGATGTTTTCAACTACACAATCAAAACTGTATTCAAAAAAATATTTAAAACCGCTCTCAGTTTTAATAGTCAATAAAGGGGGGTGAGAGGTCAGATCTGAGGTATGTCTGCACTCTGGATTATCTGGAGTAAACACGTAAATCAGAAAGGATAATCCTAAAACATAACATTTAATTCAGTATACCAATAAAAATCCTAAATATAATGTGCGAAGACCAATGATGCCAATGATTATCCCAAAACATAGATACAGTAATTTAAAGTGCACGGCGGCACTGAGTAACCAGCGAGTCCTACCGGTACCCAGGGACGGTCGTCAGATGCTACACCACACGATGTATTGATAGTTGTTCATCCTGTATGGATATCCGGATAAACATCAGGGAAAAACAAACGGCTGGCAGTCAAACACATATGTGCAGGGTCCCTATACGATCCCTATAGCTGTCTAGCCAGTCAGCCCTGATACTAAAGGTATGGTAGCAGCCTGACCACAGGGCACTCGTCCTTATAAGGACGACCCCGTCCGGGACCTGTCCCTCAAACTGAAATGCTGTATGTCCCTAAAAATGCATGAGCAAAATCCCTACATGCATGTTTCACTGCCAGGACATGGGGCAGTTCATCAGGGGAGATGAAAGAAAATCAAACAGATCGATCCCTAAATGAAATGATCAAACCTGCAGACCAGAAATGACACGGTCAGTCAGCTGGTCTTGAGGTACGCCAAGATGGTCGGGTCCTCCGTGGGCTACCTCATAGATAAGAGGTGAAGGAGTAATGCAGTATACAGGTAAATATAGCTGCATATGGGACGCCAACTAACCTGGTGTTCCCTCCTCGTTTAAATACATGCCTGGTTCCCGCTGCTGCCATCTGTAAAATCCACGGCCAATGAACGCGCCCGCACGTAAGCGCAGCGCATGCGTCCATCGCAACATCGGGACGAGGCCTGGAGCGCAGGAAAAGTGCCTGATTTACATAGCACTCCTGCGCATGCGCAATCTCGTACTGGATATCACGAGATCGCGGAGGCTATTCAAGACAGCAAAGATAATCTGAAGCAACTATAATGTCGATTGCTTCATAATATTCGATGGTGTAAAAACGATCGGACATTCGAAAATACACCCGAATATTCTGAACCACAATCGGTTCTGATTGAAGATATTCGAGGCTATTCATCCAGTGTTGGATAAAATCGACTCATGTACAATGATACAAACAAGGAGACAGGTCACAGTAAGTCAATAAGGAAAGGTCTAATCAGTGTTAGTTACCGACCAATAGACATAATAGATCGTGAGAAAAATGATACAATGAAACGATATCAAATGAATGTCAGAAATAAAGGCCCTAGGCAGATTGCTGCCGACTTAAAGGGAAGGGGCATTACAGACAAAATACTGCCAATAAACTGGTGGTGACAGTCACAAAGAACAGGCATTTGTCTACAAGAAACAGCTATAATTCAGCTGTTCATTGAGACCATTTGGAGTAACCGTCTATAGGAGGAAAATCCACCGTGACTCGCGCTGTAGTAGGATCTTATCCCAATCTCCCCCTCGTTTGGGGGGGCTTACAGCCTCGATGCCCATGACCTTGATAACCTTGGGGTTCCCTTGATGCGAATCGCAAACATGACGGGCCACAGCAGTATCACGCCGCTTTTCTATATCCAGGAGATGTTCTCCTATGCGCCTGCGTAGCTCTCGCTTCATTTTGCCTATGTACTCTTTTTGACAAATACATGTTATTTTGTATATCACCCCCGCAGTCCTGCATGAAATAAAGTCCCTGATGTTGAAGCTGCGTTTGAGATTGGTGCTGTAAAAAGTTTTACCAGGGTTGATGTTATTACAAGCCACGCAGCCACTGCATCTGAAACAACCCACAGGGCGACGACTCAGCCAGGTATTTGGTGTAGATGGTGGAGCAAGGTGACTATGTACCAGTAAGTCCTTAAGACTTTGGCCTCTTCTGAACGTCACCTGTGGGTATTCATGCAGAACCTCACGGACTTCTGGGTCCATAAGGAGGATAGGCCAGTGTCATGCCAGGATCTCTCTGGATTTCTTGGCAGAGCCATCAAAAGTAGTGATGAACCGTACCTTCCTATCGCCCTCCTGTTTTTTCTTTGGAGTCAGTAGTGTCTCTCTAGGGGTGTTTGCCGCTTTCTGGAAGGCCCCTCTCAGTACCCTGTCAGGATAGCCCCTGGCCCTAAACCTCTGTCAAAGGTCGGTTGCCTGGTGTAGGAATTCTTGCTCATCAGAGCAGTTCCTGCGCAAGCGCAGGTACTGCCCATAGGGTATACCTTTCTTTAATGGCAGTGGGTGGCTACTCTGCCAATGCAGGACTGAATTTGTAGCCGTTGTCTTACGAAAGATAGTTGTAGAGAGCTCCCCTCCAGACTTCTTGGAAATGAGGACATCCAAAAAGGGAAGGGAACTGTCTTTGACCTCATAGGTAAAATGAAGGCCAATACTATTGCCATTAAGAGAGTCCACGAACTGTTTGAATTCTAGAGCACTAGCATTCCAAACTATGAGGATATCGTCGATGTACCGGGCCCATAATGTTATGGGCCCGGTCATCGACTCGCCCTCGCCAAAGACGACAGTAGCCTCCCACCAGCCCAGGAGCAAGTTGGCATAAGACGGCGCACAGGAACAACCCATGGCCGTACCCCTGAGCTGGTGGTAGAGGCGACCGTCAAACATAAAGAAGTTGTGTGTCAGCAAAAATCTGAGCAGCTGTAGAACAAAAACATTATGCTCCCTGAACTGCTGCCCCCGCATGCTGAGGTAATAGCTCACTGCCATCAATCCAGCCTCATGTGGTATGGAGGAGTAGAGGGCCTCCACATCCACACTGGCTAGCAGAGAGTTGTCCTCTATGCAAATCCCTTCCACCCGCTTTAAAAGATCCATCGTATCGTGGGTAAAAGACGGGAGTGCAACAACAAATGGCATCAAAATCTGATCTATGTACACCCCTATATTTTGTCCAATACTCCCAATGCCAGCCACGATTGGTCTCCCCTTAAGTGGTCTAAGGCCCTTGTGGACCTTATAAAACGTGACCATAACCGGGTGCCTGGGGTACATAAAGTCAAACTCGTCTTGTGAGATGAGGTTCTCTGCTCTGCCTGCCAACAGAATCTCCCTTAGCTCAACTAAGTATGGTGCTGTCGGATTGGACATCAATATCTGATAGCTGTTCCTATCCTTTAGGATATGTTCACACATAGACTGATAACCTTGTCGGTTAATGATCACTGTGTTTCCACCCTTGTCGGATGGTTTTATAACTATATCCTTGTCCTCATTCAAGGACCTAATTGCACAATGTTCCTCAGATGAACAGTTGTTGTATTGCGGGAAATGTTGCATAGCCATCATGTCGGCACTGACAAGTTGCAAGAAGACGTCTATACATGAAATATCACCTGCTGGCGCCCTGTGGGTTGTTTCAGATGCAGTGGCTGCGTGGCTTGTAATAACATCAACCCTGGTAAAACTTTTTACAGCACCAATCTCAAACGCAGCTTCAACATCAGGGACTTTATTTCATGCAGGACTGCGGGGGTGATATACAAAATAACATGTATTTGTCAAAAAGAGTACATAGGCAAAATGAAGCGAGAGCTACGCAGGCGCATAGGAGAACATCTCCTGGATATAGAAAAGCGGCGTGATACTGCTGTGGCCCGTCATGTTTGCGATTCGCATCAAGGGAACCCCAAGGTTATCAAGGTCATGGGCACCGAGGCTGTAAGCCCCCCAAACGAGGGAGAGATTGGGATAAGATCCTACTACAGCGCGAGTCACGGTGGATTTTCCTCCTACAGACGGTTACTCCAAATGGTCTCAATGAACAGCTGAATTATAGCTGTTTCTTGTAGACAAATGCCTGTTCTTTGTGACTGTCACCACCAGTTTATTGGCAGTATTTTGTCTGTAATGCCCCTTCCCTTTAAGTCGGCAGCAATCTGCCTAGGGCCTTTATTTCTGACATTCATTTGATATCGTTTCATTGTATCATTTTTCTCACGATCTATTATGTCTATTGGTCGGTAACTAACACTGATTAGACCTTTCCTTATTGACTTACTGTGACCTGTCTCCTTGTTTGTATCATTGTACATGAGTCGATTTTATCCAACACTGGATGAATAGCCTCGAATATCTTCAATCAGAACCGATTGTGGTTCAGAATATTCGGGTGTATTTTCGAATGTCCGATCGTTTTTACACCATCGAATATTATGAAGCAATCGACATTATAGTTGCTTCAGATTATCTTTGCTGTCTGGAATAGCCTCCGCGATCTCGTGATATCTAGTACGAGATTGCGCATGCGCAGGAGTGCTATGTCAATCAGGCACTTTTCCTGCGCTCCAGGCCTCGTCCCGATGTTGCGATGGACGCATGCGCTGCGCTTACGTGTGGGCGGGTGCGTTCATTGGCCGTGGATTTTACAGATGGCAGCAGCGGGAACCAGGCATGTATTTAAACGATGAGGGAACACCAGGTTAGTTGGCGTCCCATATGCAGCTATATTTACCTGTATACTGCATTACTCCTTCACCTCTTATCTATGAGGTAGCCCACGGAGGACCCGACCATCTTGGCGTACCTCAAGACCAGCTGACTGACCGTTTAATTTCTGGTCTGCAGATTTGATCATTTCATGTAGGGATCGATCTGTTTGATTTTCTTTCATCTCCCCTGATGAACTGCCCCATGTCCTGGCAGTGAAACATGCGTGTAGGGATTTTGTTCATGCATTTTTAGGGACATACAGCATTTCAGATTGAGGGACAGGTTCCGGACGGGGTCGTCCTTATAAGGACGAGTGCCCTGTGGTCAGGCTGCTACCATACCTTTAGTATCAGGGCCGACTGGCTAGACAGCTATAGGGACCGTATAGGGACCCTGCACATATGTGTTTGACTGCCAGCCGTTTGTTTTTCCCTGATGTTTATCCGGATATCCATACAGGATGAACAACTATCAATGTAGTGTACGGGAGTTGTAATACCCGTCACTACCAAAGTGTCACTTGGTGTGCTGTCGTCCCTCCTTAATTATGGGGAAATTGTTGTATGCCAGTTTTATAAAATGTAATGTAATGTGTGTATTTCCCTGTCACTGAAACTTGCACTTACAGGCCGGCTAGGGGTGTCATTCCAGCTCTTAGGCATTAGAGGGAGCTAGGGAGCCCTAGTTTATATAAGGGCCAGACAAGGAAGGGAAAGTCAGTGTAACCTGATCTAGTGTGGAGTGCAGAAGTCAGTCTAGACCACAGCTCAGAAGTTTCTAGAGCCTGAGGAAGTTTCCAGAAGCTGAGAGAGACAGAGGCAAAGATCAGGAAAGCAAGAGGTACTCAGAAAGACAGAGGAGGTACTGATTAAAGCTATAGCCAAGGATATAAAGCCAGAACTAGGTTAATGGGCCTTGGTGAAGATATGCTATATTCCAGGATCAGACAGAATTAGAGTGCTAGCTCCTGTGCTGCAAGTCCTGTGTTCAACACTCTGTAATTACCTTGCTATAACTGAATTGCCTGCATCGACCGAATTGCAAAATCGACTGTATACTAAGGAACTGCATTTCCTATATTGTCTCTGCTTGCGAAACTACTAAAGTTGGAGTTCTGTTTTAAGACTACGTTTCCTCAATTTATTCCTGCATCCGCAAACGGCGTGCCACCGTTTACTTGGCACTGGCGTCACGAACTATTTCTACCTATACCTGCCCTTGCAGAGAGTCAGCTGTACCAGGTTAGTGTATATTGCACTACATCACCCAGAAACACCTATTGCACACAACTTGAGTACGCTGCACCTCTCTTTTGGCGTCACGAACAGGATACGCACGCTTTCTAGTGCAAGAAGCGTGAACTTTGTGCCTTATACCGTTGCCCTGTGACCAAAGTGACATTTTCCTGTTTTATTCAAGTGGACTTTGTGGATTAAAAATCATACCCAAAGTGTGTCAAAAACTTCTAAAAAGCGCTGTACAGTATTGCGCTGCACAGAGGAAGAAAATCGCCGCATTGGAGTGTGGTTTTGTGGACTTTAAACATTCCTGCTTGCCGTCAGTGAATAGACAGCGTTTGTACCTAAAGATGGCCGCTGGGCTTGCTGAATTTACTGCTGCGTCACCTTCATCCCGAAAAGGCGGGAAAAATTGGCGCCTTTCTGAGGAAAAAGCGGGAAGAAGGTCAAGGGCAGGCGCCACGGCTTATCTGGACATTTGCATGTCTGCCAGCATGGACACCGCCCTCCATATACTGGAATACCTGGGGGGCGGCCTCCCAGTGCAGTGGGAGGAGCTGGCTGCTGTAATTGACGCGACCCTATCGCTCTCCTCAGAAGGATCGAGCATGTTGGATTGTGAACAGAGCGTTGCTGCAGCGTCCACACCTGTAATTGAAAAAATGACCGACACCGGTGTAGAGCCAGAGGAGGCTCCACCGGCCTACGCTCCGGGACCGGAGCAACCCGCCTGCCGCACCAGGGAGAAAGAACCCGAGCCCTACTATGGCTCATGGAGGGACTTTTTTCAGCCATCGTTCAAATGGTCTTCCCTGATGGCGGAGATTCGAGAGGCCGCTATCAAGCGGAACATAAAGACTAAGATCGTGTATGAGGAATTGACCAAGACCATCCACGAGAAGCATACGCACACCCAACCCCGCCTGGAAAGGAGAAAGGGAGTGGTGCTATCGTTTGACAAATCCCGTGGCTACGGGTTTATTCAGGACTATCTTACTGGCAGAGACCTCTATGTCAATCGAAGGTCTGTCAAAAGAGACTACCTCCCTTCGTACCAGCACAGCCTCCGCGAGGGAGAGGAAGTGGAGTACACCCCTGCCGAGGGCCTGCGAGGCCCCTATGCGACTGCTGTGACCCGTCCGAAGCGAGGACCTGAGGATTGGGAGGCAGAAGAAGGAGAAGACTACTCTGGCTGCGAGCGAGAACCGGAACGCTCTCCAGAGCCGGCCCATCACGCCTTTCAGGAGCGGAGCTCCTTCATCGGGCCGAACGTCTTCTGGCAGCCAACCGTGTTGGAGAAATGGGTGAGCCCCTATCCTTCCCCCGAGCTGCCTCGTCGGGAGAAGACAATATCTGAGCTGGAACAGTTAAAAGGACTGAGTGCTACCTTCCAGAACATCCGGATGGGACGGAGACCAGATGCAAGTCCAGAGCCTGAAGAGGCCGAGTCTGCGTCATCGGTGACTGTACCTGCGCCGGCGGCGCCAGCGGAGAACAGCGACTCCGACACAGAGAGTATCGGTGAGCAGATCGTCCGGCTGGAGGAGAAGTTGCGGGAGTTGCGTAAGACCTACACCGCCAGGATCCAGACACCGCCGAGGAAGGATGAGGTAAGGGTGCCTGTCACCACCCGTAGACCACCTTCTGTTGCCACCGCTCCGTCAGTGCCCCAGACCGGACCCGCGATTGCCGTGAATTGCTGCACCCAGAGCACCGGACCGCTTGCTGCGGCGGTGCCAAGCATGTCACCCCCTGCAGTGATCATGCCAGGGCCGGCACGGCCCACCAGAGGGTTCACCCCTAGGCCTATGGGGCCAATACCTATTAGGGGCCCCTTTACCCTGCAGCTGCCCCCTGATACCGTTATGTGGGCGCATCCTCCTGTAGAGGAATACTACAGAAGATACCTGCCAGCAGAGCCAAGCAGCTACAATATGCCACTGTGATCAGCCTGCTAGGCCTTTGATTTATTTCTTCAGAAGGTGATGTTAACCCTTCCAGGACAGGAGTCCTATGTTGCTGGTCCTTTGTTGCAGCTGCCAGTTTGTCCACGGCTCAGTGGTAGGTGTTGACCACTGAAATCACAAAGTCAGCAAGGCCACGTTTGTTTCCAGGACCTCCTGCCTGCTTTTGCTACCCCCGCCAAGTTGTGCCTGTTCCTTTGTTGCACCTTTTACCCTTCACCCCCTTTTCAGGTTGATCAGGGGTATTACAGCACTTGTCTTTGCTGTCCATTTTATTGTGCAACCATTTACCAAGGAACCGTGCCCGGAGACAGACTCAAAAGTACCTGAGCCTCTGAGATTCTTACTCTTTTAAAAGTATTGTGCCCAGAGATGGACTCCACCGCATGAGAGCCTCTGTGATTAATAAGAAATAACCTGGGTACGGACTCATGTTTGTTATTTGAGCCTCCAAGAACTTTTATACCGTTTTCTACTGTTTTATCATAGACTTATTCATTGTCATGGACTATCCTGGTTCTAATGTTACGCTGTGCCAGGTCAGCGCCCCCGTTCCATTCACTATCCTGAGAGAAGAGAACGACGCCCCTTGTCACCACACTTCACTTTTGCCAATTGGACCTGATGTAAATGTAAATGCAGATGAATTACATGTATGTATGCCTGCATGTCTCTATTTTCTATTTCAGGTAGAGATTCCAGTTGGGCGACCCATGATGGAGTACGAGGTCGTACTCAGCTTAAAGCAGTGGGGTATGTAGTGTACGGGAGTTGTAATACCCGTCACTACCAAAGTGTCACTTGGTGTGCTGTCGTCCCTCCTTAATTATGGGGAAATTGTTGTATGCCAGTTTTATAAAATGTAATGTAATGTGTGTATTTCCCTGTCACTGAAACTTGCACTTACAGGCCGGCTAGGGGTGTCATTCCAGCTCTTAGGCATTAGAGGGAGCTAGGGAGCCCTAGTTTATATAAGGGCCAGACAAGGAAGGGAAAGTCAGTGTAACCTGATCTAGTGTGGAGTGCAGAAGTCAGTCTAGACCACAGCTCAGAAGTTTCTAGAGCCTGAGGAAGTTTCCAGAAGCTGAGAGAGACAGAGGCAAAGATCAGGAAAGCAAGAGGTACTCAGAAAGACAGAGGAGGTACTGATTAAAGCTATAGCCAAGGATATAAAGCCAGAACTAGGTTAATGGGCCTTGGTGAAGATATGCTATATTCCAGGATCAGACAGAATTAGAGTGCTAGCTCCTGTGCTGCAAGTCCTGTGTTCAACACTCTGTAATTACCTTGCTATAACTGAATTGCCTGCATCGACCGAATTGCAAAATCGACTGTATACTAAGGAACTGCATTTCCTATATTGTCTCTGCTTGCGAAACTACTAAAGTTGGAGTTCTGTTTTAAGACTACGTTTCCTCAATTTATTCCTGCATCCGCAAACGGCGTGCCACCGTTTACTTGGCACTGGCGTCACGAACTATTTCTACCTATACCTGCCCTTGCAGAGAGTCAGCTGTACCAGGTTAGTGTATATTGCACTACATCACCCAGAAACACCTATTGCACACAACTTGAGTACGCTGCATCAATACATCGTGTGGTGTAGCATCTGACGACCGTCCCTTGGTACCGGTAGGACTCGCTGGTTACTCAGTGCCGCTGTGCACTTTAAATTACTGTATCTATGTTTTGGGATAATCATTGGCATCATTGATTAGTGGTTATTAACCGTGTATCCCAATGTTCGTCTTCGCACATTATATTTAGGATTTTTATTGGCATACTGAATTAAATGTTATGTTTTAGGATTATCCTTTCTGATTAAGGCTACTTTCAGACTAGCGTTCAGAGAGGATCCGTCTGGTGTCTGCACAGACGGATCCTCTCCTATAATGCAGACGTTTGGATCCGTTCAGAACGGATCCGTCTGCATTATAGTTTAGAAAAAATTCTAAGTCTGAAAGTTGTTCAGACGGATCCGTCCAGACATTACATTGAAAGTCAATGGGGGACGGATCCATTTGAAAATTGAGCCATATTGTGTCAACTTCAAACGGATCCGTCCCCATTGACTTACATTGTAAGTCTGGACGGATCCGTTTGTCTCCGCACGGCCAGGCGGACACCCGAAGCAGTGTTCGGGTGTCCGCCTGCTGAGCGGAGCGGAGGCTGAACGCTGCCAGACTGATGCATTTTGAGCGGATCCGCATCCACTCAGAATGCATTGGCAGCTAGACGGATGCGTTCGGGGCCGCTTGTGAGAGCCTTCAAACGGAGCTCACAAGCTGAGCCCCGACGCTAGTGTGAAAGTAGCCTTACGCTCTCAGTTTTACCTGGATTTTCTGCGGTTTTGTGTTTATTTGACGTGCATTTTTTCCAGGTTAAAAATCAAACATAAATGTATTTCATTTGTATAAACTGAATGGCCAATAACTATATCACAAAGCTAGAGCAATCACGGTAAAACCAAATTTGTAACATTGTTTTTTGCCTCATGGTCAAAATCATTTTATATAGCTACTGTATACGCTCAAATCAATAGGCAGCCTTAGCCAAATCAATAGGGGGTGTGAACACTAAACATGCCTAGGGCAGCATAAACTCGAAATACAGCTGTGGGCATGGTTGTAGCATAAATGCATGAAATCACATATGCAGTTTTGAATTTTCTTGTTTTCAGGAGTGCATTCAAAGAAATGAAAATGAAGGGTCTATGCACCTTCTCTCATTTGTATCCACTTCTGTTTTTGTCTTTCAAAGGAGTTGTTTACCCCGAGGGACGTTTTCTACCACCAAACCTTTCCCCAGCCCCTCCCCCGCCGAGCAAGGCGGTAGTAGTCATACTTACCCGTTCCTGGCCGTTGGCTCTATTGCTGCCCTACCAGCTCAGCAGCTCCTGGGTCTCCCCGCATCCCTGATCAGGCAAGTATGATTCCCACCAGGGGTTCGATACCCAAACAATAGAACTACGGCTCCAATTATAAGTTCAAAAATTCTCTTTATTAAATAAACACAATCACATTGTCATAAAACAGGTATGTTGCAGTGAGGACGTAAACAGTAAACAGGTATGTTGTAGTGAGGAAAGACCCGAGGAGGACCCGGGGATCGACACACATGGGTTCACATAAGTTAGTGAAGAGCGTCACAACAAAGCCAGAAAAAGAAAAGAAAAAGTAACTCTGGATGGTTGAATCCAATGAGAATATACAGTCGTGGCCAAAAGTTTTGAGAATGACACAAATATTAGTTTTCACAAAGTTTGCTGCTAAACTGCTTATAGATCTTTGTTTCAGTTGTTTCTGTGATGTAGTGAAATATAATTACACGCACTTCATACGTTTCAAAGGCTTTTATCGACAATTACATGACATTTATGCAAAGAGTCAGTATTTGCAGTGTTGGCCCTTCTTTTTCAGGACCTCTGCAATTCGGCTGGGCATGCTCTCAATCAACTTCTGGGCCAATTCCTGACTGATACAGGGAGTGCAGAATTATTAGGCAAATGAGTATTTTGACCACATCATCCTCTTTATGCATGTTGTCTTACTCCAAGCTGTATAGGCTCGAAAGCCTACTACCAATTAAGCATATTAGGTGATGTGCATCTCTGTAATGAGAAGGGGTTTGGTCTAATGACATCAACACCCTATATTAGGTGTGCATAATTATTAGGCAACTTCCTTTCCTTTGGCAAAATGGGTCAAAAGAAGGACTTGACAGGCTCAGAAAAGTCAAAAATAGTGAGATATCTTCCAGAGGGATGCAGCACTCTTAAAATTGCAAAGCTTCTGAAGCGTGATCATCGAACAATCAAGCGTTTCATTCAAAATAGTCAACAGGGTCGCAAGAAGCGTGTGGAAAAACCAAGGCGCAAAATAACTGCCCATGAACTGAGAAAAGTCAAGCGTGCAGCTGCCAAGATGCCACTTGCCACCAGTTTGGCCATATTTCAGAGCTGCAACATCACTGGAGTGCCCAAAAGCACAAGGTGTGCAATACTCAGAGACATGGCCAAGGTAAGAAAGGCTGAAAGACGACCACCACTGAACAAGACACACAAGCTGAAACGTCAAGACTGGGCCAAGAAATATCTCAAGGTTTTATGGACTGATGAAATGAGAGTGAGTCTTGATGGGCCAGATGGATGGGCCCGTGGCTGGATTGGTAAAGGGCAGAGAGCTCCAGTCCGACTCAGACGCCAGCAAGGTGGAGGTGGAGTACTGGTTTGGGCTGGTATCATCAAAGATGAGCTTGTGGGGCCTTTTCGGGTTGAGGATGGAGTCAAGCTCAACTCCCAGTCCTACTGCCAGTTTCTGGAAGACACCTTCTTCAAGCAGTGGTACAGGAAGAAGTCTGCATCCTTCAAGAAAAACATGATTTTCATGCAGGACAATGCTCCATCACACGCGTCCAAGTACTCCATAGCGTGGCTGGCAAGAAAGGGTATAAAAGAAGAAAATCTAATGACATGGCCTCCTTGTTCACCTGATCTGAACCCCATTGAGAACCTGTGAGATTTACAAGGAGGGAAAACAGTACACCTCTCTGAACAGTGTCTGGGAGGCTGTGGTTGCTGCTGCACGCAATTTTGATGGTAAACAGATCAAAACACTGACAGAATCCATGGATGGCAGGCTTTTGAGTGTCCTTGCAAAGAAAGGTGGCTATATTGGTCACTGATTTGTTTTTGTTTTGTTTTTGAATGTCAGAAACGTATATTTGTGAATGTTGAGATGTTATATTGGTTTCAGTGGTAAAAATAAATAATTGAAATGGGTATATATTTGTTTTTTGTTAAGTTGCCTAATAATTATGCACAGTAATAGTCACCTGCACACACAGATATCCCCCTAAAATAGCTAAAACTAAAAACAAACTAAAAACTACTTCCAAAAATATTCAGCTTTGATATTAATGAGTTTTTTGGGTTCATTGAGAACATGGTTGTTGTTCAATAATAAAATTAATCCTCAAAAATACAACTTGCCTAATAATTCTGCACTCCCTGTAGCAACCCATTCTTTCATAATCACTTCTTGGAGTTTGTCAGAATTAGTGGGTTTTTGTTTGTCCACGCGCTTCTTGAGGATTGACCACAAGTTCTCAATGGGATTAAGATCTGGGGAGTTTCCAGGCCATGGACCCAAAATGTCAACGTTTTGGTCCCCGAGCCACTTAGTTATCACTTTTGCCTTATGGCACGGTGCTCCATCGTGCTGGAAAATGCATTGTTCTTCACCAAACTGTTGTTGGATTGTTGGAAGAAGTTGCTGTTGGAGGGTGTTTTGGTACCATTCTTTATTCATGGCTGTGTTTTTGGGCAAAATTGTGAGTGAGCCCACTCCCTTGGATGAGAAGCAACCCCACACATGAATGGTCTCAGGATGCTTTACTGTTGGCATGACACAGGACTGATGGTAACGCTCACCTTTTCTTCTCCGGACAAGCCTTTTTCCAGATGCTCCAAACAATCGGAAAGAGGCTTCATCAGAGAATATGACTTTGCCGCAGTCCATTCACCATACTTTCTGCAGAAGATCAATCTGTCCCTGATGTTTTTTTTGGAGAGAAGTGGCTTCTTTGCTGGCATTCTTGACACCAGGCCATCTTCCAAAAGTCTTCGCCTCACTGTGCGTGCAGATGCGCTCACACCTGGCTGCTGCCATTCCTGAGCAAGCTCTGCACTGGTGGAACTCCGATCCCGCAGCTGAATCCTTTTTAGGAGATGATCCTGGCGCTTGCTGGACTTTCTTGGACGCCCTGAAGCCTTCTTAACAAGAATTAAACCTCTTTCCGTGAAGTTCTTGATGATCCTATAAATTGTTGATTGAGGTGCAATCTTAGTAGCCACAATATCCTTGCCTGTGAAGCCATTTTTATGCAACGCAATGATGGCTGCACGCATTTCTTTGCAGGTCACCATGGTTAACAATGGAAGAACAATGATTTCAAGCATCACCCTCCTTTTAACATGTCAAGTCTGCCATTTTAACCCAATCAGCCTGACATAATGATCTCCAGCCTTGTGCTCGTCAACATTCTCACCTGAGTTAACAAGACGATTACTGAAATAATCTCAGCAGGTCCTTTAATGACAGCAATGAAATGTAGTGGAAAGTTTTTTTTGGGATTAAGTTAATTTTCATGGCAAAGAAGGACTATGCAATTCATCTGATCACTCTTCATAACATTCTGGAGTATATGCAAATTGCTATTATAAAAACTTAAGGAGCAACTTTTCCAATTTCCAATCTTTATCTAATTCTCAAAACTTTTGGCCACGACTGTACATAGGCAGTGTTGAAAGAAAGACAAGCTCAGAAAAAGTACCCAGTATTGGTCCGCCGGTCCCTCAGTCTGCTTGTCCCAACGCCGTTTCGCCAGCAACCTGGCTTCTTCCGGGGGACTCGGCCATGCTAGGGAGTCTGTAGAAAACATCCCCAGGGTGAACAAACCCTTTAAATACTGCACAAATCCTGCCTTATTCTTTCTTATAAAATCAATCCCTCCTGCAATGTTTATCGCATCCATGTATAACTACCTTTAGAGTGGAATTGCTTTCTACATTCTTTATTAAATGACTCAGGAAATTTGTAAAATCTGCCTCAGATAATAGCTTCAGTACTGTCCTAATTCATAGCAGAAAACCAGATAGAAATGTAAATCTTCTGTAATCATACAAAAAACAATGAATATTAACATCTGCACTTAATTTCCCATTTGTGTTTTTTACTGACTAGTTTGGAGTAAAGATGGACCCTTCTTGGGGGCTAACTCACAAATATGAGCAATAGAGGCATTTGCCTCAGGCACACCAGGCTAAGGACACATCATTAGATTTCTTAGTAACGTAGCTAAGAGATTAGAGGCCCCTAAACGTCTGTCTCAGCCTCCTGTTGTAAAAGGAATGTATGATGCTCTGCATATGTAGAATCGCCTCTCTCGCAAAGTACATAAAAATCTACAAAAAAAAAAATCTAATCTTAACCCCTTATTGACCAACCTGTTTTGGTCTTAGTGACCAAGCATTTTTTTGATTGTTGCATTCAAAAAGCTATAACTTTTTTTAAATATTTTTGTCAATGTAGTCGTATGAGGGATTTTTTTGTGGGACAGGTTATATTTTTGAATGCCACCATTTTGGGGTACACAACTCATTCATTAACGTTTATTAACTCTTTTGGGGGAAGGGGAATAGAAATCATATAAAAATCACTTCCACCAATGACTTGCATCATAAAGTTTGCGACGTTCATTTTACAGCATAAATAACAAGATAACTTTATTCTGTGGGTCAGTACGATTACAGCAGTACTATATAAACAATGCATTCAGAAAGTCCTCAGACCATTTCACATTTAGTTATGTTGCAGCCTTGTGGTTAAAGGCTATGTACACCTTTGGGGGCAATTTTGTTTTATTGTTGCATTGTGCTCATTATGAGGTAAAAATAATTTTTTCAATTGATCTTTATTAAAAATATGGAGTCCTTTTCTCTATACAGAGCTGAGATGCTCTACAAGCAGGATCTGAATTTTCTCTCTGCTCCATCACACAGGGAGCTGAAGGGATTCTTATCTCTGCTCTCTGACCTTATAAACACTCATTAAAGCTCAATCCTTATCTTACTGATGAAAATGTGGCTTAGATAAGTGTTAATAGTTTTAGTATTTTAGAGATAAGAGTTATTAGAAGATCAGCAAAAAGTGAAAGTAGGATTCACACAGCTAGAAAAACAGCTAACTCTTTGTGACGGAACAGTTCAACATTTTTAATAAAGACCAATTGAAAAAATGATATTTAGCCCAAAACTAGTAAAATGCAATCATAAAAAATTGCCCCGGAAGGTGTACATCGCTTTTAAATAAATAAAAAAAAAGTTTTCCACATCAATACCCCATAATGAGAAAGTGGAAACTTTTAGGAATTTTTGAAATTTTTCCAAAATTATTAAAAAAGAAATACTTAAATTTCGTAATGACATAAGTATTCAGACCCTTTGCTCAGGTTGAAAAACCTTTGGCAATGATTAAAGCCTCTAGTCTTCTTGGGTATGATGCCACAAGGTTTGCACACCTGGATTCAGGGATTTTCTGTCATTTTTCTCTTTAGATCCTCTCAAGGTGTCAATTTGCATATTTAAAAATTAAAAGGCTGTAGTCTGAAAACAAAACAATTTTTTTTTCTCTAAAAGCATATTAATGAAAGGTCCTACGTGTCATAAAAAAAATTGTACAAATTTTCTTTACAGTCCAACAAATAAAAAAGTTAGGGTCGTTAAACCACCATGTGTGGTAAATCACAAAAAAGTGTCTGGTCATTAAAGGCTTAAACTTTGTCATATCATTAGGTAGCTGCTAATATACAGTAATTCATTTATAATTTTCATGGTGGTATTAATGGTGAGTCCAACAGCAAGTGTGCAACGCAGTGGGTATGGACCCACTGTGTCACTGAATGGTTTTGACTTAAAGCTACTCCTGAAGGCATTGTCAAAGAGGTGCCATGGTTTTCACGCTTTCAGCTTCACCCCCCTCCCCACACCTTCCTCCTTATACAGGGATCTAGACCGCTGTAGGGATCAGGACTAAAGGTGGTCAGTCAGGTGAAGACAGGAGTGTCTCCCTGATTACTGCTCTAAGAACAAGACAAATAAACTAAAGGGGGCAGTAACTACTAAAATATGACTTTTAATGAATAAGGAGTAAAACAACGGCCCCTACAGACACACAACAAATAAGATACAAACATACACAAACTGGTACATCAACTGTGACCAGTAAATAGAGAAATTGGCAGGTATGAACGATGGACTGGACCAAGATTGCAGGCCGAGCACGGCTATATCACATGTACATGAGTAAGCCCTAGTAACTCCCTGCTTGGCCTGGTCCTCCCTATAACCAAAATCCTCTGGACGGGGTCCAAAAAGCCCCGCAAGGGGTGGCCCAGACAGGAACTCTTAACCTATATAGATGACCCTAATAAGGCCCTTACAGGTAGAAAGAGAAAAAATGCGTCCAGAGGAACAAGGAAAACATCCCAGATTACCAAAATAAGCGTAACCCCACCAGAAAAATATCCACAAGGGAGGATAAGGTGAAAGGAATACTCAAGTGTCCCGACGCGTTTCTTCACACAGAGTATGCCCCAGGATTCATCAGGGGACACGGGGCAGCACTACAGTCAGGTTACGGCTGAATTTTTATATGGCAGCGGTCAGGCGTATGGCTCCAATTCCACCAGAGGGCTGTGACCCAGGGTGGTGGTGTTCACAGTGGTGGGGTGGCCGGTCACCCCACCACTGTGAACACCACCACCCTGGGTCACAGCCCTCTGGTGGAATTGGAGCCATACGCCTGACCACTGCCATATAAAAATTCAGCCGTAACCTGACTGTAGTGCTGCCCCGTGTCCCCTGATGAATCCTGGGGCATACTCTGTGTGAAGAAACGCGTCGGGACACTTGAGTATTCCTTTCACCTTATCCTCCCTTGTGGATATTTTTCTGGTGGGGTTACGCTTATTTTGGTAATCTGGGATGTTTTCCTTGTTCCTCTGGACGCATTTTTTCTCTTTCTACCTGTAAGGGCCTTATTAGGGTCATCTATATAGGTTAAGAGTTCCTGTCTGGGCCACCCCTTGCGGGGCTTTTTGGACCCCGTCCAGAGGATTTTGGTTATAGGGAGGACCAGGCCAAGCAGGGAGTTACTAGGGCTTACTCATGTACATGTGATATAGCCGTGCTCGGCCTGCAATCTTGGTCCAGTCCATCGTTCATACCTGCCAATTTCTCTATTTACTGGTCCCAGTTGATGTACCAGTTTGTGTATGTTTGTATCTTATTTGTTGTGTGTCTGTAGGCGCTGTAGGGATCACCAGTCTACTACCTCTTGGAGTAGTCTCTATTCAGAGGCTGCTGACCAGTGATGGTCAGTTTGCAGTGTTCGCCAGCGAACACATGCGGGCTGCCATCTTTAGTAAGGTAGACTCACCCGTCCAGCGATGCACAGGTAAGCCCTTACCTGTGTCGGGAGCCGGTCTGAAATCAAATGCAGTCACCGGAAGCAGGCAGTTCCGAGAACAGCCCGATGAAGGCCCCCGGCGGCTGTTCTCGGAACTGCCTGCTCCCGGTGACTGAATTTGATTTCAGACCGGCTCCCGACACAGGTAAGGGCTTACCTGTGCATCGCTGGACGGGTGAGTCTACCTTACTAAAGATGGCAGCCCGCATGTGTTCGTCTGCGAACTGACCATCACTGCTGCTGACCTAGGTGGGTCAAGAAACACTGGTGTGTAACAAGTTATCAGGCAGGAGTCAGGCTTGGGAGGTCAGAAAACACAATAGCAGCACATCTTTGTAGGAATTCGACTAGCTAGAACCTTATTGCTCAGGCACCGTCCCAGAGAATGTGGTCATAGGCTGGGAACAGATTAGCCTGTGAGCACACTGGTCCTTTATGTGCCATATAGGAGAGCATACAAGCAGCACCAGGAAGAAGGGGGTGTTCAGTACGCATCTTGGAGGAGGAGTACTCTGGTGGCCATGCCACCAGAGAGAAAGGGGAGATGCTGGTGTTCAGGTGTAAGTTAACGTTGCAGATGTAGGATGACAATAACACTAAAGCAGGTGGTGCAATTTGCCAGTTCTTTAGTAAGGATAACGGTATGATTGAACAAATAACGTGACTGATGCAATCAGCACAGAACTTAAATGTCTTTTAACCCTTTCCGCCTGTGTGCATTTTGTGTCACCATGCAATTTTTTTATTTTTTGATCATCGCCTTCTAAGAGCCGTATGAGTTGTACTTTTTAATTATACCATTTTGGGGTACACATAACCTACTTATCTTTTATTAACTTTTTCTGGGAGGGTATGGAAAAAATAGCAATACTGAGTGGTTTTAAAAACTCTTTAAAAAATGTATATCACAAGACCCATAAATAGTTTTTTCTTTCTATGGGGCTTGATATATGTTGGATGACTTGTACTTTTCATTCATTTTTTGGTGTCAGATAAGCCAAAATAGCAATTCTGCCATTGCATTTATTTGTCAGTGCTATACTGACATCCAAATGAATAAAGTAGTGGCTTCACCAATATACCTCAGGATCAGTTGGTGCACTCCCCACGACTCACCCAATGTTGTAAAGGAAAATAAATATACAGTAGAATAGTTTGGGGGCACTCTATCTTCTGATTATATTTGGACACGTCTCAATAGTTTGGAACACAAACATTTTTTTTAAAATAATTAAGAATTTATTAGGAAACAATCAATGTACAAAAACCCCCTGTGTAATAGGTAGGTATTGAGTGGTGTACCTGTATCAATCAATCATCCACCTTAATCTATTGACACTTCTTGGAACGTTCCCATAAAATAATCTATAAAATGTACAATAAAAACAATAAAAATCATGCACTACAATATGTAGGGATTTGTCTTTTTTGCAGGAACTCGTGTGGCGTCCCACGTGATACCGGCAGGTTAGTTTCTGTCGGGTCCTAAAGTCCGGGCTACGAGAAGGCAGATATTTTTTGCGAACGGTATGAGGAGATGAAGAAAACAGCGGATTAATATCCTTTCTATGTCAATCCGAGGTTGATGCTTTATTATTTACACTGCTGTTCTCTAAACACCTTTCGGAACCGGAGTGCTCCTTCTTCAGTGGTTAGCACTGATTGATTCTGGGATTCCTTTTATATGGTATATAGTCTTTAAGGGGAGGTATGGTACCTATTAGAGAAGGATGGTATCCCCAAATAATGGGCTGGATCCATAAGATACGGTCATATAGAAAGGGGTCACATTCCCTTATTTATTATAATCTATGATCCTTACAATGCTTAAAGCATACAGTCAGTGATTAACAATTTACCCCGTGTATCCCCAAAGTGAGAGAGTAAATGTGCCATTGACAACTAACATCATATGAACATAAATGATGCCAGTAGAGTATATAGCTCTAGAAACATTGAAAAAACACATACCTAACGCACAGGAATCAAATTTACGACTTGAGGTTAGGTATGAAATTTATACCGAACATGACACATAGATACACTGCAGGGAAACCTGTACATTAAGAGATCATAAATCCAAGTATGAAAAATTTGATATATAAAACACAAATTAATAAGTTTTTTTACATTTTCAAACAATATTCATCCAATATCATACATAAAAACATATATTTGAACCTAAAAAACGCGATTCACTGGAAAACCCACAGAACGCATGGAAACCGCACCTGCGTTTTTATAAAAAAATATGCACTTTTGGTTAAAAACAACCTTTATTGTGTGAAACACTCTACCCAAGATAGCTAGATACTCTACTGGCATCATTTATGTTCATATGATGTTAGTTGTCAATGGCACATTTACTCTCTCACTTTGGGGATACACAGGGTAAATTGTTCATCACTGACTGTATGTTTTAAGCATTGTAAGGATCATAGATTATAATAAATAAGGGAATGTGACCCCTTTCTATATGACCGTTCTCTAATAGGTACCTCCCCTTAAAGGCTATATACCATATAAAAGGAATCCCAGAAACAATCACTGAAGAAGGAGCATTCTGGCGACGAAACGCGTTTGGGAAATAGCAGTGTAAAGAATAAAGCATCAACCTCGGATTGACATAGAAAGGATATTAATCCGCTGTTTTTTTCATCTCCTCATACCGTTCGCAAAAAAGATCTGCCTTCTTGTAGCCCGGACTTTAGGACAACCTGCCCGTATCACGTGGGACGCCACACGGGTTCCTGCAAAAAAGATAAGCGGGCACCGAGAGTAACAAACGGTAAGAATAGCCAATCTACACGGGGACATACCGGCATTACAGGACTGGTAAAGTACCTCTATGCTATAACAGAAAATTGTGCATACATATACAGAAATATAGAGGTGGACTAGAGGTTGTGCAGCATTTATATTGCTCTGCCATATACTGTGTCTATACTTTCTACGTCTGTAGATACCTCTGTTTATGCTGTTTCTCAGTCCAGGACACCTTGAGCTTCAGTCACATGACAGTGAAAAACGGCCGTGTGACAGACGTGTCTTAACCGCAGTCACATGGTCATTTTCAGAACCATTGCAATCTATGGTTCTATTCTTATGCCGTTTTTTTAATGGGCTGTTCTATTCTCTTGACTCTCTTTTAGGCTTTTCACCAACCTTAATAACCATATTATTGCTAGACTTGACAGTGTGCACATTTATGCAGTTATACAATGCGCTGTCTGGTAGATGAGCCTCATCTGATACCTATTATAAGGCGCCAGTTTACAATTTTCTTCTGTTTTTGTTTTAAAAAACTGTTTTAGCTATAAAACATTTGATTCATGGGAAAGTTTGAACTGAGGGAGTCTTTGGTGTATCAAGTATAATGTAAGTGTCTTTAAAGTTTCTCCATCCCCCACGGACTTTTACAGATTATATTGTGTAACAACATTAAGTCGCAATGGATTTAATTATTTTTTGCACTAATCAGAGTTTTTAATGTCAAATCAACTGAAGTGAATTGCAATTATGAAGCATAAAACGAACGCATAACTGTTAACCCTTACTGGCACCTTTAGTGGCAATGACATCATCTTTGTACATGTGGGCATGTACATAGCACAGTGCTACAAATTGCATGAAGATCCACTCTTATTTAAAGAAAATTGTGTTTATTCTTGTTAATTCAGGAAATTAACTTCTATTCAATTTGGTTATAGTTTCAAGTTTAGAGTTCTTGTCTTGAAAAGTAGCTGCAGCAAACCCCTGAGACGCCGGTGCAGAGCATAGGAGTGGTAGTGGCACTGATTAGGTGTTGTGTCACTGCGTACCCCTTTAGGCCGTTGCTCCCTGGGGATAGTTGCAGTGGAAAGGTGGTTTGAAGAATCAGGCCAGAAGCAATAGTAGTTACAAAGTGCAGGTTCAGTCACCAAGTGATAAGGTATGGTGGCTAGTTAGGTGGCAATTAAATGCTACTAACAGGAACTTGTGGATATAGGTGTCCACAATGTGATACAGGTATAGTGTTCAACTGGACCAGAAGAGGTCTAGATGATGGGTGTCTGAGCCGAAGTCCCTCACCTGCAGCACGGTCTGTAAGGGTCCATTCAGACGTCCATAGTGTTTTGTGGTCCGCAAATTGCGGACCGCAAAACACTTTTGTCGCACATTGCCAACACTATATAGATAATTCCTATACTTATCCGCAGCTGCGGACAAGAATAGGACATGCTCCATTTTTTTCGGGAGCCACAGACCGGAACTTCAGGGCCGCAGACCGGAAATGCGGATGCGGACAGCACACTGTGTGCTGTCTGCATTTTTTCCGGCCCCATTAAAAATTAATGGGTCCACACCCGTTCGCATAATTGCGGAACGGATCTGGACCCATTCAATGGACATCTGAATGGACACTCAAGCTGCATTTTTTGCTGATCACTCTGCTGTCTAGGTACACTAAAGTTTTTTTGGATGTAGAGTTCTCAATTCTGATACTCTTCCTGGAGTGAAGGTCTCACAAGAGAACTGGTTACGTCCGCTTGGAGTAGAAGCTCTGGCATGTGGTTCCTATCTCCTCTCTGTCAGGACTCGAACTCCCCCTCCTGGCAGGAAGTAGGACCAGCCCACTTCTACCAGGAGGGGAGTAACAAGGTGTTTAACTCTGCCAACCATACCACATCTGCTGGAATACACAGCAGAATGTAAAACCTAATACATATAATAAAACATAACAAGCAATTTCAGGTCTGGGGTACCGCACAGCACCATGGTGGAAATTATTTTTTATTTTTTTTGGTGGTGTGCATTGTTTGATTTCAGAATTGAATTATTGATGACCAAAATATTCTGTTATCATTTCATCATTCCGTAGAACACTATTTAACAGCAGTGTGCCTGCAAAGACTAAGTAAAAACGAAGCAAATTCCAATACTACAGCAAAAATTAAAGCCTTTTCTGACTATGCAACTTTGCTAGCGGAGGTGCAGCGACTGTCCATCAGCTTATCAGACTACCTATCACACACCTTTTATACCCACCAAGCCAACTCTCAACACGTGACCTTCTTTATGAACTATGTGCTGCCAACATCGAAAGTAGGAAGTGGTCATAATAATGTGACTCGAAGGTGTATATAAGTGATAAAATATTAGAAATTGGGGAAAACTGTACAATTGAATGGAGGCTCTAGTACCCTGTTGGGCCTCCTCTAGCCTGAATACAAAATGAGATACATTGGGCATGGAGGCATACAGGTTCTATATGGTATCCTGTGGCACATTTGTCCACAGATGTTGCATTTGGGCCTGCAGACCACACTTGTAGGCTGCCGTCCAAACTGGTCAAATAAATGATTGATTGGTGATAAACTTGGCGATCGGGCAGGCCAAGGAAATGTTTGCAATCTGGCAGAGACATTTCTGAGAAACCATTGCTGTGCGTGGGTGAGCAGTATCCTGCTCAAAAATGCCAGTTGGAAGCTCTACCATAAGAGGCAACACATGTGGCTGCAGGATGCCCTACAAGGTAGGGAGATAGGGCAGACGTAGGAGGCAATGATCAAGCTGGCTTGGTGAACAAGTGAACTATGCTTTACTAGGTAACTTAAGCAAATACCTGTATTTTTAGTAGAGGACACAGTCCTTATTAACAGTTTTAGTAACCAGAGGCTGCGAATATCGGGTGAATAGTGTGTGTGCTCTCTGAGTCACTCTTCCAATATCAGTGCTTTCCTCTTTAATCCAGCCAAGATGGTGCAATTCTTTTTCTTTCGTTATCTGGTACTACAATGCCCAGCTGCGGGGTGTGGTCCTTTAGCAGACCAGCAATCTTCCTCTTGGGTATGCCTGGGACAGACAGACACTGTGAAGCTAAAAAGCCTGAATATGTGTGCCACCGTCCTATATAAAACTTCCTTTAATGGCTGCTTAAATGGAACCTGTCACATTTAACATCTTGTCTGAGCTGCAGGCAGCAGGTTATAGAGCAGGAGGAGATGAACGGATTGACATAGTTTTGTGGGAAAAGAAAATGTATAACTTGTATTTCATTAATTTAAATTCCTGCTTATTCTGGCCTATGAAGTCAATGCAGCCTTCCCTCTATGACTGTGTATACATAGCTGTCAATCACTGATAGGACCGCCTACTTGACTTCAAAGCCCAGAATGTGCAGGAATCTAAATTAATTAAATACTTAGACTTTATCTTTTCCCACAAACCTATATATCCATCTGCTCAGCTCCTCCTGCTCGATAACATGCTATCTGCAGCTCAGACACCATGTTCAATGTGATTGGTTCCCTTTAACCAGCCATAATAAATACATTTTTCTCCCTCAGAGGCTGGTGTTAGGAACTGTCGCCTCCTGTACCACGAGCTGGCTGTTCACTACTGAACGATGCTGCTCCTTCTCTCACCAACTACCTGCTGACTAACCTGCGCAGCAGCACCTTTAGAGGGGAGAGTGGAACATCCCCACCTAAGAACGCTTACTAATGGCTTAACATTAACCCAATGTCTCCATTGATAGCCTTCAAGATGGGAATACACATTACACAGCACCAGGGGTGTCGTTAGGTCAAAACATTCGGGGCTTGAGCCCCGGATGTTTTGTCCAGTGCCCCGAATGTTATGCTGGTAGCATTTTTTTTTATTTGGCTATTCCAGGGCCCTTTAATATTGATTGGACCTGGGCAACCCACCACAGATTATTCCCCAACCCCCTTGTACTTGTTCCGCTGATCCGCTATTTACGGGCTGCACGGGCATGAGTTCAGTCACTTTGGTGTGCAATCCCGCAGGAGGTCATGGGTCTCGTGGGAGGACGCGCCACAGGACGGGATTGCGCAACGAAGGGACTGAACTCATGGCCACGCAGCCCGCAAGTAGTAGATCAGCGGAACAGGTACAAGAGGGGTGGGGGATGATCTGTGGGGTTGCCCAAGGTCAACTCCCCTCAATATTAAAGGGCCCAAGCAAAGATTTCTGCAGTGGTGAGGAAATGAAACATAACAGATATTGTAAAGTTACCGAATGTTGTATTATATAATGACTGCAGTCTGCAGTACTGCACTTCATTTGCGTAAACCAGAACACCCCTTTAAGCATGCCTTTAATGTGCAATTTCAACACAGTGGGCTTGTGCCCCGGATGTTTTCAGACCCTAGCAACACCCCTGCACAGCACAAACACACTATTTAACCCCTTTGCAGTGACCACTGGCTCACTGCATAAAGTTTACAATGGCACTGACAAAATGTGTAGTCTAAGTACACATGGCACATGGCAAATCGTGAGCATGGAGCCTGCATGGAGGCACGCAAGGTAAAACTACCTCCATGTAAAGGAGCATGCCATGATTTATTTATTTATTTATTTTTTGTATTCATAATCCATCTAACAGAAAAAATTACAGCCTTGCACTTTTATGGTTGAGTACAACTCAGAGGTTGTTCTTAGGGTGGATTCTCACTGCATTTATAATATTAATTAAAAGAATACTAAGGGAGGATTTTCCAACTTAGACTCATATATAAACAAAATGTATACTGCATGGCAGAAGTACAGAGTGAGCAAGCGACATTTCTTTCCTTATCCCACTCCTTCATAAATGGTTCACACATAATAATTAGTAATAACGAGTTTACTGTAGTAATATCAAGGTAAAATCATGATTTTCAATGTTTTCATTGCTATTATATATTTCTATTTTGAAGCTAGAGTTGGAACATTTCTGCAGATTTAAATAACATTCACTTCTCCAGAGAAAAAAAATGAGTCCCATTTGGCCGTTCGGAGCCCTTAGTGCCTATATGTGAAACTAATATTTATGAGAGAGAACTTATTTAACCCCTTCAGGACACAGCCAATTTTCCCTAAGGGCCAGGCCGATTTTTGGAAATCTGACATGTGTCACTTTATGTGGTAATATCTTTGGAACACTTTTACTTATCCAAGCCATTCTAAAACGGTGTTCTCATGACTCGCTGTACTTTATGATAGTGATAAATTTGAGCTTATAAGTTTCACTTTTATTTATTAAAAAAATCAAAAAACATTAACAAAATTTGGAAGAATTCAGAATTTTTTAAATGTGAATTTCTTAAATTTGGAAGAATTCAGATTTTTTGGAATGTGAATTTCTCTACTTTTAAGACGGAGAGTAATACCGCATAAAATAGTTATTACTTAACATTCCCACTTTTCCCAAAACCCACTTTTTAAAGGACCAATTCAGTTAGGAAACCACTTTGTGGGGCTTACACAACAGAAAGCTTCCATAAATAACCCAATTTAGAAATCACATCCCTCAAATTATTCAAAGCTGATTTTAGAAACTTTTTAACCCTTTACATATATGATTTTAAACTGCTGTATGGGCGCACTGCAGGGCTCAGAAGGAAAGATGCGCTAAATAGTTTTTGGAGGGAAAACTTTGCTTGAATGTTTTTTGGTTGTCATGTCACATATAAACTTGTGTCCTGACACAAAATGACTAACATGCCCAGAAATCCTCAGGGTTCCATTGGGAATTACCGATGTAAGCATGGCTATGCTGCAGGAATATCACACCTGGACAATCAGATTTTATTTCACATATCACAGGGGAAAATGTTAAAATAAAAACGCACTTGGACTGCAGCTCATCCTTTGTTATCTATCTTTTGGAGGGTCCCTGCAACCTACAAAATCTAGGACAAGCAACCCAGTGTATGAGAACCAAACAAAAAAAAAAATCACAGAAGAAATATTAACAACACAACAGTGTTTCTAGACATTTTGACACAGCACAAATGTGATATATCTGGTCTAAAACTCACTATCATTGACTGGATTCCTCCAAATCCTAAAAAGAGATTCCAACAATCAGTAAATAAAGAATCCAACTGGATATTTCGCTTGCAGACCCTAGTACCTGAAGGTCTCAATGAAATTATAAAACACACTATATAATTAGTATTCAGTCTCTCCACAAGTATTTATCATAGATGAAAAATATTTACTATAGATGAATAAACACTCCTTTTGACAGTTTTTTTTGTTACAAATACTTTTTTGCCCTACTATATTTATTTTGCTATTTATTTAATAAAATTATTATCTACCCATAATTTTCCACCAAAGCAATATATTGCTGCACTTTAAGTCTAATTTTACATATATATAATTGACTCGATTATTAGGGGTACAGATAGGGCGATCTGTCACAAAGACCGGGATCGTCAACATTGTGTTGTCTTCCTGGCGCTCGTGTTCGACACATCGCGGATCGGGTTGACGGATTACTGGGAGGGGCTGGAGAAGATGCAGCAGTCATGGTCCATATCGGAACCAATGACAAAGTTAGAGGTAGGTGAAGTGTCCTTAAAAATGATTTTAGTGATTTAGGTCAAAAGCTTAGGGCAAGGACCTCAAAGGTAGTGTTTTCCGAAATACTACTGGTACCACGAGCCACACAAGAAAGACAGCGGGAGATTAGGGAGATTAACAAGTGGCTCAAGAACTGGTGTAGGAAGGAGGGGTTTGGGTTCCTGGAGAACTGGGGCGACCTCTCTGTCGGCTACAGACTCTATCGTAGGGATGGTCTGCACCTCAATGGGGAAGGAACAGCTGTGTTGGGGGAGAAGATGGCTAGAAGGTTGGAGGAGTGTTTAAACTAGGGACCGGGGGGAGGGTAATTACATTATAGGAGGGGAAGATAGTGCAGATAGAGACCGGAGGCAAGGTAGTGGGACTGGGGGAAGAATGGAAGGAGGGACTAGAACAGTTCAGAAGAAAAGGTGTAGGGTAAAAAATATACATAAACCTCTTAATTGTATGTACACTAATGACAGAAGCCTGACTAATAAAACTGAAATTAGTGATGTGTGAGGAGGACTATGACATAGTGGGAATAACTGAGACATGGCTGGATGATAGCTATGACTGGGCGGTTAATGTACAGGGTTACAGTCTGTTTAGAAAGTATCGCCAAAACCGGAGAGGGGGAGGGGTCTCCCTTTATGTAAAGTCCTGTCTAAAGCCCACACTCCAGGAAGATATAAGTGAGGGACATGAACATGTGGAGTCACTGTGGGTAGAAATACATGAAGGCAAAAAAAATTAATAAACTACTAATAAGAGATTATTATAAACAACCTAATATACCAGAGTCCACAGAAAATCTACTACTAAATGAGATAGACAAGGCGGAAAATCATAATGAGGTGGTCATTATGGGGGACTTCAACTATCCAGATATAGACTGGGAAACTGAAAGCTGTACATCTCATAAAGGAAACAGGTTCTTGGCAATAACCAAAGACAATTACCTTTCCCAACTGGTTCAGGACCCGACTAGATGTATCTTCCCAGTATAGTACAATGCATAGATGTATCTTCCCAATATAGTACAATGTATAGATGTATCTTCCCAGTATAGTACAATGCATAGATGTATCTTCCCAGTATAGTACAATGTATAGATGTATCTTTCCAGTATAGTACAATGTATAGATGCATCTTCCCAGTACAGTACAATGTATAGATGCATCCTCCAATGCTCAGCCCACAGACAAACCTTGAAGGTAGATTTGCTGTGTCCTCCAGCCTATACTAACAGAACCCTGAACTCCCTGAGATGGTGAAGTGGGGAGAAAGGAGCAGCCTGCTCGCACAGAACCTGAATGGGATAGATGACATAAACAACCAAACAAGAAACAACACTTATCTGCTGAGAGCAGGAACTGACAGCCAACCTTCCCTCCAAACTTCCCAGACCATAATGAACAGTATAATCCGCTTAGAGCACTTAGCTGGAGACCATTTAAACTAATGACTCCACCCAGTGCACCTAATGCGAGGCGGATCCAGCACAGCATCAAAACAAA
This sequence comes from Bufo bufo, assembly GCF_905171765.1. NCBI lineage: Eukaryota > Metazoa > Chordata > Amphibia > Anura > Bufonidae > Bufo > Bufo bufo. The sequence goes on from NC_053390.1 coordinate 196,487,193, forward strand.
TACTAGACTCGTGCTGCAATCCTGGCTGACCTCCGCACATCGTCAGAGTGGGGCATGACAGAAGTTGATTGAGAGCATGCCCAGTCGAATTGCAGAGGTCCTGAAAAAGAAGGGCCAACACTGCAAATGCAAATAAAGAGGTCAGGGATAAACTAAGAGGTGACCCTTCCCCTGTCTCTCGTCCAGAGCCTGGTTGGTGTGTTACGGATAAACATATGATCCAGCTCACCTCCGTAGTAGAGTATATGGTCCCGGCTCCAGAGGCCCTAGGGGAGTGTTCCCGTGGCAGGCTGCAGGTAAGGAGAAAGAAGGTCCCGGAGACAAATAGAGTTCCTCTATCAGCTTTCCTTTAATTTCCGCATAAAGTTAACAGACCTCACCACCCTCCACATGACATAATATTGACGCGTTTCGGGTAGACACCCTTAGTCGTAACACCATGTCAAGTGTGGCTTTTCTATTTAAAGGGAGTCAAAGATTTCTCCGCCCATCGCGGGGAAGGAATCAGTCACTCCATAGGTTGCCACACACCTTGACACACCCTTTAGTTTCTTATATCAATTACTGCTATAATTGGCAACACTCTGTGCGAACATTGACCCGAGCGTATTAACCTCGGCGATACCGAGGCACTCGCTCGGCGTCAAAAGCCGCACCGTGTGACCATACCGTCATGTTTTAAAACCGCATAATATACATGTTCAATCCCAATACATAAAGTGAAACAAAAAAATGAAATGAAAAAATGACGTCCAGCATTCCAACACGTTGTAGCTCATTATGTTCTAACAGATAGTAACAAATTGCACAATGAGCTGACAATGTGTTTGAAAAAATATAAATAAAACTACTATAAAACCAAAGACAATCCATTGCGGCCGGCAAATTTCTATGTGGGACAACATCAGTAGCAATCATAATATATATATACATGTGACCTTGGTAAATACATGGTTTATAGTAAGAAATGATTGCTACAATATTATTGCAATTTTCTAATTGCTTAGTTGCCCCACAAAGAAAAAACGCACTATCTGACTGTGGTTCTGGAGCTTGATAAGTAAATGAACAGAGATGTGCGCTGCAAATGAAAAGATGAAAAAGACAAGCTGTGAAAGCTCATGTATCCTCCTTTAGCTTTCACATGTTTCCTTATGTGACCATACTGTCAGCAGTGAACATTTGCCGTTTATTTTAGCAATTTGGTAGGTCACTGATAGACATAGGTCAATTCTTTTCTCAAATTCAGACCCGCTGGAGTTCTCTGTTAAACTGTGCACGTCCGCCGTGACATTATAATCCGCCATACTGTGACCGCCATTGCTCAGCGTTTATGTGATGGCGTCAATTGATGCACTGGTTGACCGCATGCAGGGTTTGTCCCTGGAGGTTGCGGATCTACGTAGTACGGTCACACAGTGTCAGAGGGTGTTGGCTTCAGGTACAGGTCAAATTGTTGGGGAGCCTAAAGTCGCTCTTCCTGAGAAATTTGCAGGGGGTACTGATGATTTTTTCAGTTTCAAGGAATCATGTAAGTTGTACTTTCGATTGTGCCCATTTTCATCAGGTAATGAGGATCAGAGGGTAGGTATCATCATGTCTTTGCTGAAAGGGGACGCGCAATCTTGGGCTTTTTCCCTGCCGCCCGGTTCTCTGGCTCTCCGGTCGGTGGAGGAATTTTTTAAAGCCCTGGGATTGATTTACGATGACCCAGATCGAGTTTCGATGGCAGAGTCAAAATTACGTAACTTACTACAGGGTAAACATATTGCTGAGGTTTACTGCACAGAGTTTAGGAGGTGGGCTACTGAGTCGGGGTGGAACGACCCCGCGTTACGTAGCCAGTTTTGTCAAGGGTTATCTGAAAGGTTGAAGGATGCTCTGGCTTTTCATGAATACCCAGATACTTTGGAAAACGCAATGTCTTTGGCGATACGTTTGGATAGACACATCAGAGAGAGGGGTATGGGTCCCTCTGTGCAGGGGATTCCTCCCGCGTGTGGTTTTGTTTCACCAGCTGCCCAGGGTGATATTGCTTGTTATTCTGGGGTAGGGGAGGAACCCATGCAGTTAGGTCAGATATCTTTCCATTCGGATAGTAGAGACTTTCGTAAAGCGCACAATTTATGTTTCTATTGTGGAAAGAGGGGTCATTTTGTTTTTTCTTGTCCGTATGTTGAACCACAGGGGAAAGTGATAAAGAAAAAAGAAAAAAAAACCTCCCTTTACACTTGGTAGTATGAATGGTGTGGTAGAGCAGACTGGTATGCAAGTTCCTGCAGTTCCCGTTTTCTCCTTTCACCTATGGTGGCGCTAGAGTCTAGAAATGTGTTTGTTGATGTTTTTCTTGATTGTGGTGCTGGGGTAAATTTTATTGACTTTGTTTCTTGAGGGTTTGGGACTAAATATTTGCACGTTAGAGAACGAGATTCGTGTTTTTGCCATTGATTCTTCCCCTCTTTCTCAAGGGAGCCTTACTCACGTTGTTTATGGTATTCATTTAAGGGTGGGTGATTCACATGCTGAGATTATTTCCTGTTTCGTCATGAAGGATATGCCAGCTCCAATAGTTTTGGGGTTGCCTTGGTTGTCTAAACATAACCCAATTATATACTGGCAGGCGAGACAAATCATTGGTTGGAGCAAGTTTTGTTCGGATAATTGTCTTGTCACATCTATTTCTGAAGTGTCCGTTACAGCCTTGCCTCAGTATCTCTCAGATTTTTCGGACGTGTTTTCGGAGGGTGGGGCTCAGGAATTGCCCCCTCATCGTGACTATGATTGTCCTGTGAATCTCATTCCGGGGGCTAAGTTGCCTAAGTCTCGGCTCTACAACCTCTCTCAACCCGAGAGAGAGGTCATGCGAAAGTATGTCGCCGAGAGTTTGGCAAAGGGTCATATTAGACCATCTAAGTCTCCAGTGGCTGTAGGTTTGTTCTTCGTGAAGAAGAAAGATGGATCACTGAGACCGTGTTTGGATTTCCGGGAGCTGAATCGTATTACAGTCCGGGATCCATATCCCCTGCCTTTGATCTCTGATCTTTTTGATCAGATTGTTGGAGCCAAGGTGTTCTCCAAGTTGGATTTGAGAGGAGCATACAATCTGATCAGGATCAAGGAGGGGGATGAGTGGAAGAGTGGAAAACGGCCTTCAATACGCACGAGGGTCATTTTGAGAACCTGGTAATGCCTTTTGGGTTGACGAATGCGCCAGCGGTATTTCAGCGATTCGTCAATGATATTTTTCATCATTTGGTGGGGAGGTTCGTAGTAGTCTACCTAGATGACATTTTAATTTATTCTCCTGATTTGAAGACCCATCAGGATCATGTGAGACAGGTTTTGACGATCCTTCGGGAGAATAAGTTATACGCCAAATTGGAGAAATGTTTGTTTGCGGTGCAAGAGCTTCCATTTTTGGGATACATGCTTTCTGGTTTTCGTATGGACCCCGAAAAGGTCCGGGCGGTTCTGGAGTGGGACCGACCGGAGAATCAGAAAGCTTTGATGCGATTTTTGGGGTTTACGAATTATTATAGTAAATTTATTTTGAATTATTCCACGCTAGTCAAACCTCTTACTGATATGACCAAGAAGGGCGCTGATGTCTCTGTCTGGTCGGATGAGGCATTGCAGGCCTTTTCGGCTATAAAGGAGCGTTTTGCGTCTGCTCCCATTCTGGTGCAGCCGGATGTATCTCAGCCATTCGTGGTCGAGGTTGATGCATCAGAGGTGGGGGTTGGGGCGGTGCTTTCGCAGGGTCCTTCTCCTGGCAAGTGGGTCCCGTGTGACTTTTTCTCCAGGAAGCTCTCGGTCGCCGAGAGGAATTATGATGTTGGAGATAGGGAGTTGTTGGCGATCAAGTTGGCCTTTGAAGAATGGCGTCACTGGTTAGAGGGGGCTTCTCACCCCCCGTTACTGTGTATACAGACCATAAGAATTTGGCTTACCTGCAATCTGCCAAGCGTCTGAACCCTAGACAGGCCAGATGGTCATTGTTTTTTATCAGGTTCAATTTCGTGGTTACCTTTCGCCCAGGGGTCAAGAATGTCAAGGCAGATGCCTTGTCTCGTAGCTTCCCTGGGGGAGGTGATTCAGAAGATCCAGCGCCGATTTTGGCGGATGGAGTGGTGGTCTCCGCTCTGTACCCTGAATTGGAGATGGAGGTGTTGGGAGCTCAGGAGGGGGCTCCTGGTTCGTGTCCCCCAGGGAGGTTGTTTGTTCCTGAGGGCCTATGATACAAGGTGTTCAAGGAACATCACGATACTGTTCTCGCTGGACATCCTGGTGGTAAGTCCACCTGTGATCTGGTGTCCCGGAGGTTCTGGTGGCCAGGGTTGCGTAAGAGTATTGAGAATTACGTGACAGCTTGTGAAACCTGCGCTCGGTCTAAGGTTGCTCATACTCGACCGCCTGGTTCACTTCTTCCATTGTCTATTCCATCTCGTCCTTGGACACATTTGTCCATGGACTTTATTACGGACCTACTGAGTTCCTCCGGGAGAACAGTGATTTTGGTGGTAGTCGATTGTTTCAGTAAAATGGCTCACTTTATACCACTAACAAGTCTGCCTAACGCTAAGACTCTTGCGCAGATTTTTGTGGATAATATTGTTAAATTGCACGGTATTCCTTCGGATGTTGTCTCTGATAGGGGCACGCAGTTTGTCTCCAGGTTTTCGAGGGCGTTCTGCTCTCGACATGGCATTCTACTTTCTTTCTCGTCGGCTTTTCATCCAAAGTCGAATGGTCAGACGGAGCGTACCAATCAAAACCTGGAGACCTACTTGAGGTGCTTTGGGGCTGAGAATCAGGAGGACTGGTCCTCATTCTTGTCCTTAGCAGAATTTGCATTGAATAACCGTAGGCAGGAGTCCACGGGTAAGTCGCCATTTTTTGGCGCATACGGTTTCCATCCTCAGTTTGGTACCTTTTCTGGGTCTGGTTCCTCCGTGATGCCAGAGGAGGAGAGATTCTCTTCTGCCTTATCCTCTATCTGGCAGGGGATTCAAAGGAATTTGGAGAGGATGGGTGAGAGGTATAAACGAATGGCTGACAGGAGACGTGTGACTGGTCCGGACCTGTGTGTGGGTGATCTGGTGTGGTTGTCCACTAGGAATATCAGGTTGAGAGTGCCATCTTGGAAATTGGGTCCAAGATTTGTTGGTCCGTATAAGATTTCTGCTTTGATCAATCCTGTGGCATTTCGACTTGATCTGCCGCAGACTTGGAGGATCCACGATGTCTATCACAAGTCTTTACTAAAAAAATATGTTAAACCGGTGGTACCATCGCCATTGCCTCCTCCTCCTGTTCTAGTCGAGGGAAACTTGGAGTTCGAGATATCCAGGATTCTCGACTCGAGAGTTCTGCGGGGTTCCCTCCAGTACCTGGTTCACTGGAGGGGATACGGTCCTGAGGAGAGGATGTGGGTTCCGGCGTCAGATGTCAACGCCAGCTGTCTGGTGAGGGCCTTTCATAGGTCCCATCCGGATAAGGTTGGTCCAGGGTGTCCGGAGGTCACCCGTAGAAGGGGGGGTACTGTCATGCCCCACTCTGACGATGTGCGGAGCAGCCAGGATTGCAGCACGAGTCTAGTATTTGTTTTGATGCTGTGCTGGATCCGCCTCGCATCAGGTGCACTGGGTGGAGTCATTAGTTTAAATGGTCTCCAGCTAAGTGCTCTGAGCGGATTATACTGTTCATTATGGTCTGGGAAGTTTCGAGGGAAGGTTGGCTGTTTGTTCCTGCTCTCAGCAGATAAGTGTTGATTCTTGTTTGGTTGTTTATGTCATCTATCCCATCCAGGTTTTGTGCGAGCAGGCTGCTCGTTTCTCCCCACTTCACCATCTCAGGGAGTTCAGGGTTCTGTTAGTATAGGCTGGAGGACACAGCAAATCTACCTTCAAGGTTTGTCTGTGGGCTGAGCATTGAAGAGAAAGAGGTCAGGGATAAACTAGGAGGTGACCCTTCCCTTGTCTCTCGTCCAGAGCCTGGTTGGTGTGTTATCTGTTAAACTGTGCAAGTCCGCCGTGACATTTTCTGGGCCAATTCCTGACTGATAGCAACCCATACTTTCATAATCACTTCTTGGAATTTGTCAGAATTAGTGGGTTTTTGTTTGTCCACCCGCCTCTTTAGTATTGACCACAATTCTCAATGGGATTAAGATCTGGGGAGTTTCCAGGCCATGGACCCCAAATGTTAACGTTTTGGTCCCCGAGCCACTTAGTTATCACTTTTGCCTTATGGCACGGTGCTCCATCGTGCTGGAAAATGCATTGTTCTTCACCAAACTGTTGTTGGATTGTTGGAAGAAGTTGCTGTTGGAGGGTGTTTTGGTACCATTCTTTATTCATGGCTGTGTTTTTGGGCAAAATTGTGAGTGAGCCCACTCCCTTGGATGAGAAGCAACCCCACACATGAATGGTCTCAGGATGCTTTACTGTTGGCATGACACAGGACTGATGGTAGCGCTCACCTTTTCTTCTCCGTACAAGCCTTTCTCCAGATGCCCCAAACAATCGGAAAGAGGCTTCATCGGAGAATATGACTTTGCCCCAGTCCTCAGCAGTCCATTCACCATACTTTCTGCAGAAGATCAATCTGTCCCTGATGTTTTTTTTGGAGAGAAGTGGCTTCTTTGCTGCCCTTCTTGACACCAGCCCATCTTCCAAACGTCTTCACCTCACTGTGTGTGCAGATGCGCTCACACCTGCCTGCTGCCATTCCTGAGCAAGCTCTGCACTGGTGGCACTCCGATCCCGCAGCTGAATCCTCTTTAGGAGACGATCCTGGCGCTTGCTGGACTTTCTTGGACGCCCTGAAGCCTTCTTAACAAGAATTGAACCTCTTTCCTTGATGATCCTATACAGTTGTGTTCAAAATTATTCAATCCCCAATGCTGTAAAGGGTTTTAGGGAATTTAGTGTACATTTGTAATTGTGTTCAGAATGAAATCTTACAAGGACTTTTTAAAGAACCAAATGCAACTAAAATGAAATCAATTTTTTTTGTAATACAGTATTAAATGTTTTTTTTTGGTGATTTCTTCATTGACACAATTATTCAACCCCTTAAAGACTACCACTCTTAAGAACAGAGGTTCATTCAAGTGTTTTCGATCAGGTATTGAAAACACCTGTGGATGTCGAGGAGCAGCAATCAAGCATAATAAGCACCAATTAGGCAGATTTAAAAGGACTGTGATACTCAGCTCCTTCTAGACATTTACTGGTGTGTTTACAAACATGGTGAAGTCAAGAGAATGGTCCAGGAAGACAAGAGAAAAGGTGATTTCTCTTCACAGGAAGGGCAATGGCTATAAGAAGATTGCAAAGATGTTAAACATACCAGGAGACACCATAGGAAGCATAATTCGCAAATTCAAGGCAAAGGGCACTGTTGAAACGCTACCTGGTCGTGGCAGAAAGAAGATGCTGACTTCGACTGCTGTGCGCTACCTGAACCATGAATTATCTTCAGTACCAGGAGATATTGGATGAAAATGTGATACAGACCGTCACAAACCTGAGGTTTGGGAGACGTTGGACCTTTCAACAGGACAATGATCCCAAGCATACCTCCAAGTCCACTAGAGCATGGTTGCAGATTAAAGGCTGGAATATTTTGAAGTGGCCATCGCAGTCACCAGACTTAAATCCGATTGAGAACCTCTGGTGGGACTTAAAGAAAGCAGTTGCAGTGAGCAAGCCTAAGAATGTGACTGAACTGGAGGCTTTTGCCCATGAAGAATGGGCGAAGATACCCGTAGATCGCTGCAAGACACTTGTGTCAAGCTATGCTTCACGTTTAAAAGCTGTTATAACTGGAAAAGGATGTTGTACTAAGTACTAAGATTGAATGTCACTTGGGGGTTGAATAAAACTGATAATGATGTGAGCACAGAAAAGACATTTGTGGTTATTTCATTATAAATGTTATGTTGATTTAATTGTAAACAAGATGACTGAAATGATCAAAATCAATGTCAAACTGACCAAAACACTCAATTTCAGTGGGGGTTGAATAATTTTGAACACAACTGTAAATTGTTGATTGAGGTGCAATCTTAGTAGCCACAATATCCTTGCCTGTGAAGCCATTTTTATGCAACGCAATGATGGCTGCACGCGTTTCTTTGCAGGTCACCATGGTTAACAATGGAAGAACACTGATTTCAAGCATCACCCTCCTTTTAACATGTCAAGTCTGCCATTTTAACCCAATCAGCCTGACATAATGATCTCCAGCCCTGTGCTCGTCAACATTCTCACCTGAGTTAACAAGACGATTACTGAAATGATCTCAGCAGGTCCATTAATGACAGCAATGAAATGCAGTGGAAAGTTTTTTTTGGAATTAAGTTAATTTTCATGGCAAAGAAGGACGATGCAATTCATCTGATCACTGTTCATAACATTCTGGAGTATATGCAAATTGCTATTATAAAAACTTAAGCAGCAACTTTTCCAATATTTATGTAATTCTCAAAACTTTTGGCCAGGACTGTACAATGCATAGATGTATCTTCCTAGTATAGTACAATGTATAGATGTATCTTCCCAGTATAGTATAATGTATGGCTGTATCTTCCCAGTATAGTACACTGTATGGATGTATTTCCCTCTCCCCCAGTATAGTAGAATGTATAGATGTATCTTCCCAGTATAGTAGAATGTATAGATGTATCTTCCCAGTATAGTACAATGTACAGATGTATCTTCCCAGTATAGTATAATGTATGGTTGTATCTTCCCAGTATAGTATAATGTATGGCTGTATCTTCCCAGTATAGTACAATGTATAGATGTATCCTCCCAGTATGGTACAATGCATAGATGTATTTCCCTCTCCCCCAGTATAGTACAACGTGTATATGTATCTTCCCAGTACAGTACAATGTATAGATGTATCTTCCTAGTATAGTACAATGTATAGATGTATTTTCCCAGTAAAGTACAATGTATAGATCTTCCCAGTATAATACAATGTATAGATATATCTTCCCGGTATAGTACAACGTATAGATGTATTTTCCTCTACCCCAGTAAAGTACAATGTATAGATGTATCCTCCCAGTATAGTACAATGTATAGATGTATCTTCCCAGTATAGTACAATGTATAGATGTATCCTCCCATTATAGTACAATGTATAGATGTATCCTCCCAGTATAGTACAATGTATAGATGTATTTCCCTCTCCCCCAGTATAGTATAATGTATAGATGTATCTTCCCATTATAGTACAATGTATAGATGTATCCTCCCAGTATAGTACAATGTATAGATGTATTTCCCTCTCCCCTAGTATAGTATAATGTATAGATGTTTCTTCACAGTATAGTATAATGTATAAATGTATCTTCCCAGTACAGTACAATGTATTGATGTATCTTCCCTAGTATAGTATAATGTATAGCTGTATCTTCCCAGTAAAGTACAATGTATAGGTCTTCCCAGTATAATACAATGTATAGATGTATTTCCCTCTCCCCAGTATAGTACAATGTAAAGATGTATTTCCCTCTCCCCCAGTATAGTACAATGTATAGATGTATCTTCCCAGTATAGTACAATGCATAGATGTATCTTCCCCGTGCAGTACAATGTATAGATGTATCCTCCCAGTATAGTAAAATGGATAGATATATCTTCCCAGTACAGTACAATGTATTTTCCTAGTATAGTACAATGTATAGATGCATCTTCCAAGTATAGTACAATGTATAGATGCATCTTCCCAGTATAGTATAATGCATAGATGCATCTTCCCAGTATAGTACAATGTATAGATGTATCTTCCCAGTATAGTATAATGTTTAGATGTATCTTCCCAGAATAGTACAATGTATAGATGTATCTTCCCAGTATGGTACAATGTATAGATGTATCTTCCCAGTATGGTACAATGTATAGATGTATCTTCCCAGTATAGTACAATGTATAGATGTATTTCCCTCTCCCCCAGTACAGTACAATGTATAGATGTATGTTTTCAGTACAGTACAATGTATAGATGCATCTTCCCAGTATAGTATAATGTATAGATGTTTTTCCCAGTATAGTAAAATGTATAGATGTATCTTCCCAATATAGTATAATGTATAGATGTATATTCCCAGTATAGTACAATGTATAGATGTATCTTCCCAGTATAGTATAATGTATAGATGTATCTTCCCAGTATAGTATAATGTATAGATGTATCTTCCCAGTATAGTATAATGTATAGCGTAGGGCTGCACGATATGGGAATTTTGTAAGATTGCGATTAGGGCCCTAAAAATTGCGATAACGATATGCGATGCGATATTTTAAGGGAATTGTGTTAGAGGTCTATTTGCTTGTATTTTCAAGGCAACAGCACACACAATTAGTGATAATGCTGAAATGTAGTTATGCTCAACTCAAGAACTGAAATGCACAGTGTTTTTCAAAATAAAACATATTTTACTAAAGTAAATAACATATGTGCATTACTGCAAAAGTACAAAATACAAAACTTGCCATTTTCTTAATAGCACTGCACAGAACAGATAAATAAAATAAGATTTTCCAAACACTGAACAAACAGGAACTTTTTAAAGAACACCATAGTCAGCAGCAGCAATATAGTATAATGTATATTCACCCTATAATGTATATTCACCCTATAAGACACACCTAGGTTTTTGAGGAGGAAAATAAGAAAAAAAATTGCTTTAACCAAAAGGTGTGCTTTTGGTGGGTTTTGAACTAATGGTGGTCTGTGGATGACACTATTATGGGGGATCTTTGGATGACACTGTTATGGAGGGGATCTTTGGATGGCACTGCTATGGGGGATCTCTGGATGGCACTGTGATGGAGGCATCTGTGGATGACACATATATAGCATCTTATGCTATGTGCCATCCACAGATCCCCCCCATAGCAGTGTTCCTGCAGTGTGAATGACCCCCAATACAGGGGCTAGGGGCCGGCATCTGGATTAGGAATGACAGCGGGGACCGGTGCAGTCCATGTATTCTAATGCACCGACCCCGCTCACTGTTCTATAATCTTATCTGACCTATAGGCATTGTTAAAATATAATAATCATGTGTAATCTAGCTGTATTACTTACAACTAAGTTCCGTAGCAGAGAGGAGGGAGGAGGAAGGAGGCAGGCCGGGCGGGCGACGCGTCACTGACTATGTCACGCGCCCGCGCCGCCTGCTTCATTCATAAAGTGGGCGGCGCAGGTGCATGACGTAGTGAGTGACACGCCGCCCGCCCTGCCTCCTCTCTGCTACGGAACTTAGTTGAAGTAATACAGCTGGATTACACATGATTATTATATCTTAACAATGCAGGTTAGATAAGATTATACAACAGTGAGCAGGGCTGGTGCATTAGAATACAGGGACTGCATCGGTCCCCGCTGTCATTCCTAATCCAGATGCCGGCCCCCAGCTCCTCCTCCCTCTGTTGATACACCCACCGACCACGCTGTGCGGCATCGCGACGGGCGTGTATCATTGTAGGTAATCGCAGCATTTTTGGGTCAGCCAAATCGCAATCGTCGATTATCGCGATACGATTGCTTTGGCGATATATTGTGCAGGCCTAGTTTAGATGTATCTTCCCAGGACAGTACAATGTATAGATGTATTTCCCTTTACCCCTGTGTAGCACATGTATAGATGTATTTCCCTCGACCCCAGTATAGTATAATGTATCAATGTACACTGCTCAAAAAAATAAAGGGAACACTTAAACAACACAATGTAACTCCAAGTCAATCACACTTCTGTGAAATCAAACTGTCCACTTAGGAAGCAACACTGAGTGACAATCAATTTCACATGCTGTTGTGCAAATGGGATAGACAACAAGTGGAAATTATAGGCAATTAGCAAGACACCCCCAATAAAGGAGTGGTTCTGCAGGTGGTTACCACAGACCACTTCTCAGTTCCTATGCTTCCTGGCTGATGTTTTAGTCACTTTTGAATGCTGGCGGTGCTTTCCCTCTAGTGGTAGCATGAGACAGAGTCTACAACCCACACAAGTGGCTCAGGTAGTGCAGCTTATCCAGGATGGCACATCAATGTGAGCTGTGGCAAGAAGGTTTGCTGTGTCTGTCAGCGTAGTGTCCAGAGCATGGAGGCGCTACCAGGAGACAGGCCAGTACATCAGGAGACGTGGAGGAGGCCGTAGGAGGGCAACAATCCAGCAGCAGGACAGCTACCTCCGCCTTTGTGCAAGGAGGAACAGGAGGAGCACTGCCAGAGCCCTGCAAAATGACCTCCAGCAGGCCACAAATGTGCATGTGTCTGCTCAAACGGTCAGAAACAGACTCCATGAGGGTGATATGAGGGCCCAACGTCCACAGGTGGGGGTTGTGCTTACAGCCCAACACCGTGCAGGACGTTTGGCATTTGCCAGAGAACACCAAGATTGGCAAATTCGCCACTGGCGCCCTGTGCTCTTCACAGATGAAAGCAGGTTCACACTGAGCACATGTGACAGAGTCTGGAGATGCCGTGGAGAACGTTCTGCTGCCTGCAACATCCTCCAGCATGAGTGATTTGGCATTGGGTCATTAATGGTGTGGGGTGGCATTTCTTTGGAGGGCCTCACAGACCTCCATGTGCTCGCCAGAGGTAGCCTGACTGCCATTAGGTACCGAGATGAGATCCTCAGACCCCTTGTGAGACCATATGCTGGTGCGGTTGGCCCTGGGTTCCTCCTAATGCAAGACAATGCTAGACCTCATGTGGCTGGAGTGTGTCAGCAGTTCCTGCAAGACGAAGGCATTGATGCTATGGACTGGCCCGCCCGTTCCCCAGACCTGAATCCAATTGAGCACATCTGGGACATCATGTCTCGCTGTATCCACCAACGTCACGTTGCACCACAGACTGTCCAGGAGTTGGCAGATGCTTTAGTCCAGGTCTGGGAAGAGATCCCTCAGGAGAACGTCCGCCACCTCATCAGGAGCATGCACAGGCATTGTAGGGAGGTCATACAGGCACGTGGAGGCCACACACACTACTGAGCCTCATTTTGACTTGTTTTAAGGACATTACATCAAAGTTGGATCAGCCTGTTGTCACGGATGGTGTACAGGAAACAATGATGATACAAATAACATACGATGACTCACTGGATCCACAACTAAGGAACAAAAAGGGAGACCCCTGCAATCGACCTGCCGCTCTCCCTTATTGCTCAGCCTATGCGACCACTCTAAAGGTGAATGGGCGCATATCCACGTACCTCGGCTATCTGAACCTGAAGGCCCTATAATAGTGAGGGGACACGACCACCGGCTCCCTACACAGACACGGAGGGAGTCAGGGTCACCTGGATCCAGACAACAGAAAATCATAAATACTAAAACAACACTTATCTGCAGACAAACTGAGAACTGGTAGTTGGGAGCTGGGAGCTGAAGACAGCATGCACACTCATTCCAGGAAGTTGTATCAGCCACACCCAACTACCTTATGGGGGAAAATATAAAGGGAGGTAATGAGTCTGACTGCATGACAGCTGAGATAGCCTAACGAGGTGAGGAACAGAAACCAAAACAAAGAAACTCAAGGGGGAGGATCTGAACGGCTCCTGTCAGAACTTCTCAGCTGTCTGCTTGTGACAGTACCCCTCCCTCTAGGAGTGGACTCCGGACACTCAGGGCCCACCTTCTCAGGATGGGACCTATGGAAAGCCCTGATGAGGCGAGAGGCCTTAATGTCCGTCACTGGGAGCCACATCCTCTCCTCAGGACCATAACCCTCCCAATGAACGAGGTACTGGAGGGAACCGCGGACAAGACGAGAATCCACAATCCTAGAAACCTGAAATTCAAGATTCCCATCAACCATAATCGGAGGAGGAGGCAAAGGTGAGGGTACAATAGGTTGAACATAAGGTTTCAATAAGGACTTATGGAAAACATTATGGATCTTCCAAGTCTGAGGAAGATCAAGACGGTAGGCAACAGGATTGATGACAGACAGGATCTTGTAAGGCCCAATAAACCTAGGACCCAACTTCCAGGAGGGAACCTTCAATTTGATATTCTTGGTAGACAGCCACACCAAATCACCAACATTCAGGTCCGGACCAGGCATACGTCTCTTATCCGCCACACGCTTATATCTCTCACTCATATTCTTTAGATTATCCTGAATATTTTGCCAAATAGATGACAAAGACGAGGAGAATCTGTCCTCATCAGGCAAACCAGAAGAGCCCTCTCCAGAGAAAGTCCCAAACTGCGGATGAAACCCATATGCACCAAAAAATGGTGACTTATCAGAGGACTCCTGACGACGGTTATTTAAAGCAAACTCAGCAAGGGACAAAAACGAACACCAATCCTCCTGATTCTCCGCCACAAAACAGCGCAGATATGTCTCCAGATTCTGATTGACACGCTCTGTCTGGCCATTCGACTGCGGATGGAAAGCAGAAGAGAATGACAAGCGAACCCCCAAGCGAGAACAGAAAGCCTTCCAGAATCTGGAAACAAACTGCGTGCCCCTATCAGAGACTATGTCTGAAGGAATCCCATGCAATTTGACAATGTGGTCAACAAATGCCTGCGCCAGCGTCTTAGCATTGGGCAAACCGGGAAAAGGGATAAAGTGCACCATTTTGCTAAAACGGTCCACCACCACCAGAATCACAGACTTCCCCGAGGAACGAGGCAAGTCTGTTATGAAGTCCATGGACAGATGTGTCCAAGGACGGGAAGGAATGGGCAAAGGAAGGAGAGGACCTGATGGCCGTGAGTGAGGGACCTTGGCACGAGCGCAAGTCTCGCAAGCTGCCACAAAACCCTCAACCGACTTACGAAGCGCAGGCCACCAGAATCTCCGAGCAATGAGATCCAGTGTGGCTCTTGTCCCCGGGTGCCCAGCAAGGACCGTATCATGGTGTTCTTTAAAAATCTTGTGTCTCAAAGCGAGAGGCACAAACAACCTCCCAGGAGGACAAAGATCAGGAGCTTCTGACTGGGCTGCCTGCACCTCTGCCTCCAATTCAGGAAAAAGAGCAGAGACCACCACACCTTCAGCTAAAATGGGACCCGGGTCTTCAAAATTCCCACCTCCCGGGAAACAACGTGACAGGGCATCTGCCTTCACATTCTTAACCCCAGGGCGGAACGTAACAACAAAATTAAACCTTGAAAAGAACAAAGACCATCTGGCCTGTCTCGGGTTCAGACGCTTGGCTGACTCCAAGTAGGCCAGATTTTTATGGTCAGTAAACACGGTAATAGGGTGTCTGGCTCCCTCTAGCCAATGGCGCCATTCCTCAAAAGCCAACTTGATGGCCAACAATTCCCTATCTCCCACATCATAATTTCTCTCTGCGGAGGAGAGCTTCTTTGAGAAAAAGGCACACGGTTGCCATTTGGCAGGAGAGGAACCCTGAGACAAGACCGCCCCCACCCCTACCTCAGAAGCATCAACCTCAACTATGAAGGGTAAGGAAACATCAGGTTGTACTAGGATGGGAGCGGAAGCAAAACTCTCCTTGATATCAGAAAAGGCCTTACGCGCCTCTACCGACCAGGAAGAAAAATCTACCCCCTTTCTGGTCATATCCGTGAGTGGTTTAACAACAGAGGAATAATTCAAAATAAATTTCCTGTAATAATTAGCAAAGCCCAAAAAACGCATCAGCGCCTTCTGATTCTCAGGAAGCTCCCACTCAAGCACAGCGCGGACCTTCTCGGGGTCCATGCGAAAACCAGAAGCGGAGACAAGAAACCCCAGAAATTGGATCTCTGGAACCGCAAACACACATTTTTCCAGTTTCGCGTATAATTTATTCTCCCGCAGGATGAGTAAGACCTGACATAAGTGTTCCTTATGAGATTTGAAATCAGGAGAAAAAATCAAAATGTCATCCAAATACACTAATACAAATTTTCCCATTAAATGATAAAAAATGCTGTTGACGAAATGCTGAAAAACGGCTGGGGCATTCATCAAACCAAAAGGCATAACTAAATTCTCAAAATGGCCCTCAGGGGTATTGAAAGCCGTCTTCCATTCGTCTCCTTCTCTGACCCTAACCAGGTTGTATGCCCCTCTTAGGTCTAATTTGGAAAAGACTTTCGCCCCAACAACCTGGTTAAACAAATCTGGGATTAAAGGAAGCGGATACGGATCACGAATAGTGATACAGTTCAGCTCCCTGAAATCCAGACAAGGTCTTAAAGAACCATCTTTTTTCTTAACAAAGAAAAAACCAGCGGCAACAGGTGACTTTGAGGGTCGTATGTGTCCTTTTCTCAGACTCTCAGAGATATAAGCACGCATCGCGACCCTCTCAGGTTGGGAAAGATTGTATAAACGAGATTTAGGCAGCTTGGCACCTGGGATGAGATCAATAGGGCAATCATACTCCCTGTGAGGAGGCAAATCCTGAACTCCACTCTCAGAGAAAACATCCAAAAATTCAGAGAGGAAAGGTGGTACAGTTTTAGTAGAAACCTCAGAAATAGATGTTATGAGGCAATTCTCTCTGCAAAAGTCACTCCAACCATTTATTTGCCTCGCTGGCCAATCAATGGTGGGGTTATGTTTAGAGAGCCAGGGTAGCCCCAACACTAGAGGAGTAGGCAAACCGCTAAGGATGAAACATGACACATCCTCAACATGAGTATCATTCACAATTAAACGGATATTGTGAACTATGCCCTTTAATGATTTCTGAGAAAGTGGAGCTGAATCAATAGAAAAAACAGGAATATTTTTTCGCAAAGTGCAAACCTGGAAACCATGAGTTATTGCAAATTGGTTATCAATGAGGTTGACAGCTGCTCCACTATCCACAAAAATCTCACAAAAAATGCTCTTGCTCTCTAGCGCCACCCTAGCAGGCAGGACAAAACGGGAACTACAAGCAAAAGACAATTCTTCAATTTCCGCCTCAACCCTGCCAATAGTAACAGACGGAATATTCTTAAAAGATTTCTTCCTTTTTGTCTCTTTATTACTCCCAGAAAACTGCCTGAATCTCCTAGAGGGACAAACATTTGCCAGATGATTTATACCTCCACAACAAAAGCAAACCCTCCCCTGCGGGCTGAATCCTCTATTGTCAGAGGCAATCAACCCCAGCTGCATGGGCTCCTGCTCAGAAGGGGCTGACAGCGACTGAGACCCCTGTGCACAGAATGACACCGCTGCACTGTCCCGGGACTGAGCATGATAAGAAGGAGAAATCTCTCCTCTTTCTCTAAGACGCCTGTCAATACGAACAGCCTGAGACATAGCAGAATTCAAGGAGGTAGGTCTTTCATGAAAGGCAAATGCATCTTTCAATCCCTCAGAAAGACCATAACAAAATTGACTTCGGAGTGCAGCATCATTCCAACCCGTATCTGCTGCCCATCTCCGAAATTCTGAGCAGTATATCTCTGCGGATTGTTTACCCTGGCATAACAGACGTAGTCTAGACTCAGCCAGAGCAATACGATCCGGATCATCATATATCTGACCCAGGGCTAAAAAGAATTCATCCACTGAACGGAGGGGTTGTGCCCTCTCCGGCAGCGAAAAGGCCCAGGACTGAGCATTACCCCTGAGCAGCGATATAATGATGCCCACCCTTCGTTCTTCATCACCGGAAGAATGGGGAAGAAGGCGAAAATGGAGTTTGCAGGCCTCTCTAAGGCCTCTTTCACACTTGCGTTGTCCGGATCCGGCGTGTACTCCACTTGCCGGAATTACACTCCGGATCCGGAAAAACGCAAGTGTACTGAAAGCATTTGAAGACGGAACCGTCTTCCAAATGCTTTCAGTGTTACTATGGCACCCAGGACGCTATTAAAGTCCTGGTTGCCATAGTAGGAGCGGGGAGCGGGGGAGCAGTATACTTACAGCCCGTGCGGCTCCCGGGGCGCTCCAGAATGACGTCAGAGCGCCCCATGCGCATGGATGACGTGATCCATGCGATCACGTGATCCATGCGCTTGGGGCGCCCTGACGTCACTCTGGAGCGCCCGGGGAGCCGCACGGACGGTAAGTATGCTGCTCCCCCGCTCCCCGCTACACTTTACCATGGCTGCCAGGACTTTAGCGTCCCGGCAGCCATGGTAACCACTCTGAAAAAGCTAAATGTCGGCTCCGGCAATGCGCCGAAACGACGTTTAGCTTAAGGCCGGATCCGGATCAATGCCTTCCAATGGGCATTAATTCCGGATCCGGCCTTGCGGCAAGTGTTCCGGATTTTTGGCCGGAGCAAAAAGCGCAGCATGCTGCGGTATTTTCTCCGGCCAACAAACGTTCCGTACCGGAACTGAAGACATCCTGATGCATCCTGAACGGATTTCTCTCCATTCAGAATGCATTAGGATAATCCTGATCAGGATTCTTCCGGCATAGAGCCCCGACGACGGAACTCTATGCCGGAAGACAATAACGCAGGTGTGAAAGAGCCCTAAAACGTACAAAATTCTCACTACCCCCGGAAAACGTATCCGGGAGCGAAATCTTAGGCTCAGCACAAACTCCATGAACGCAAGCTGAACCGGTCACTTGAAACTGAGAAAAAGTCTTACGGAGATCAGCTACCTCCAAAGCAAGACCCTGAAAGCGTTCAGCCAAAAGTGAAACCGGATCCATGCTAGACGGTTTTGGTGGCTGATAATGTCACGGATGGTGTACAGGAAACAATGATGATACAAATAACATACGATGACTCACTGGATCCACAACTAAGGAACAAAAAGGGAGACCCCTGCAATCGACCTGCCGCTCTCCCTTATTGCTCAGCCTATGCGACCACTCTAAAGGTGAATGGGCGCATATCCACGTACCTCGGCTATCTGAACCTGAAGGCCCTATAATAGTGAGGGGACACGACCACCGGCTCCCTACACAGACACGGAGGGAGTCAGGGTCACCTGGATCCAGACAACAGAAAATCATAAATACTAAAACAACACTTATCTGCAGACAAACTGAGAACTGGGAGCTGGGAGCTGAAGACAGCATGCACACTCATTCCAGGAAGTTGTATCAGCCACACCCAACTACCTTATGGGGGAAAATATAAAGGGAGGTAATGAGTCTGACTGCATGACAGCTGAGATAGCCTAACGAGGTGAGGAACAGAAACCAAAACAAAGAAACTCAAGGGGGAGGATCTGAACGGCTCCTGTCAGAACTTCTCAGCTGTCTGCTTGTGACACCTGTAGTGTGTTTTTCCACTTTAATTTTGAGTGTGACTCCAAATCCAGACCTCCATGGGTTGAAAAATTTGATTTCCATTTTTTTATTTTTGTGTGATTTTGTTGTCAGCACATTCAACTATGTAAAGAACAAAGTATTTCAGAAGAATATTTAATTAATTCAGATCTAGGATGTGTTATTTTTGTGTTCCCTTTATATATCCCAGCATAGTACAATGTATAGATGTATTTTCTCCAGTATAGTACAATGTATAGATGTATCTTCCAAGTATAGTACAATGTATAGATGTATCTCCCTTTCCCCCAGTATAGTACAATGTATAGATGTATCTCCCTCTCCCCCAGTATAGTACAATGTATAGTTGTATCTCCCTCTCCCCCTGTATAGTACAATGTATAGATGTATATTCCCTTTACTCCAATATAGTACAATGTATAGATGTACAGTCAGGTCCATAAATATTGGGACATTGACACAATTCTAACATTTTTGGCTCTATACACCACCACAATGGATTTGAAATGAAACAAACAAGATGTGCTTTAACTGCAGACTGCCAGCTTTAATTTGAGGGTATTTACATCCAAATCAGGTGAACAGTGTAGGAATTACAACAGTTTGCATATGTGCCTCCCACTTGTTAAGGAACCAAAAGTAATGGGACAATTGGCTTCTCAGCTGTTCCATGGCCAGGTGTGTGTTATTTCCTCATTATCCCAATTACAATGAGCAGATAAAAGGTCCAGAGTTCATTTCAAGTGTGCTATTTGCATTTGGAATCTGTTGCGGTCAACTCTTAAGATGAGATCCAAAGAGAGGTCACCATCAGTGAAGCAAGCCATCATTAGGCTGAAAAAAAACAAAACAAACCCATCAGAGAGATAGCAAAAACATTAGGTGTGGCCAAAACAACTGTTTGGAACATTCTTAAAAAGAAGGAACGCATCAGTAAGCTCCGCAACACCAAAAGACCCGGAAGACCACGGAAAACAACTGTGGTGGATGACTGAAGAATTCTTCACAACAGTTGGCCAGATCAAGAACACTCTCCAGGAGGTAGGTGTATGTGTGTCAAAGTCAACAATTAAGAGAAGACTTCACCAGAGTGAATAGAGAGGGTTCACCACAAGATGTAAACCATTGGTGAGCCTCAAAAACAGGAAGGCCAGATTAGAGTTTGCCAAACGACATCTAAAAAATCCTTCACAGTTCTGGAACAACATCCTATGGACAGATGAGACCAAGATCAACTTGTACCAGAGTGATGGGAAGAGAAGAGTATGGAGAAGGAAAGGAACTGCTCATGATCCTAAGCATAGCACCTCATCAGTGAAGCATGGTGGTGGTAGTGTCATGGCGTGGACATGTATGGCTGCCAATGGAACTGGTTCTCTTGTATTTATTGATGATGTGACTGCTGACAAAAGCAGCAGGATGAATTCTGAAGTGTTTCGCACAATATTATCTGCTCATATTCAGCCAAATGCTTCAGAACTCATTGGATGGCGCTTTACAGTGCAGATGGACAATGACCCAAAGAATACTGCAAAAGCAACCAAAGAGTTTTTTAAGGGAAAGAAGTGGAATGTTATGCAAAAAGTATGAAACCCAGCGTCTGGTGATGTCTATACATTCCAGACTTCAGGTTGTAATTGACTGCAAAGGATTTGCAACCAAGTATTAAAAAGTGAAAGTTTGATTTATAAATATTATTCTGTCCCATTACTTTTGGTTCCTTAACAAGTGGGAGGCACATATGCAAACTGTTGTAATTCCTACACCTTTCACCTGATTTGGATGTAAATACCCTCAAATTAAAGGGGTTGTCCAGGATTGGGGACATTGCTACAAGTGAACACCAAGCACATAAATATTACATACATTCCTGTCCTACCTGTGCCAGACTTTTCTAATGCCCCGTTTTCATGTCATAAATCCTCTGCCGGAAGTGCCGCTTTTCAAAGATTCTGTGACGTACCGGGTCCCTTACTGCAGAGCGAAGCCTCTGCTTCCGCTTCGCAGGGAGCCCGGTGACGTCACCGTCAGCCTCAGTGCGCTAAGTGATTATGCAGAGCGCACTGAGGGGCGGAAACTAGGTGGCAACACATGACGCTAAACCCCGCCCCTCTGGTCCTGTGACATCACCGGGCAGTGCGCTTTCTTCTCAATGAAGGAGGCAGAGAACTATGCTACTTAGCATAGTAAACGCCTCCTATGTAAAATACATGCAAATTCAGCAGCAGGCTGGAGAAAGAATGATTCAGGGGGGCGGATGCACAGAGGAGGTGACGATGTGCGGCAGGAAGTTAGCGCTAACATAAACATCGATGTCAACAATGAGTGGGAGACTGTGGGAGCCCTGTAGAAGAGGAGAAAATACAAGAAAACATATGTGGGGACCTTGAATCGGCTATTAAGAGTGTATAAACGTATTTAAAAAAAAATAATTGATCCCGGACAACCCCTTTAAAGCTGACAGTCTGCAGTTAAAGAACATCTTGTTCGTTTCATTTCAAATCCATTGTGGTGGTGTATAGAGCCAAAAATGTTAGAATTGTGTCGATGTCCCAATATTTATGGACCTGACTGTATCTTCCCAGTATAGTACTATATATAGATGTATTTTCCCAGTATAGTACAATGTATAGATGTATCTTCCCAGTATAGTACTATATATAGATGTATCTTCCCAGTATAGTACTATGTATAGATGTATCTTTCCAGTATAGTACAATGTATAGATGTATATTCCCTTTACTCCAATATAGTACAATGTATAGATGTATTTTCCCAGTATAGTACAATGTATAGATGTATCTACCCAGTATAGTTTAATGTATAGCTGTATTTTCCCATTATAGTATAACATATAGATGTATTCCCCTCTCCCCCAGTATAGTACAATGTATAGATGTATCTTCCCAGTATAGTACAATGTAGGTTGTTTCGGGTATCGAATTTTCGAGACCCAATTGATACTTTTGCCTGGTATCGACCTTGATACCAGGATTTGCCTTTTTTCAATACTAGGCTTCGTTACTGCGCAGTCTAGTATCATAGAACATGAGCGCGCTGCTATCAGCGCGCTCCGTGTTCTCCTCAGCAGCACGGGGAGAAGGAAGCAGTCTCTCCCTCCCCCTGTGCCGCTGCTGCCAACAATGAGGAGAGAGGGGCGGGCGCACGGCGCCACCAATGAAATTAAATGTAGGACCTTTCATTTGGCAAAAAATTCTGAACTAAGTATCATGATCTGTACAGCGGCGCCAGGGATCTCACTGCACTTACTATTATCCCTGGGCGCTGCTCTGTTCTCCCGCTATGTCCTCCGGTATGTTCGGTCACTTGGTTTTACTGGGTGGAGACTGCCCTTGTTCACCTCCCAGGCTGTGAGCTCTGCGCTGCGATTGGCCGGCGCTACAGCCTGGGAGAAGGAGGCGCCCGGGAGAAGGAGGCGCCCGGGAGAAAAAGGGCAGACTCCTCCCAGTATAACCAACTCCCCGAAGATATGGGAGGACATAGCGGGAGAACGGAGCGGCGCCCAGGTATAATAGTAAGTGCATTGAGATCCCTGGGCGCCGCTCTACATAGCATGATACTTCGTTCAGAATTTTTTGCCAGATGAAAGGTCCTCTTTAATACAAATCCCGGAGGCCGCCTCTTGTATTAAATGTTAATTATATTATCATTGGTGGCGCAGTGCACTCTCCCCCCCTCCCCCCAGTATTAAAATCATTGGTGGCAGTGGCCACAGGGTCCCCTTCCCTCCCCCTCATTGGTGGCAGTGGCAGCTTCTGATCGGAGCCCCAGCAGTGTAATCTTGGGGCTCCGATCAGTTACCATGGCAGCCAGGACACTACTGAAGCCCTGGCTGCCATAGTTCAGCTCCCTGCTGCTGAGTGTACTATGCACAGGGCAGCAGGGAGAGTGTGAAGTCCTATTCACCCTGATAGAGCTCTATGAGCGTGAATAGGACAAGGGATTAAAAGATCTAGCCCCTAAGGAGCAAAATAGTTATAAAAAAAAAAAAAAAACATCAAAATATTAAGTATAAAACACCCCCTTTCCCAATTTTACATAAAAAACATATAAACAATAAATAAACATATTACATATCACCACGTCCGAAAAGTCCAAACTATTAAAATATTTTAAAAATCTCCTATGCGGAGAACGCCGTAAAAGAAAAAAGAAAAATTGTGCAATTCGCCATTTTATTTTAATCACCTTGTCCCCCCAAAAAATAGGATCGGACTGTTTTAGTATGGGCCGGATGTTCCATAAAATACAGAATTCACGCGGCTTTTTTTGGCGTTTAATTTTTTTCGTAGTATCGAATGGTATCGAGTATCACAATACTTTTTATGGTATCGAAACCGAATCAAGATTTCGGTATCGAAACAACCCTAGTACAATGTATAGATGCATCTTCCCTCCCAGTAAAGTACAATATATAGATGCATCTTCCCAGTAAAGTAAAGTACAATGTATAGGTCTTCCCAGTATAGTACAATGTATAGATGCATCTTCCCTCCCAGTAAAGTACAATATATAGATGCATCTTCCCAGTATAGTACAATGAATAGATGTATCTTCCCAGTATAGTATAATGTATAGATGTATCTTCCCAGATTAGTACAATGTATAGGTCTTCCCAGTATAGTACAATGTATTTCCCTCTCCCCCAGTATAGTACAATGTATAGATGTTTTTTCCCAGTAAAGTACAATGTATAGATCTTCCCAGTATAGTACAATGTATAGATGTATCCTCCCAGTATAGTATAATGTATAGCTGTATCTTCCCTGTACAGTACAATGTATAGCTGTATCCTCCCAGTATAGTACAATGTAGGGCTGCACGATAAATCGAAAAAATAATCGAATCGCGATAATCGGCAAATGAAATATGGAGATTTGGCCGACCCGAAAATGCCGCGATTATATATGAAGGGGCCCCGCGCACATAACTGGCTTTGTGTGTAAAGTATTTTACTACTGTGTGAAACAATCTCTCTCCTATTGATAACAGGTCCAGCCTCTGTACTCACTTTCACGATGAATGCACTGCAGGGAACGGCAGCGAGCGGGACGTCACTTAGTAACGCTCCTGCTTCCTGAAGTGGGAGGAGCGTTACTAAGTGACGTCAGTCACGCGCCGGCCGGCCAGCTCGCTCCCGTTCGCTGTAGTGCATTCATAGTGACAGTGAGTACAGAGGCTGGACCTGTTATCAATAGGAGAGAGCTTGTTTCACACACTAGTAAGATACTTTACACACAAAGCCAGTTATGTGCACAGTTTAGGACACATGAGGGGACACATAGGGCCATGAGGGGGACCAGCATAAGATGCTATATGTCTTATGCTACCCCCCCCTCATGGCCCTATGTGTCATAGCACACATCCCCTATAACAGCGTCCTCCACAGATCCACCCCATAACGGCGTCCTCCACAGATCCACCCCATAACGGCGTCCTCCACAGATCCACCCCATAACGGCGTCCTCCACAGATCCACCCCATAACGGCGTCCTCCACAGATCCACCCCATAACGGCGTCCTCCACAGATCCACCCCATAACGGCGTCCTCCACAGATCCACCCCATAACGGCGTACTCTACAGGTCCACCCCATAACGGCGTCCTCCACAGGTCCACCCCATAACGGCGTCCTCCACAGATCCACCCCATAACGGCGTCCTCCACAGATCCACCCCATAACGGCGTACTCTACAGGTCCACCCCATAACGGCGTCCTCCACAGGTCCACCCCATAACGGCGTCCTCCACAGATCCACCCCATAACGGCGTCCTCCACAGATCCACCCCATAACGGCGTCCTCCACAGATCCACCCCATAACGGCGTCCTCCACAGATCCACCCCATAACGGCGTCCTCCACAGATCCACCCCATAACGGCGTCCTCCACAGATCCACCCCATAACGGCGTCCTTCACAGATCCACCCCATAACGGCGTCCTCCACAGATCCACCCCATAACGGCGTCCTCCACAGATCCACCCCATAACGGCGTCCTCCACAGATCCACCCCATAACGGCGTCCTCCACAGATCCCCAACATAACGCCATCCTCCACAGATCCCCCACAACACTGTGTCCTCCACAGATCTCCCACAACACAGCGTCCTCCACAGATCCCCCAGAACACAGCGTCCTCCACAGATCCCCCACAACACAGCGTCATCCACAGATCCCCCACAACACAGCGTCATCCACAGATCCTCCACAACACAGCGTCATCCACAGATCCCCCACAACACAGCGTCATCCACAGATCCCCCATAACAGTGCCATCCACAGATCCCCTATAACTATGTCATACCCAGCCGCGTCAGCGGCTCATATGGGAAAATCCAAGCAAAAAGACCTCTAGTACAATTCCCTTAAAATATCGCATCGCATATCGTTATCGCAATTTTCAGGGCCCTAATCGCAATCGCACAAAATTCCCATATCGTGCAGCCCTAGTACAATGTATAGAAGTATCTTCCCAGTACAGTACAATGTATAGATGTATCTTCCCAGTATAGTACAATGTATAGAAGTATCTTCCCAGTACAGTACAATGTACAGCTGTATCTTCCCAGTATAGTATAATGTATAGCTGTATCTTCCCAGTATAGCTGTATATTCCCAGTACAGTACAATGTATAGCTATATCTTCCCAGTACAGTATAATGTATAGCTGTATCTTCCCAGTATAGTATAATGTATAGCTGTATCTTCCCAGTACAGTACAATGTATAGCTGTATCTTCCCAGTATAGTACAATGTATAGATGTGTCTTCCCAGTACAGTACAATGTATAGCTGTATCTTCCCAGTATAGCTGTATCTTCCCAGTACAGTACAATGTATAGATGTATCTTCCCAGTACAGTACAATGCATAGCTGTATCTTCCCAGTACAGTACAATGTATAGAAGTATCTTCCCAGTACAATGAATAGATGTATCTTCCCAGTACAGTACAAGGTATAGATATTCCCAGTATAGTATAATGTATAGCTGTATCTTCCCAGTATAGTATAATGTATAGCTGTATCTTCCCAGTATAGATGTATCTTCCCAGTCCAGTACAATGTATAGCTGTATCTTCCCAGTATAGCTGTATCTTCCCAGTATAGTATAATGTATAGCTGTATCTTCCCAGTATAGTATAATGTATAGCTGTATCTTCCCAGTACAGTACAATGTATAGCTGTATGTTCCCAGTACAGTACAATGTATAGCTGTATCTTCCCAGTACAGTACAATGTATAGCTGTATCCTTCCAGTACAGTACAATGTATAGCTGTATCTTCCCAGTACAGTACAATGTATAGATGTATCTTCCCAGTACAGTATAATTTATAGCTGTATCTTCCCAGTAAAGTACAATGTATAGCTGTATCTTCCCAGTACAATGTATAGCTGTATCCTCCCAGTATAGTATAATGCATAGCTGTATTTTTCCAGTATAGTATAATGTATAGATGTATCTTCCCAGTATGTATAATGTATAGATGTATCTTCCCAGTACAGTACAATGAATAGATGTATCTTCCCAGTACAATGTATAGATGTATCTTCCCAGTATAGTATAATGTATAGCTGTATCTTCCCAGTACAGTACAATGTATAGCTGTATCTTCCCAGTACAGTACAATGTATAGCTGTATCTTCCCAGTACAGTACAATGTATAGCTGTATCCTCCCAGTATAGTATAATGTATAGCTGTATCCTCCCAGTATAGTATAATGTATAGCTGTATCTTCCCAGTACAGTACAATGTATAGATGTATCTTCCCAGTACAGTACAATGTATAAATGTATCTTCCCAGTACAGTACAATGTATAGCTGTATCTTCCCAGTATAGCTGTATCTTCCCAGTATAATATAATGTATAGCTGTATCTTCCCAGTACAGTACAATGTATAGATGTATCTTCCCAGTACAATGTATAGCTGTATCTTCCCAGTACAGTACAATGTATAGATGTATCTTCCCAGTACAATGTATAGATGTATCTTCCCAGTATAGTATAATGTATAGATGTATCTTCCCAGTACAGTACAATGTATAGCTGTATCTTCCCAGTATAGTATAATGTATAGCTGTATCTTCCCAGTACAGTATAATGTATAGCTGTATCTTCCCAGTACAGTACAATGTATAGCTGTATCTTCCCAGTACAGTACAATGTATAGCTGTATTTTCCCAGTATAGTACAATGTATAGATGTATCTTCCCAGTATAATATAATGTATAGCTGTATCTTCCCAGTACAGTACAATGTATATATGTATCTTCCCAGTACAGTACAATGTATAGCTGTATCTTCCTAGTACAATGTATAGATGTATCTTCCCAGTACAGTACAATGTATAGATGTATCTTCCCAGTATAGTAAAATGTATAGATGTATCTTCTCAGCACAGTACAATGTATAGATGTATCTTCCCAGTACAATGTATAAATGTATCTTCCCAGTATAGTATAATGTATAGATGTATCTTCCCAGTACAGTACAATGTATAGCTGTATCTTCCTAGTACAATGTATAGATGTATCTTCCCAGTACAATGTATAGATGTATCTTCCCAGTATAGTATAATGTATAGCTGTATCTTCCCAGTACAGTACAATGTATAGATGTATCTCCCCAATACAGTACAATGTATAGATGTATCTCCCCAATACAGTACAATGTATAGATGTATCTTCCCAGTATAGTACAATGTATAGCTGTATCTTCCCAGTACAATGTATAGCTGTATCTTCCCAGTACAGTACAATGTATAGCTGTATCTTCCCAGTACAGTACAATGTATAGCTGTATCTTCCCAGTACAGTACAATGTATAGCTGTATCTTCCCAGTACAGTACAATGTATAGCTGTATCTTCCCAGTACAGTACAATGTATAGCTGTATCTTCCCAGTACAGTACAATGTATAGCTGTATCTTCCCAGTACAGTACAATGTATAGATGTATCTCCCCAGTACAGTACAATGTATAGATGTATCTTCCCAGTATAGTACAATGTATAGATGTATCTTCCCAGTATAGTACAATGTATAGATGTATCTTCCTAGTACAATGTATATATGTATCTTCCTAGTACAATGTATAGCTGTATCTTCCCAGTACAGTACAATGTATAGCTGTATCTTCCCAGTACAGTACAATGTATAGCTGTATCTTCCCAGTACAGTACAATGTATAGATGTATCTTCCCAGTACAGTACAACGTATAGCTGTATCTTCCCAGTACAGTACAATGTATAGCTGTATCTTCCCAGTACAGTACAATGTATAGATGTATCTTCCCAGTACAGTACAATGTATAGATATATCTTCCCAGTATAGCTGTATCTCCCCAGTACAGTACAATGTATAGATGTATCTTCCCAGTATAGCTGTATCTTCCCAGTACAGTACAATGTATAGCTGTATCTCCCCAGTATAGTACAATGTATAGATGTATCTTCCCAGTACAGTACAATGTATAGATGTATCTTCCCAGTACAGTACAATGTATAGCTGTATCTTCCCAGTACAGTACAATGTATAGCTGTCTCTCCCCAGTACAGTACAATGTATAGATGTATCTTCCCAGTACAATGTATAGATGTATCTTCCCAGTATAGTATAATGTATAGCTGTATCTTCCCAGTATAGTATAATGTATAGCTGTATCTTCCCAGTACAGTATAATGTATAGCTGTATCTTCCCAGTACAGTATAATGTATAGCTGTATCTTCCCAGTACAGTACAATGTATAGCTGTATCTTCCCAGTACAGTACAATGTATAGCTGTATCTTCCCAGTACAGTACAATGTATAGCTGTATCTTCCCAGTACAGTACAATGTATAGCTGTATCTTCCCAGTACAGTACAATGTATAGCTGTATCCTCCCAGTATAGTATAATGTATAGCTGTATCCTCCCAGTATAGTATAATGTATAGCTGTATCTTCCCAGTACAGTACAATGTATAGATGTATCTTCCCAGTACAGTACAATGTATAAATGTATCTTCCCAGTACAGTACAATGTATAGCTGTATCTTCCCAGTATAGCTGTATCTTCCCAGTATAATATAATGTATAGCTGTATCTTCCCAGTACAGTACAATGTATAGATGTATCTTCCCAGTACAATGTATAGCTGTATCTTCCCAGTACAGTACAATGTATAGATGTATCTTCCCAGTACAATGTATAGATGTATCTTCCCAGTATAGTATAATGTATAGATGTATCTTCCCAGTACAGTACAATGTATAGCTGTATCTTCCCAGTATAGTATAATGTATAGCTGTATCTTCCCAGTATAGTATAATGTATAGCTGTATCTTCCCAGTACAGTATAATGTATAGCTGTATCTTCCCAGTACAGTACAATGTATAGCTGTATCTTCCCAGTACAGTACAATGTATAGCTGTATTTTCCCAGTATAGTACAATGTATAGATGTATCTTCCCAGTATAATATAATGTATAGCTGTATCTTCCCAGTACAGTACAATGTATATATGTATCTTCCCAGTACAGTACAATGTATAGCTGTATCTTCCTAGTACAATGTATAGATGTATCTTCCCAGTATAGTAAAATGTATAGATGTATCTTCTCAGCACAGTACAATGTATAGATGTATCTTCCCAGTACAATGTATAAATGTATCTTCCCAGTATAGTATAATGTATAGATGTATCTTCCCAGTACAGTACAATGTATAGCTGTATCTTCCTAGTACAATGTATAGATGTATCTTCCCAGTACAATGTATAGATGTATCTTCCCAGTATAGTATAATGTATAGCTGTATCTTCCCAGTACAGTACAATGTATAGATGTATCTCCCCAATACAGTACAATGTATAGATGTATCTTCCCAGTATAGTACAATGTATAGATGTATCTTCCTAGTACAATGTATAGCTGTATCTTCCCAGTACAATGTATAGCTGTATCTTCCCAGTACAGTACAATGTATAGCTGTATCTTCCCAGTACAGTACAATGTATAGCTGTATCTTCCCAGTACAGTACAATGTATAGCTGTATCTTCCCAGTACAGTACAATGTATAGCTGTATCTTCCCAGTACAGTACAATGTATAGCTGTATCTTCCCAGTACAGTACAATGTATAGCTGTATCTTCCCAGTACAGTACAATGTATAGATGTATCTCCCCAGTACAGTACAATGTATAGATGTATCTTCCCAGTATAGTACAATGTATAGATGTATCTTCCCAGTATAGTACAATGTATAGATGTATCTTCCTAGTACAATGTATATATGTATCTTCCTAGTACAATGTATAGCTGTATCTTCCCAGTACAGTACAATGTATAGCTGTATCTTCCCAGTACAGTACAATGTATAGCTGTATCTTCCCAGTACAGTACAATGTATAGCTGTATCTTCCCAGTACAGTACAATGTATAGATGTATCTTCCCACTACAGTACAACGTATAGCTGTATCTTCCCAGTACAGTACAATGTATAGCTGTATCTTCCCAGTACAGTACAATGTATAGATGTATCTTCCCAGTACAGTACAATGTATAGATATATCTTCCCAGTATAGCTGTATCTCCCCAGTACAGTACAATGTATAGATGTATCTTCCCAGTATAGCTGTATCTTCCCAGTACAGTACAATGTATAGCTGTATCTCCCCAGTATAGTACAATGTATAGATGTATCTTCCCAGTACAGTACAATGTATAGATGTATCTTCCCAGTACAGTACAATGTATAGCTGTATCTTCCCAGTACAGTACAATGTATAGCTGTCTCTCCCCAGTACAGTACAATGTATAGATGTATCTTCCCAGTACAATGTATAGATGTATCTTCCCAGTATAGTATAATGTATAGCTGTATCTTCCCAGTATAGTATAATGTATAGCTGTATCTTCCCAGTACAGTATAATGTATAGCTGTATCTTCCCAGTACAGTATAATGTATAGCTGTATCTTCCCAGTACAGTACAATGTATAGCTGTATCTTCCCAGTACAGTACAATGTATAGCTGTATCTTCCCAGTACAGTACAATGTATAGCTGTATCTTCCCAGTATAGTACAAGGTATAGATGTATCTTCCCAGTACAGTATAATGTATAGCTGTATCTTCCCAGTACAGTAAAATGTATAGATATATCTTCCCAGTACAGTAAAATGTATAGCTGTATCTTCCTAATACAATGTATAGATGTATCTTCCCAGTACAGTACAATGTATACACCGTGTGCAGAATTATTAGGCAAATTAGTATTTTGACCACATCATCCTCTTTATGCATGTTGTCTTACTCCAAGCTGTATAGGCTGAAAAGCCTACTACCAATTAAGCATATTAGGTGATGTGCATCTCTGTAATGAGAAGGGGTGTGGTCTAATGACATCAACACCCTATATTAGGTGTGCATAATTATTAGGCAACTTCCTTTCCTTTGGCAAAATGGGTCAAAAGAAGGACTTGACAGGCTCAGAAAAATCAAAAATAGTGAGATATCTTGCAGAGGGATGCAGCACTCTTAAAATTGCAAAGCTTCTGAAGCGTGATCATCGAACAATCAAGCGTTTCATTCAAAATAGTCAACAGGGTCGCAAGAAGCGTGTGGAAAAACCAAGACGCAAAATAACTGCCCATGAACTGAGAAAAGTCAAGCGTGCAGCTGCCAAGATGCCACTTGCCACCAGTTTGGCCATATTTCAGAGCTGCAACATCACTGGAGTGCCCAAAAGCACAAGGTGTGCAATACTCAGAGACATGGCCAAGGTAAGAAAGGCTGAAAGACGACCACCACTGAACAAGACACACAAGCTGAAACGTCAAGACTGGGCCAAGAAATATCTCAAGACTGATTTTTCTAAGGTTTTATGGACTGATGAAATGAGAGTGAGTCTTGATGGGCCAGATGGATGGGCCCGTGGCTGGATTGGTAAAGGGCAGAGAGCACCAGTCCGACTCAGACGCCAGCAAGGTGGAGGTGGAGTACTGGTTTGGGCTGGTATCATCAAAGATGAGCTTGTGGGGCCTTTTCGGGTTGAGGATGGAGTCAAGCTCAACTCCCAGTCCTACTGCCAGTTTCTGGAAGACACCTTCTTCAAGCAGTGGTACAGGAAGAAGTCTGCATCCTTCAAGAAAAACATGATTTTCATGCAGGACAATGCTCCATCACACGCGTCCAAGTACTCCACAGCGTGGCTGGCAAGAAAGGGTATAAAAGAAGAAAATCTAATGACATGGCCTCCTTGTTCACCTGATCTGAACCCCATTGAGAACCTAAGGTCCATCATCAAATGTGAGATTTACAAGGAGGGAAAACAGTACACCTCTCTGAACAGTGTCTGGGAGGCTGTGGTTGCTGCTGCACGCAATATTGATGGTGAACAGATCAAAACACTGACAGAATCCATGGATGACAGGCTTTTGAGTGTCCTTGCAAAGAAAGGTGGCTATATTGGTCACTGATTTGTTTTTGTTTTGTTTTTGAATGTCAGAAATGTATATTTGTGAATGTTGAGATGTTATATTGGTTTCACTGGTAAAAATAAATAATTGAAATGGGTATATATTTGTTTTTTGTTAAGTTGCCTAATAATTATGCACAGTAATAGTCACCTGCACACACAGATATCCCCCTAAAATAGCTAAAACTAAAAACAAACTAAAAACTACTTCCAAAAATATTCAGCTTTGATATTAATGAGTTTTTTGGGTTCATTGAGAACATGGTTGTTGTTCAATAATAAAATTAATCCTCAAAAATACAACTTGCCTAATAATTCTGCACTCCCTGTAGATGTATCTTCCCAGTATAGTACAATGTATAGATGTATCTTCCCAGTACAATGTATAGCTGTATCTTCCCAGTACAGTACAATGTATAGCTGTATCTTCCCAGTACAGTACAATGTATAGCTGTATCTTCCCAGTACAGTACAATGTATAGCTGTATCTTCCCAGTATAGTACAATGTATAGATGTATCTTCCCAGTACAGTATAATGTATAGCTGTATCTTCCCAGTACAGTACAATGTATAGATGTATCTTCCCAGTACAGTACAACGTATAGCTGTATCTTCCCAGTACAGTACAATGTATAGCTGTATCTTCCCAGTATAGTACAATGTATAGATGTATCTTCCCAGTATAGCTGTATCTCCCCAGTACAGTACAATGTATAGATGTATCATCCCAGTATAGCTGTATCTTCCCAGTACAGTACAATGTATAGCTGTATCTCCCCAGTATAGTACAATGTATAGATGTATCTTCCCAGTACAGTACAATGTAGAGCTGTATCTTCCCAGTATAGCTGTATCTTCCCAGTACAGTACCATGTATAGCTGTATCCTCCCAGTATAGTATAATGTACCGCTGTATCTTCCCAGTACAGTATAATGTATGGCTGTATCTTCCCATTCCCAGTACAGTACAATGTATAGGTGTATCTTCCCAGTACAGTATAATGTATAGGTGTATCTCCCCAGTACAGTACAATGTATAGATGTATCTTCCCATTCCCAGTACAGTACAATGTATAGTTGTATCTTCCCAGTACTGTACAATGTATAGCTGTCTCTCCCCAGTACAGTACAATGTATAGCTGTATCTCCCTAGTACAGTACAATGTATAGCTGTATCTTCCCATTCCCAGTACAATGTATAGCTGTATCTTCCCAGTACAGTACAATGTATAGCTGTATCTTCCCAGTATAGTATAATGTATAGATGTATCTTCCCAGTACAGTACAATGTATAGATGTATCTTCCCAGTACAATGTATAGATGTATCTTCCCAGTATAGTATAATGTATAGATGTATCTTCCCAGTACAGTACAATGTATAGATGTATCTCCCCAGTACAGTACAATGTATAGATGTATCTTCCCAGTATAGTACAATGTATAGATGTATCTTCCTAGTACAATGTATAGCTGTATTTTCCCAGTACAGTACAATGTATAGCTGTATCTTCCCAGTACAGTACAATGTATAGCTGTATCTTCCCAGTACAGTACAATGTATAGCTGTATCTTCCCAGTACAGTACAATGTATAGATGTATCTTCCCAGTACAGTACAATGTATAGCTGTATCTTCCCAGTACAGTACAATGTATAGCTGTATCCTCCCAGTATAGTATAATGTATAGCTGTATCTTCCCAGTACAGTATAATGTATAGCTGTATCTTCCCATCCCCAGTACAATGTATAGATGTATCTTCCCATCCCCAGTACAATGTATAGCTGTATCTTCCCAGTACAGTACACTGTATAGCTGTATCTTCCCAGTACAGTACAATGTATAGCTGTATCTTCCCAGTACAGTACAATGTATAGCTGTATCTTCCCAGTACAGTACAATGTATAGATGTATCTTCCCAGTATAGCTGTATCTTCCCAGTACAGTACAATGTATAGCTGTATCTCCCCAGTATAGTACAATGTATAGATGTATCTTCCCAGTACAGTACAATGTAGAGCTGTATCTTCCCAGTATAGCTGTATCTTCCCAGTACAGTACAATGTATAGCTGTATCCTCCCAGTATAGTATAATGTATAGCTGTATCTTCCCAGTACAGTATAATGTATAGCTGTATCTTCCCATTCCCAGTACAGTACAATGTATAGTTGTATCTTCCCAGTACAGTATAATGTATAGGTGTATCTCCCCAGTACAGTACAATGTATAGATGTATCTTCCCATTCCCAGTACAGTACAATGTATAGTTGTATCTTCCCAGTACAGTACAATGTATAGCTGTCTCTCCCTAGTACAGTACAATGTATAGCTGTATTTTCCCATTCCCAGTACAATGTATAGTTGTATCTTCCCAGTACAGTACAATGTATAGCTGTATCTTCCCAGTATAGTATAATGTATAGATGTATCCTCCCAGTACAGTACAATGTATAGATGTATCTTCCCAGTACAGTACAATGTATAGATGTATCTTCCCAGTACAATGTATAGATGTATCTTCCCAGTATAGTATAATGTATAGATGTATCTTCCCAGTACAGTACAATGTATAGATGTATCTCCCCAGTACAGTACAATGTATAGATGTATCTTCCCAGTACAGTACAATGTATAGATGTATCTTCCCAGTACAATGTATAGATGTATCTTCCCAGTATAGTATAATGTATAGATGTATCTTCCCAGTACAGTACAATGTATAGCTGTATCTTCCCAGTACAGTACAATGTATAGATGTATCTTCCCAGTACAGTACAATGTAGAGCTGTATCTTCCCAGTATAGCTGTATCTTCCCAGTACAGTACAATGTATAGCTGTATCCTCCCAGTACAGTATAATGTATAGCTGTATCTTCCCATTCCCAGTACAGTACAATGTATAGTTGTATCTTCCCAGTACAGTATAATGTATAGGTGTATCTCCCCAGTACAGTACAATGTATAGCTGTATCTTCCCAGTACAGTACAATGTATAGATGTATCTTCCCAGTACAGTACAATGTATAGATGTATCTTCCCAGTACAGTACAATGTATAGCTGTATCCTCCCAGTATAGTATAATGTATAGCTGTATCTTCCCAGTACAGTATAATGTATAGCTGTATCTTCCCATTCCCAGTACAGTACAATGTATAGCTGTATCTTCCCAGTACAGTATAATGTATAGCTGTATCTTCCCAGTACAGTACAATGTATAGATGTATCTTCCCAGTACAGTACAATGTATAGCTGTATCTTCCTAGTACAATGTATAGATGTATCTTCCCAGTACAGTACAATGTATAGATGTATCTTCCCAGTACAGTACAATGTATAGATGTATCTTCCCAGTACAATGTATAGATGTATCTTCCCAGTATAGTATAATGTATAGATGTATCTTCCCAGTACAGTATAATGTATAGATGTATCTTCCCAGTACAGTACAATGTATAGATGTATCTTCCCAGTACAGTACAATGTATAGCTGTATCTTCCTAGTACAATGTATAGATGTATCTTCCCAGTATAGTATAATGTATAGCTGTATCTTCCCAGTATAGTATAATGTATAGATGTATCTTCCCAGTACAATGTATAGATGTATCTTCCCAGTACAATGTATAGATGTATCTTCCCATTCCCAGTACAGTACAATGTATAGTTGTATCTTCCCAGTACAGTACAATGTATAGCTGTCTCTCCCCAGTACAATGTATAGCTGTATCTGTATAGATGTATCTTCCCAGTATAGCTGTATCTCCCCAGTACAGTACAAAGTATAGATGTATCTTCCCAGTATAGCTGTATCTTCCCAGTACAGTACAATGTATAGATGTATCTTCCCAGTATAGCTGTATCTTCCCAGTACAGTACAATGTATAGCTGTATCTCCCCAGTATAGTATAATGTATAGATGTATCTTCCCAGTACAGTACAATGTATAGCTGTATCTTCCCAGTACAGTACAATGTATAGCTGTATCTTCCCAGTACAGTACAATGTATAGCTGTATCTTCCCAGTACAGTACAATGTATAGCTGTCTCTCCCCAGTACAATGTATAGATGTATCTTCCCAGTATAGTATAATGTATAGCTGTATCTTCCCAGTATAGTAAAATGTATAGCTGTATCTTCCCAGTACAGTATAATGTATAGCTGTATCTTCCCAGTACAGTACAATGTATAGATGTATCTTCCCAGTACAGTACAATGTATAGCTGTATCTTCCTAGTACAATGTATAGATGTATCTTCCCAGTACAGTACAATGTATAGATGTATCTTCCCAGTACAGTACAATGTATAGATGTATATTCTCAGTACAGTACAATGTATAGATGTATCTTCCCAGTATAGTACAATGTATAGATATATCTTCCTAGTACAATGTATAGCTGTATCTTCCCAGTACAATGTATAGCTGTATCTTCCCAGTACAGTACAATGTATAGATGTATCTTCCCAGTACAATGTATAGATGTATCTTCCCAGTATAGTATAATGTATAGATGTATCTTCCCAGTACAGTACAATGTATAGATGTATCTCCCTAGTACAGTACAATGTATAGATGTATCTTCCCAGTATAGTACAATGTATAGATATATCTTCCTAGTACAATGTATAGCTGTATCTTCCCAGTACAATTTATAGCTGTATCTTCCCAGTACAGTACAATGTATAGATGTATCTTCCCAGTACAGTACAATGTAGAGCTGTATCTTCCCAGTATAGCTGTATCTTCCCAGTACAGTACAATGTATAGCTGTATCGTCCCAGTATAGTATAATGTATAGCTGTATCTTCCCAGTACAGTATAATGTATAGCTGTATCTTCCCATTCCCAGTACAGTACAATGTATAGTTGTATCTTCCCAGTACAGTATAATGTATAGGTGTATCTCCCCAGTACAGTACAATGTATAGCTGTATCTTCCCAGTACAGTACAATGTATAGATGTATCTTCCCAGTACAGTACAATGTATAGCTGTATCCTCCCAGTATAGTATAATGTATAGCTGTATCTTCCCAGTACAGTATAATGTATAGCTGTATCTTCCCAGTACAGTACAATGTATAGCTGTATCTTCCCAGTACAGTATAATGTATAGCTGTATCTTCCCAGTACAGTACAATGTATAGATGTATCTCCCAGTACAGTACAATGTATAGCTGTATCTTCCTAGTACAATGTATAGATGTATCTTCCCAGTACAGTACAATGTATCTTCCCAGTACAGTACAATGTATAGATGTATCTTCCCAGTACAATGTATAGATGTATCTTCCCAGTATAGTATAATGTATAGATGTATCTTCCCAGTACAGTATAATGTATAGATATATCTTCCCAGTACAGTACAATGTATAGATGTATCTTCCTAGTACAATGTATAGATGTATCTTCCCAGTATAGTATAATGTATAGCTGTATCTTCCCAGTATAGTATAATGTATAGATGTATCTTCCCAGTACAGTACAATGTATAGATGTATCTCCCCAGTACAATGTATAGATGTATCTTCCCATTCCCAGTACAGTACAATGTATAGTTGTATCTTCCCAGTACAGTACAATGTATAGCTGTCTCTCCCCAGTACAATGTATAGCTGTATCTGTATAGATGTATCTTCCCAGTATAGCTGTATCTCCCCAGTACAGTACAAAGTATAGATGTATCTTCCCAGTATAGCTGTATCTTCCCAGTACAGTACAATGTATAGATGTATCTTCCCAGTATAGCTGTATCTTCCCAGTACAGTACAATGTATAGCTGTATCTCCCCAGTATAGTACAATGTATAGATGTATCTTCCCAGTACAGTACAATGTATAGCTGTATCTTCCCAGTACAGTACAATGTATAGCTGTATCTTCCCAGTACAGTACAATGTATAGCTGTCTCTCCCCAGTACAATGTATAGATGTATCTTCCCAGTATAGTATAATGTATAGCTGTATCTTCCCAGTATAGTAAAATGTATAGCTGTATCTTCCCAGTACAGTATAATGTATAGCTGTATCTTCCCAGTACAGTACAATGTATAGATGTATCTTCCCAGTACAGTACAATGTATAGCTGTATCTTCCTAGTACAATGTATAGATGTATCTTCCCAGTACAGTACAATGTATAGATGTATCTTCCCAGTACAGTACAATGTATAGATGTATCTTCCCAGTACAGTACAATGTATAGATGTATCTTCTCAGTACAGTACAATGTATAGATGTATCTTCCTAGTACAATGTATAGATGTATCTTCCCAGTATAGTATAATGTATAGCTGTATCTTCCCAGTATAGTATAATGTATAGATGTATCTTCCCAGTACAGTACAATGTATAGATGTATCTTCCCAGTACAATGTATAGATGTATCTTCCCAGTATAGTATAATGTATAGATGTATCTTCCCAGTATAGTACAATGTATAGATGTATCTTCCTAGTACAATGTATAGCTGTATCTTCCCAGTACAGTACAATGTATAGATGTATCTTCCCAGTACAGTACAATGTATAGCTGTATCTTCCCAGTACAGTACAATGTATAGATGTATCTTCCCAGTACAGTACAATGTATAGATGTATCTTCCCAGTACAGTACAATGTATAGCTGTCTCTCCCCAGTACAGTACAATGTATAGCTGTATCTTCCCATTCCCAGTACAATGTATAGTTGTATCTTCCCAGTACAGTACAATGTATAGCTGTCTCTCTCAGTACAGTACAATGTATAGCTGTCTCTCCCAGTACAGTACAATGTATAGCTGTCTCTCCCCAGTACAATGTATAGCTGTCTCTCCCCAGTACAGTACACTGTATAGCTGTATCTTCCCAGTACAGTACACTGTATAGCTGTATCTTCCCAGTACAGTACAATGTATAGATGTATTTTCCCAGTACAGTACAACGTATAGCTGTATCTTCCCAGTACAGTACAATGTATAGATGTATCTTCCCAGTATAGCTGTATCTCCCCAGTACAGTACAATGTATAGATGTATCATCCCAGTATAGCTGTATCTTCCCAGTACAGTACAATGTATAGCTGTATCTCCCCAGTATAGTACAATGTATAGATGTATCTTCCCAGTACAGTACAATGTATAGCTGTATCTTCCCAGTATAGCTGTATCTTCCCAGTACAGTACAATGTATTGCTGTATCCTCCCAGTATAGTATAATGTATAGCTGTATCTTCCCAGTACAGTATAATGTATAGCTGTATCTTCCCAGTACAGTATAATGTGTAGGTGTATCTCCCCAGTACAGTACAATGTATAGCTGTCTCTCCCCAGTATAGTACAATGTATAGATGTATCTTCCCATTCCCAGTACAGTACAATGTATAGTTGTATCTTCCCAGTACAGTACAATGTATAGCTGTATCTTCCCAGTACAGTACACTGTATAGCTATCTTCCCAGTACAGTACAATGTATAGCTGTATCTTCCCAGTACAGTACAATGTATAGATGTATCTTCCCAGTACAGTACAACGTATAGCTGTATCTTCCCAGTACAGTACAATGTATAGATGTATCTTCCCAGTATAGCTGTATCTCCCAGTACAGTACAATGTATAGATGTATCATCCCAGTATAGCTGTATCTTCCCAGTACAGTACAATGTATAGCTGTATCTCCCCAGTATAGTACAATGTATAGATGTATCTTCCCAGTACAGTACAATGTATAGCTGTATCTTCCCAGTACAGTACAATGTATAGCTGTATCCTCCCAGTATAGTATAATGTATAGCTGTATCTTCCCAGTACAGTATAATGTATAGCTGTATCTTCCCATTCCCAGTACAATGTATAGTTGTATCTTCCCAGTACAGTATAATGTATAGGTGTATCTCCCCAGTACAGTACAATGTATAGATGTATCTTCCCATTCCCATTACAGTACAATGTATAGTTGTATCTTCCCAGTACAGTACAATGTATAGCTGTCTCTCCCCAGTACAGTACAATGTATAGCTGTCTCTCCCCAGTACAGTACAATGTATAGCTGTATCTTCCCATTCCCAGTACAATGTATAGTTGTATCTTCCCAGTACAGTACAATGTATAGCTGTCTCTTCCCAGTACAGTATAATGTATAGCTGTATCTTCCCAGTACAGTACAATGTATAGATGTATCTTCCCAGTACAGTACAATGTATAGCTGTATCTTCCTAGTACAATGTATAGATGTATCTTCCCAGTACAGTACAATGTATAGATGTATCTTCCCAGTACAGTACAATGTATAGATGTATCTTCCCAGTACAGTACAATGTATAGATGTATCTTCTCAGTACAGTACAATGTATAGATGTATCTTCCTAGTACAATGTATAGATGTATCTTCCCAGTATAGTATAATGTATAGCTGTATCTTCCCAGTATAGTATAATGTATAGATGTATCTTCCCAGTACAGTACAATGTATAGATGTATCTTCCCAGTACAATGTATAGATGTATCTTCCCAGTATAGTATAATGTATAGATGTATCTTCCCAGTATAGTACAATGTATAGATGTATCTTCCTAGTACAATGTATAGCTGTATCTTCCCAGTACAGTACAATGTATAGATGTATCTTCCCAGTACAGTACAATGTATAGCTGTATCTTCCCAGTACAGTACAATGTATAGATGTATCTTCCCAGTACAGTACAATGTATAGATGTATCTTCCCAGTACAGTACAATGTATAGCTGTCTCTCCCCAGTACAGTACAATGTATAGCTGTATCTTCCCATTCCCAGTACAATGTATAGTTGTATCTTCCCAGTACAGTACAATGTATAGCTGTCTCTCTCAGTACAGTACAATGTATAGCTGTCTCTCCCAGTACAGTACAATGTATAGCTGTCTCTCCCCAGTACAATGTATAGCTGTCTCTCCCCAGTACAGTACACTGTATAGCTGTATCTTCCCAGTACAGTACACTGTATAGCTGTATCTTCCCAGTACAGTACAATGTATAGATGTATTTTCCCAGTACAGTACAACGTATAGCTGTATCTTCCCAGTACAGTACAATGTATAGATGTATCTTCCCAGTATAGCTGTATCTCCCCAGTACAGTACAATGTATAGATGTATCATCCCAGTATAGCTGTATCTTCCCAGTACAGTACAATGTATAGCTGTATCTCCCCAGTATAGTACAATGTATAGATGTATCTTCCCAGTACAGTACAATGTATAGCTGTATCTTCCCAGTATAGCTGTATCTTCCCAGTACAGTAC
This sequence comes from Bufo bufo, assembly GCF_905171765.1. Lineage (NCBI taxonomy): Eukaryota > Metazoa > Chordata > Amphibia > Anura > Bufonidae > Bufo > Bufo bufo. The sequence continues at coordinate 196,529,130 of NC_053390.1, forward strand.
AATGTATTGCTGTATCCTCCCAGTATAGTATAATGTATAGCTGTATCTTCCCAGTACAGTATAATGTATAGCTGTATCTTCCCAGTACAGTATAATGTGTAGGTGTATCTCCCCAGTACAGTACAATGTATAGCTGTCTCTCCCCAGTATAGTACAATGTATAGATGTATCTTCCCATTCCCAGTACAGTACAATGTATAGTTGTATCTTCCCAGTACAGTACAATGTATAGCTGTATCTTCCCAGTACAGTACACTGTATAGCTATCTTCCCAGTACAGTACAATGTATAGCTGTATCTTCCCAGTACAGTACAATGTATAGATGTATCTTCCCAGTACAGTACAACGTATAGCTGTATCTTCCCAGTACAGTACAATGTATAGATGTATCTTCCCAGTATAGCTGTATCTCCCAGTACAGTACAATGTATAGATGTATCATCCCAGTATAGCTGTATCTTCCCAGTACAGTACAATGTATAGCTGTATCTCCCCAGTATAGTACAATGTATAGATGTATCTTCCCAGTACAGTACAATGTATAGCTGTATCTTCCCAGTACAGTACAATGTATAGCTGTATCCTCCCAGTATAGTATAATGTATAGCTGTATCTTCCCAGTACAGTATAATGTATAGCTGTATCTTCCCATTCCCAGTACAATGTATAGTTGTATCTTCCCAGTACAGTATAATGTATAGGTGTATCTCCCCAGTACAGTACAATGTATAGATGTATCTTCCCATTCCCATTACAGTACAATGTATAGTTGTATCTTCCCAGTACAGTACAATGTATAGCTGTCTCTCCCCAGTACAGTACAATGTATAGCTGTCTCTCCCCAGTACAGTACAATGTATAGCTGTATCTTCCCATTCCCAGTACAATGTATAGTTGTATCTTCCCAGTACAGTACAATGTATAGCTGTCTCTTCCCAGTACAGTACAATGTATAGCTGTCTCTCCCCAGTACAGTACAATGTATAGATGTAGTCCCTGTGATTCCCCCTCAGCGGGCAGAGCCCGGGCGGCTGTACACACTGGAGCCCCGGCGTCCCCTGACAATCCCGCAGACTTTGATCTCGCCCCGCCCCCTCCCGCCGCCACTTCCCGTGCTTCGGCGGCTCGCATGCTATCAGGACTCTTGGCTTCGGTAAGAAGAGGAGAAGGATCCCGTAAGAAGTTCCTGATCTTCCGGTGTGGCCCCCTCCTCCCCCGGCGCTGGGAGGAGACGCTGAGGGGTCAGGGAGATCTGGGAGGCGGGGACACCCCCCCTCCTCTTTTGGAAAGAAAAAAAAAAAAAAAAGACAATCACGTGGCCGAGATGAAAGGGATGCCGCCTGGCAGAGCAGGGAGCGGAGAGGATCCTCAGCCATGGAAGGGTGAAATGATCGGGAGGTTCCCCATGTGATCCCCGCGTCCTGAGCGATCCCGGGACCCGAGCGCCGCCGTCCGGTGCCCCTCTCTCCCACCCCGCAGCCCCTGGATCTTACCGACTCCCCGGAAATTATGTTCCCGTCCACGCTGATCCCCCATCCTGCGAGATGAAGGAGCCGAGGGTCCGGGGGAGCCTGCCCCTGCTCTGGCTGGGGGTCCTGCTGGCCGCGGCTCCCGGGGGGTCCCTGGCTAAGGAGACTGCCTTTGTGGAAGTGGTTCTGTTCGAGTCCAGTCCCAATGGAGATTATAAAACCCACACTACTGAGCTGCAGGGGAGGTTCTCCCGGGCGGGAGCCACCATCAGCGCCGAGGGGGAGATCGTGCAGGTAGGGCAACAAAGTTTTCCGACTCGGAGGAGGGGGAGTGATTGGGGAAGGGGCAGCCTGGTCACAAGATGGCCTCTGCACTGTGTGTGGACTTCATCCACAATGGGGACAAGCACCGTGCTAGGGCTGATACTACAAGCCTCAGCATGGGACTGCCAGGGTGTGCTGGGAGTTGTAGTCATGCAACAGCAGGGTTTCTGCAGGTAGACCCAGAGGATGAGGGGCTGAGTCCTGTCAGTATGTCCCATCAGCCACCTTCCACATGTGTGTGACACCTTATTTCCATACATCACATGCCGGTGTTTACATGTCCTGACACATTGTTCCATGGCCCATGCTGGTGTTTACATGTCGTGATTCATTGTTACACGCCACACACAGGTGGTTACATGTCGTGATACATTGTTACGCACCACACACAGGTGGTTACATGTCGTGATACATTGTTACACGCCACACACAGGTGGTTACATGTCGTGATACATTGTTACACACCACACACAGGTGGTTACATGTCGTGATACATTGTTACGCTTCACACACAGGTGGTTACATGTCGTGATACATTGTTACGCATCACATGCCGGTGTTTACATGTCCTGACACATTGTTCCATGGCCCATGCTGGTGTTTACATGTCGTGATTCATTGTTACACGCCACACACAGGTGGTTACATGTCGTGATACATTGTTACGCACCACACACAGGTGGTTACATGTCGTGATTCATTGTTACACGCCACACACAGGTTACATGTCGTGATACATTGTTACACGCCACACACAGGTGGTTACATGTCGTGATGCATTGTTACGCACCACACACAGGTGGTTACATGTCGTGATGCATTGTTACGCATCACACACAGGTGGTTACATGTCGTGATGCATTGTTACGCATCACACACAGGTGGTTACATGTCGTGATGCATTGTTACGCATCACACACAGGTGGTTACATGTCGTGATACATTGTTACGCATCACACACAGGTGGTTACATGTCGTGATACATTGTTACGCATCACACACAGGTGGTTACATGTCGTGATACATTGTTGCGCACCACACACAGGTGGTTACATGTCGTGATACATTGTTACGCACCACACACAGGTGGTTACATGTCGTGATACATTGTTACGCACCACATACAGGTGGTTACATGTCGTGATACATTGTTACGCACCACACACAGGTGGTTACATGTCGTGATACATTGTTACGCACCACACACAGGTGGTTACATGTCGTGATACATTGTTGCATTCATTGTAACACATTTCCATACATCACAGGCAGCAGTTTATACTCTGTGATACCTTGTTACATTCAGTGCTACACTTATTTCCATCTATAACTTGCAGGTGTTTACATGTACATAGTGATACATTGTTACCAACAGTTCCACCTATTTCCATCCATCCCAGGCAGGAGTTCCCAGCCTCTGATACATTATTACACTGAATGTTAGATAATCTGTGACAATAGAAGAGTACATGTGTGCATACAGTTGGCGTCTGCTTGTATGTTGTATGTTCTTTTCAGCTCGTGGATTTCAAGAACTGTAGCCAAAAAACGTGATATTTTTGCATATAATTCAGGAAAACAATGTCCCGAGTGCAGAGATGCCAGTCAGTAGGCCTGGTCTCTGTGGGAAGGGTGACCGCGCCGTGGATGTTACTTTTTGGGGGATTCCTCCTGCACCCCATGGTCCTGTCAGTAATGGGTTTGGAAATAGAAGTTGGATTGTTAGCAGTGCGCTCTACGCTGCAGATAGGGCTTAACCCTTCGGGTGCTGCAGGTGACATCGGTGCAGGGCATGTTTGGAAGGTCAATGGCGTAATACTATACAGACTGTACACCGCAGCACACCAATGTTTTCTGCTCTCTGCTTTTTTTTTTTTTCTTTTTGTGAGGTGCTGACTGGGTGATTGGCTGGTACAGAATAAAAGGCCTGGATTTTTCTCTGTGTGCTTTGCATTTTGATGCCACGTGCTGTGCAGTCTTTCCCGGAGCTGCATGTGAAAGCTTTGATGTTTGAGGCCGTATAATTAGACTGCGAGCTCTGCAGGTCAGAGATGCTTTCACGCCGGATTACAGTTTAACCACAATGGACATCCATATCCATGGAAAAGGGTTTATTATGTGTCTTCATTTCTGCGCTTATGTGATAGAAAACGCTGAGCTGTTCTCCAAAAACAGCCAATCGGATCGCATTTTTTTTTTTTTGTGCCTGCACTGGAAGATGTACCCCGGAATCTGATTGGTGGCTACTGTCAATTAACTCGGTTCGGTCTAATTCTTTACATGAAAAGACCCACCTGGTATTTTATTTTTTTTAACCTCTAAGACAACCTTTCGGATTATGCGCGTGAATTCCCATGCGGAAAAACCATAGAGTAAGTAGTACAGTACCAGCAAAGTGTACGAAATGACACTAATCTCATATACACTGTGTGAAAGTTTTCTGTGCGGAAATTGATCTGCGGTGTGGATTGCGATCCCTTTTTTTTTTTTTTTTTTTTTTTTTGCTGTGGGTTTCGCCCTTTTCAAATGAAGGAGTGGGATCTGCGGCAAAACGGCATCAAATCCGAACCACAAACCGCTGTACGGCTGGTTCACTCATGGCTGATTAGCTGTGGATTTTCTGCAACACGCTGGAGATTTTGTCGCAGATTAGACGCAGCTTCATTCTTTGCATTGAAAAGTGTGAAATCCTCAATAAAGTCCACAGTATAAATGGACATGCTGCAGATTTCAAATCCGCAATATCGCAGCTTTTCTGAAATTCTCATTCACTTTGCTGGTATTGTGGATTTGCTGCACAAAGATCCGCAATGGAAATCCGCAGCTAATCAATCGCATGTGAACCCACCACGCCTTAGGAATATAACCTGCACACTGGCGCGGGACTGTCTTGTAGAAATTCCACACGGATTTCTGTACGTTTTTGCACTAAAGCCTCATTCACACGGTGAGCTCGGTGGACAGCAGCAGCCTCCTCCTCCTGAGTGTCTCCCCTAGAGTCAAGCAGCCACATAGCAGGTGCCTGGCCACTGTGCCACCAATGATAATACAAATACAGGAGCCCCCCCCCCCCCCCAGTATTAAAATCATTGGTGGCCGTGGCCACAGGGTCCCCTCTTCATTGGTGGTGCAGTGGCAGCTTGTGATCGGAGCCCCAGCAGTGTAATCCTGGGGCTCCGATCGGTTACCATGGCAGCCAGGACGCTACTGAAGCCCTGGCTGCCATGGTAACATCCCTGATGCGGTGTGTACTATGCACAGGGCAGCAGGGAGAGTGTAAAGTCCTATTCACCCTGATAGAGCTCTATGAGGGTGACTAGGACAAGGGATTAAAAGATCTAGCCCCTAAGGGCAATAGTTATAAAAAAAAAAAAAAAAAGTGTATATATCGCCCCCTTTTCCAATTTTACATAAAAAATATATAAATAATAAATAAACATATTACAAATCGCCATGTCTAAAAAGTCCAAACTATTAAAATATAAAAATAAAAAAATATGCGGTAAACGCCATGACAGAAAAAATAAATAAATAAAAAACGCACAAATTGCAAATTTTTTTTTAGTCACCTCGCCCCCCCAAAAAATAGGATAGGACTGTTCAATTATGGGCCGGACGTTCCATAACATGAGGAATGCACACAGTTTTTTTGGTGTTTTTTTTTTTCTTCTCATGGTATCGAGTATCGCAATATTTTTTTATGGTATTGAAGCCAAATCAAAATTTTGGTATCGAAACAACCCTACTTCTTAATGATCCGTAAAACACGGAGGGCATCTGTGTTTCATCCGTGGTTTTCACGGACCCATAGACTATAATGGACGTGATGGATCCGTGAACACGGAGAAAATAGAACATGCATCTGTGGTAAAACACTGATGTGTGAATACACACGATTAAAATGAATAGGGACTAGTGTTGAGCGAACTTGTGTTTTTAAGTTGGGCGTCTAAAGTTAGGGTTATCGAAGAATCGCGTTATGGATTCTAAATTCCGTTATGGTCCGTGGTAGCAGAATCCATAACGCTTAGATAACCCAAACCTTAGACGCCGAACTTAAAACACAAGTTCGCTCAACACTAATAGGGACGTGTGCTGTCCGTGGTGAACACATACAGCTCATGTCCGTGAAACACTGACGTGTGAATGAGGCTTAAATCCACATCAAAATCCGCCTGTGTTACTCGTGGATTGGATGAGATTTTGCCGCAGTTCTCACCCTTCCATTTTAAATCCTCATGTAATAAAAAGCACGGTTTACATGAGATCTGTCTACTCTCATACACTTTGCTGGTACTGTATTGCGCTGTGCTATTTCACAATGGGAGTACGCACAGAAAAACCACACGTAATCCGCAGTGTGTGCAGGTAGCCTAAGGGTTTGTGTGCAGAAAATGTATGAGATATCTGCACCAAAACCGCACACAAAAGCACACACAAATCTGCACTATTTATTTAGGTTTTTATGGTGAGGATTTTTGTGCGGATTTTGTGTTTTAAAGGGAACCTGTCACCATGTTCTGACATCTAAAACCAAATGTACCTTAATGCTTGTTACACTGATAGTTCCCAGCGATTCATCCATAATCTTCTCAGGACTAACATGTCCTATTTTATCGCCATATAATGCTTTCCCGCCGTTATGCTCATTAGCATGAATAATTCCTGCCCCTCACACCATTATAGCCTATTTCCCTCCCACTAGACTCTGATTGACAGCCAATTTCCGCCCTCACTGCTTGTAATCTAGTCCGAAATCGCGCAAATGCGCACTTGCCCTTTTTATGAAAGACCCATCAGCTAGCTTAGTGTATGTCCCCTCCCCCTCACGCCACTACGTGCGGAAGTAAATAAGGAGTGCACATTACAAAGGGCACTACGTACACCACGTGGTAGCGTTGCGATGCTTTACGCAATGTAGCTCTGCCCGATATGAATACTGCGCTTGCGCGAGATTTTATCTATAGGGGCGTTTCTTAGGTGGAGCTGAGGCGCTTGACTCTGAGAAAATATGACTCTTCTCTGGTCAAGCATGTAAGATATGACTCGTTTCTGCTAATTAGCATAAAAGGCGGGGAAGCGTTATAGGGCGATAAAATAGGACAGGTTAGTCCTGAGAAGATTATGGATCGATCGCTGGGAACTATCAGGGTAACAAGCATTAAGGTACATTTGGTTTTATATGTCAGAACATGGTGACAGGTTCCCTTTAACAACCCCATCGAAGTCTGATGGTAAGACCACTGAACACAAGGTGTGGAATCAATTGACGCCCACACAGATTTTCTAGCATAATTCTGTACCAGCAAAGTGTAGGAGATTAGACAAATCTCGTGTGCACCTTGCTTTTTCATTCTGTGTGGAAACCGACTCAATTAGGTGACTTTTTTTTTTGTCTTTCTAGCTTCTTTATATGTTGTAGCTCTTAGATTATTTTTTTTACATTTTTTTTATTTTTATTTTTTTTTTTTTTTGAGGCGTCTCGCCATCACCTATTGGTGAGGAAAAACGCTATTGGTAAGACACACTGGGGTAGATTTATCAAAACTGGTGTAAAGTAAAACTGGCTTAGTTGCCCATAGCAACCAATCAGATTCTACCTTTCATTTTTCAAAGGCGCTGTGAAAAATGAAAAGTGGAATCTGATTGGTTGCAGTTTTGATAAATCTCCCCCACTGTGTGCAAAAACTGCCACCAAAAATGTAGCAAGAACCGTGGGTGCCAAAATAACAGTTGAGCTAAAATCACCTGTGGGGACACTTTTTAGGGCGACTTTTTCAACACCAGTTGAGCAAAAATATTTTCGCAGTTGGTGTTTCTCCGCTGCTAGGATATGTCAGCAATTTCAGATAGTGAAGGAGAGCACGCGGCACATGCTTTTTATTCACTGCTATGGGAGTTCTGAAAATAGCGGAGTAAGCGCGTAGAGCTATTGTCCCATAGCGGTAAATGGAAAGTGCAGTGTGCCTCCACGGCCACCTCTCCGCTCACCCGTATGGGACTGACGGAAATGGTGAGCCAACCTCTTCAAGGTCGGATGCCATAATGGTATAGTGTCAGAGCGTAAGGCCTCATGCACATCGCCGTGCCCGTATTGCAGCCTGCAAACAGTGGGTCCGCAATATGTGGGCACCGGCCGTGTGCTCAGCGGAAGGTGCGGTGCAGTACGGAGGCACGGAAGCACTACGAAGTCCTTCCATAAGGTTTCTCTCCGTGTCTCCGCACCACTAAAAAAAATTGTTCCATTTTTTTTTTGCGCTGCGGACAGATCACGTTGAATGGGTCTGGATCCGTCTGCAAAATCCGCACGGATGTTGCCCATGCTTTGGGGGCCGCAAATTGCAAGGGCCGTGTGCATGAGGCCTAAGGGGAAGTTTGTAAGTTTGTGTGCATGAAGTTCAGGCTTCAGAAAGCTCATGTCATCTTGCATTATATGAAACTGGACCTCAGATTCTCAGCTGAGCTAGTGGAAGAATCAACTGATTTCTTTATAGCCATTTATGCAGCTTAGGCCTCATGAACACGTCCGTGCCGTTTTTTGCGGTCCGCAAACCGCGGATCCACAAAAAACGGAAGCCGTGCGCGTTGCCGTCCGCAATTTACAGAACGGGCGCCAGCAATATAAATGCCTATTCTTGTCCGCAAAGCACGGACAAGAATAGGACATGTTAGATTTTTTTTTTAGCGGGGCCGCGGAACGGAGCCACGGATGCGGACAGCACACGGAGTGCTGTCCGCATCTTTTTCGGCCCCATTGAAGTGAATGGGTCCGCATCCGAGCCGCCAAAACTGCGGCTCGGATGCGGACCAAAACAACGGCCGTGTGCATGAGGCCTTACTGTGACTAAGCGCTCGTGGTTTTTGGCCTCATCTGCGGATTCAGACCCATTCACTTCAATGGGGCTGCAAAAGATGCAGCTAGCACACTGTGTGCTGTCCGCATCCGTACGTCCTAGCCTTGTCCGTTTTTGAGACAGTTCTACAGAGGGCAGGACGTACCGTTCCGCAAAATGGGGAACGCACACGGCCAGTATCTGTGCTTTGCGGACTGCAAAAAAAACAGCTACAGCCGTGTGCAGAAGCCCTAAAGCGCGGTGTCTTGTTCCTCGCTATAGTAACTTGATGCTAGTGAATACAGGTATATATCTGATATCCCCTCCTGTGCTATGTCTGTTCTTCCGTGCTGGTAAAGCCATGACGCTGTCTCTGGGCTCGGTACAATCGGCGTACAGTACTCCTGCAGCTGGAGGATAACTGGCTGGGAAAGCCAATAGTCATGCAGCATCTGTGGAGGATGAGAGCATGATCTGATTACTTCCCAGGTTTGCTGCAAGTGCGAGGACGCATTGTTGAGAGCGCACAGTGGAGGGATCTGCTTTGTGTTAGAGATTCTTCCTGTAACCGATACCTACATCCTTCCTTATCCTGATCATTAGCCTGTGAAATAAGACACTCGCACTATGTGCGCTTGATAACGTAGCTGGTGCTGGATGGATTTCTTCACTATGACCTAGTTGTTTGCAGGTGTGGATTTATAATCCATAAAACGATCATCTTTAGTTACGAATACTGGGGGAAGTAGAACTGGCTTAGCTGCCCATAGCAACCAATCAGATTCCACCTTTCATTTATCACAGCTCCTTTGGAAAATGAAAGGTGGGATCTGATTGGTTGCTATGGGCAACTAAGCCAGTTCTACTTTACACCAGTTTGACAATTTACCCCAATGCCCTTATTTGAGTATTATACCGTGTATTTCTAGTTATGGAACATATACTTTATTCAAAGACTGGGATTTGTAGAGACTTGGAGCTATTTGTGTTACTTAGCCCCATGCACATGACTGTATTCATTTTTGCAGTCCGCAAACTACAGATGCGGTCTGTGGGCCATACGGATTTTATTTGCGGACCCATTGTCTCTAGCGGGTCCGTGCTCTGTGTTTTGCTTTTGGCATCCGTATGTCCATTCCACAAAAGGATAGAACATGTACTTGTCCACAAAATGCAGACCGCAGACCGCAGATCCATTGGGTCAGCAAAAAGTGCGGATGCAACACAGACCGCACCGGTATTTTGCGGATGTGCGATTTGCGGACTTTGGATATGGTCTTGAGCAGGATCAGCTCAGAGGCTCATCGTATAAAATAAAGATCTAAAAAAATATTAGTTTAAAGAGGAATGCTCTTTAACAATGATTTTGTGTGGGACAGGATGATGCGTAATTCATAGCTTGAGCGATTTGTGTGAGGGACATGACAGGTATAATTAACAATCACTGCGGTGTGGTAGAGGTGTCAGTTATTTAAGGTTAACAGTTGTACTTTGTGCTCTCGCAATGGCTGGGTTTACCTCAGAGTATGTAAAGCTGAATATTATAATAAATTCCTCTTATCACATATACCGCAACTTCCTAATATAGCGCCAGTGATGCAGAGTACATTGGAAAGGAGACATGCGTATGAATACAGTGCATAGGACATTTCAAGGTGCAGTCCATGACACCAGCACAAAACCCAAACTGTAAGACCTTATTCACAGTTCCATGACAAGACGTTCAGAATTTCCGCTGCAATTTTATAAAATTAACACCAGCAGTGAATTCAGTGAGAAGTTGTGTCTGTCCTTTAGGCCTGATGCACACGCCCGTTGTTTTGGTCCTCATCCGAGCCGCAGTTTTGGCGGCTCGGATGCGGACCCATTCACTTCAATCACTCTGTGTGCTGTCCGCATCCGTTGCTCCGTTCAGTGGTCCGCAAATAAAATATAACCTGTCCTATTCTTGTCCGCGTTTTGCGGACAAGAATAGGCAGTTATATCGATGGCTGTCCGTGCCGTTCTGCAAATTGCGGAACGCACACGGACGCCATCCGTGTATTGCGGACTGCAAAACACACAACGCCCGTGTGCATGAGGCCTTATACTTTCTCTCCTGTTATAATCCACTCCTGATTTGGGCTTCCAAAGCTGCATCAAGAAACCTGACTCTGTGGCTGTACCTTCAGTGTTTCATACGTGAAGGGTCCGTTCTTGGACGTGTGTGTGTGTGTGTGTGTGTGTGTGTGTGTGTGTTTTTTTTTTTTTTTTTTTTTTTGGGTACCTCCTTGTGTCATCCATTTGCCACCCGCCCCCCTAGACTGAAAAGAGGATTTCCAGAGCATCTCTTGACCTATAGACGTCACTGGGAAGGTTTGGGCTGCAACATGGACCAAAGTATGCACGTTTCCATTTTGTCCACTGACCCCCATGTGTGAAAAAAGTAGATTAAAATCAATGGATAAGTCTTCTGTCTATGATGCTATGATGCTACTATTTGCGGCAGAGTTCTCTTGATAGACTCCGGCAGGCTGTTCCTCTGCCGAGACAGTTTAGCGCTAGTGTGAAACTAGTCTAAGTCTACTTTCACACTTGAGTTTTGGCTTTCCGTTTATGAGATCCGTTCAGCGTTTGCATTCTAACGCATTCTAGGATCCGCTCAGAATGCATCAGTTCAGTCTCCATTCCGCTTTGGAGACGGACAACAAAATGCTGCTTGCAGCGTTTTGGTGTCCGTCTGATGAAACTGCGCCAAACGGATCTGTCCTCCATTGACTTTCAATGGTTTTCAAGACGGATCCATCTTGGCTATGCTAAAGATAGGACAAACGGATCCGTTCTGAACGGAAGCAGATGGTTGTATTATCTGAACGGATCCGTCCATGACAGATCCACACAAAACGCGAGTGTGAAAGTTGCCTTGGCACTGTAAGGATAGTCTTTTCACATCTTGCATCGTCAATGAGTGGGCTGTAATGAGTAGAAAGTAAAAAAACATGACAATGGGAGGCTGCTTGCCTTGACAGGTACCCCTAGGGAGAAGAGGGAAGAGTTCAGACATCTAAGATAAGACCAAGACTACAGCTCTGTGACTTACCAAGGTTTTACAGGTTTTCTGACTCTTTGTAACTGATGACCTATCTTCTGGATCGTCAGCATCTGATCGGTTGGGGTCTAAACTGATCAGCTGTTTGAGAAAGCCCTGATGCTCCTGTGAGCACCATGACCTTCTTGCAGCTTAACCCTAGGCCAGTGAAGTCATGACCATCTTCAGGAAGGTTTTTTCAAACTATGGATATTTTGTTAGTGATTTTGAAAAATTTGCTACGAACCAGGTGTGTCTAGGTGATTCTGTTGTGTTTTGTTTTTTTACTAATAAACCCGTCTGTCCAAAGTTTTAGATTATCTATTGAGGTCTAAGAAAGTTATTATTGTGTCATTGTGCCACAAAAAAGTCATATTGAATCCTAGAAAGGTCTACATTTTGGGGGGTTGGCAGTTTTGTGTCTTCTTCTTGAACGTCCTTAATTGTACATCGTTTTGGTCTTCCGGTTATCTGTACGTAGTGTGTGGGTGATTGACACCTGTGTGGTGCATAGAGTGCTAGAAGAGGTTTCTGGGAAGAGTCCTGCACGTCTAGTTATAAGGTAAGCATCCCTTTTTTGGCCCATTTTGTCTCCATGATCTGGCACACAGTGACCCATCTACATTCTTTACGCTCACCACCACCTCAGACACCTTTTACCATGTGTGTTTCCTATGCTTTGTGCCAACTGTTTGCTCTCTTAACTCTAATCTCGACTGAGCTCTTATTAATACAAAATTAGCAACTTAAACAAGCCATTTAAAACTGTTTTATCCTGCCGAGCCGAGAGATAATGTCAAGGGTTGGCAAAACGAAGCTGTTTTTCATTCTCTGTGGAGCTTTCGGAACGCTTATCTAAACTCTCCTTCAAGTCCTTCAGCTATTTCTTTTTTTATTTTTTTATTTGACAATTGTAATGTACAGAAAATTGACTGAGATTAGAATTTAATATATTTGCTTTTAGAGCGTTTTTTTTTTTCTTTCTGAGGTTTCAACCACAATTAAAAATTGTCAATGGTTGTGAGTACATCATAATATGGTTGATACACATTCTCGACTGAAGCTGTTCCAGAACAATCTGTGCCATCACTACCTACCTATAGTATTTTTGTGGCTTGGGTTGAATGCATGATAGGTTTTTGATGTCCGCTGCTCTGCCTTCAACCTCATTTAACTGGATTGTCCTACCAGTGATATCGTCATCATGTAGGAGATGTATGCCATGCAGTGTATTGGCGATTGGCACAAAAGGGTGTTGTCATATGCTCCTGCGAGCCCCATCCAGATGGCTTATTAGGACCACCATGTCACGACTATTTGCATTCAAACTCAGCAAGACTATGAAGACTAGTAACAAGCAGTGGTGTTGTATACAGCCACATCAGTATCCTGCTTTCATTCATGTTGGTGCTTCCACTGATGTCATTTCTCCTTTTATATTACTATAATGTATCTCTATAACCACATGACTCTCATACATTAATAGGACAATGTGGTTGTGTGCCTCCTTACTGTTAAGCTTTACCCTCGAAGTGTTGTGTAGCGGTGACTACTCTGAATGGCGTACACTGATCGGATAGAGACCTCCATTCTCCCTTCCAGACAAAAAGTGCACTAAGGTGATAGGTGCTTTATAGCTAAGGCTACTTTCACACTGGCGTTTGGACTTTCCGGTCCAAACGGATCAGTTTTGCCCTAACGCATTCTGAATGGAAAAGGATCCGCTCAGAATGCATCAGTTTACCTCCGTTCCGTCTCCATTCTGCTTTGGAGGCGGACACCAAAACGCTGCTTGCAGCGTTTTGGTGTCCGTCTGACGAAACTGAGCCAAGCGGATCCGTCCTGGCACACAATGTAAGTCAATGGGGACGGATTAGTTTTCTATGACACAATCTGGCACAGTAGAAAACGGATCCGTCCTCCATTGACTTTCAATGGTGTTCAAGACGGATCTGTCTTGGCTATGTTACAGATAATACAAACTGATCTGTTCTAAATGGATGCAGACAGTTGTATTATCTGAACGGATCCGCACCAAACGCGAGTGTGAAAGTAGCCTTAAGCTACTTTCACACTAGCGGCAGGACGGATCCGACAGGCTGTTCACCCAGCGAAATAGCGGCAGAACAGATCCGGACCTCCACTCCATCCCCATTGACTATAATGAGGACGGGGGCTGAGCTCCAGCGCAGTACGGCAGTGCCCGGCGAAAGGCCGCCGGACTTAAAGTACTGCATGTCCGACTTTTTAGTCCGGAGGACTCTCACCGCGAACTGCCGTGCTGCGCCGGAGCTCCGCCCCCTCCCCATTATAGTCAATGGGGACGGAGCGGCGGCACGGCGAAATAGCGGCAGGACGGATCACAGGATCACACAGGGTGAACAGCCTGTTGGATCCGTCCTGCCGCTAGTGTGAAAGTAGCCTAAGGCCTCATGCACACAACAGTATTTTTTCACCGTCCGCAAAACGGGGTTCCGTTGTTCCGTGATCCGTCTCCGTTTTTTTTTCCGTGTGCCTTCCTTGATTTTTGGAGGATCACCAGACATGAAAAGTGAAAAAAAAATCTAAGTCAAATTTGCCTTGAAAATGATAGGAAAAAACCGGACACGGATCATGGACGCGGATGACAATCTTGTGTGCCTCCGTGTTTTTTCACGGACCCATTGACTTGAATGGGTCCGCGAACAGTTTTGACGGACTGGAAACACGGATCACGGACGCGGATGACAAACGGTGCCTTTTCCGAGTTTTCAACGGACCCATTGAAAGTCATTGGGTCCGCAGAAAATCACGGAAAACAGAACAACGGACACGGAACCCAACAACGGTTGTGTGCATGAGGCCTTAGGCTGAGTTCGCACTTCAGTTATTTGGACAGTTATTTCCATCAGTGATTGTGAGCCAAAACCAGGTGCGGATAAAAACCACAGAACAGGTGCAGATCTTTCTATTATACCTCATCTCTGAGTCAGATTCGCTACTGGTTTTGATTCACAATAAATGATGGAAATAACTGACCAAATAACTGAAATGTGAACTCAGCCTAAGGCCTCATGCACACGACCGTTGTGTGCATCCGCGGCCGTTGTTCCGTTTTCAGTTTTTTTTTGCGGACCCATTGACTTTCAATGGGTCCGTGGAAAAATTGGAGAATGTACCGTTTGGCTTCCGTGTCCGTGATCCATTTTTCCAGTCCGTGAAAAAAATATGACCTGTCCTATTTTTTTCACGGACAAAGGTTCACGGACCCATTCAAGTCAATGGGTCCGTGAAAAATCACGGATGCACACAAGATAGTCATCCGCGTCCGTGATCCGTGTCCGTGATCCGTGTCCGTTTTTCCTTTCATTTTCAAGGCAAACTTGACTTAGTTTTTTTTTTCACTTTTCATGTCCGTGGATCCTCCAAAAATCAAGGAAGACCCATGGATGAAAAAACGGACACGGATCGCGGAACAACGGAAACCGTTTTTGCGAACCACAAAAAAAAACGTCCGTGTGCATGAGGCCTAACGCTTCTCTGTTGTCCCACTAAGGCCACTTTTAGAGTCCGTGTTTGGTCAGTAATTTCTATCAGTGATCCAAATCCAAGAGTGGAGCCTATACACTGAGATAAGGTATACGGGCTCGTTCACACAAACATTTTTTGCGTTCTCCATACGGGATGTTTTTTGAGTTCCGTATATGGAACCATTCATTTCAATGGTTCCACAAAAAAAACGGAATGTATTCCGTTTCTCCGTTCAAAGATAGAACATCTCCTGTTATTGCCCGCAAATCCGTTCCGTGGCTCCATTCAAGTCAACGGGTCTGCAAAAAAAACGGAACACATACGGAATGTACTCCGCATGTCTTCCGTATCCGTTCCATTTATTGAAAATGTTATGCCCAACCCAATTATTTCTATGTAATTACTGTATATGCCATACGGAAAAATGGAATGGAACCGGAAACACTGCTGAAACAACAAACGGATCCGTTAGAAATGGCTCTCAAAACACTGAAAAAGCCTTTTTGTCGTGTGAAAAAAAAAAAAGCCCTAATGGAAAGATTTGCACCAGGACCTGCACCTGGTTTTGGCTCACAAATACTGGACTAAACACAGATTGTGTGAAAGCCGCCTTGGTTGATGCATACCTCACCGCTACACGTGTGTATATATTATGGCATGTGAAGTCCGATTGTATTTTATATGCTTATTAAAACTGGAGAACTCTCTGTGAAATTGCATTTATTTCCAATAGAAGTAGGTTCAATAAAAGCCTGAATGCCCAAGCCAGCACATGTATTATTAAATCTCATTGCTTTTTCTTGTAGCATGAGCTTTTTGTGTATACTTTATTTATGAAGCATCTTGGCTGAACTCGCATGCTGAGATTACCATATGGTTGACCTGCGCCGTGGGTTGATAAGCAACCGTACTTCTTCTTGCTTAGTATTGCATGTGTTATAAATCATGATTTCATTCATAGAACCAATGGCTGTGCTTTCCCGTCAGGTTTTGCATAATGTTTGTGACCACCCGGATCCTAATAATTATGTGGAGAAGGTAGCTGTCGGCCGCAGAGCACTGTGGGACCAACTTCTGGCAGGATGGCCACTACATAAAACCAGCTTCCCCAATCCTATTTAAAGGGGTTGTCCGGGTTCAGAGCTGAACCCGGACATCCCCTTATTTTCACCCCGGCAGCATCCCTAAGGTTAGCATCGGAGCATCTCATGCTCCGATGCGCTCCCTTGCCCTGCGCGATTCTTTTGTTTATCATAACACACTGCCGGGCGGGAGTTTCGCTGTGTTCGGTGACGTCACCGGTTCTGATGGGCGGGCTTTAGCGCTGCCCTAGCCGTACTGGCTAGGGCAGCGCTAAAGCCCGCCCATCAGTGCTGGTGACGTCACTGGGCTTCCTGGCAGCCCCATGGAGAGCCCCGGTACGTCACTGGAACTCCTAAAAATGCCTTTGCCCTGCGAGATTTAGCGCAGGGCTAAGGAGAGCATCGGAGCATGAACTGCTCCGATGCTCAAGTCAGAGGGGCTGCCTGGGTGAAAATGGAGGTATGTCTGGGTTCAGCTCTGAACCCGGACAACCCCTTTTAAAGTGAGCCGGTTACACTGAACATGCAATCTGCAGACAGCATGTTATAGAGCATGTAAATGGAATAACAATATAGAGGCTCACCTGTCTATAGGTAAACGTACAGTGCTCTTGTGTTGACTCACCTAGTCAAAGGTTGAGTAAAGAAAAGTATATTGAGACGACAGGCACTCGCCATCTGAGACCACCCAGCGTTGTCTTAAAAAGGTTAGTATTTATTGACAGATTAATAAGTTTTGAAAAATTTTAATAAACGCATAAAAGGTTATAAAATCGTAATAATAACACTTTCCAAAGTCAATCACATACAGTGTTGTGTGCAGCGCATGGGCAGCAGACACCAACCGATGGAACCAAGTGGATGACTATGGTCCCTGCAGCTCACACCACCCTCTGCATATATCCACCAAAGCAACATCAACAAATTTATGAATTGCACTTCCTTGACCTCTAAAAACTTAAAACTATTAAATGTGTCCTAATATGTGAGAGGTTGCAGATATTCAATAGTTAAAACAGTATTTCACTACATTGTAATGGGTAAATGAAAAAGCGTGACAATAGTCCTATTTGATCCTTCTTGATCCCCCAGGACTGTAACAGAACATCAGTATACCTCCTGGAATTAATGTAGTCCCCAGGAGATCCACAAGGGTTAATTATACTTGATATCCTCTCAGTAGTTCAGGGTTAATCAAGGGTTAGCCAAAGCTTTTGGGTCCAATGGATAGTACCATTAAGTTTAGTATATAAGTCCGTGTGGTACAATGTACACACATCAATGTACATTCATATGCTACTTAGCCATTTTGATTGAAACAGTGTAGGTATTGGATTGGTAGTAAACTTAGAGGCTGCTACACCGTGGCCTCTTTCCTGTGCAAAACATAAGGCGCGCTACCTTATCTCCCGGCTGTGTCACTCCTGGAGATCCATGTAAGGCCTACCACGTGGCTCGTTGGTTCGGAGCCTGGCGTCTCGCGTGAGCCGGCACTCCACTCCTACCCCCACAGCTTGTGAATGGGGAGATGGGAGAAGGGTTGTAAGTTCCATACAGCGCTTGTCTTTTAGCTTGACAAATTGTGGCTACAGATCTTTATCCGTGGATGTTCTAAGTGGGTCTTCAGATGTGCAGGTATCATATACACCAGACGCATTTCGGAGTGTTGACTCAATCCTTCATCAGTGTTATGATGTGGAGAAATACTGTTTTAACTATTGAATATCTGCAACCTCTCTCACATGAGGACACATTTAATAGTTTTGCAATTCATTAAAGCTCAATTTACTGTTGATGTTGCTTTGGTGGATATATGCAGAGGGTGGTGTGAGCTGCAGAGAGGGTAGTCATCCACTTGGTTCCATCGGTTGGTGTCTGCTGCCCATGCGCTGCACACAACACTGTATGTGATTGACTTTGGAAAATGTTATTATTACGATTTTATCACCTTTTATGCGTTTATTTTAATTTATTTTTCAAAACTTTTTTAAAACGTATTAATTGGTCAATAGATTCTAACCTTTTTAAGACATCTCTGGGTGGTTTCAGATGGTTCAGTGCCTGTCGTTTCAATATACTTTTATGTTTATAGAGCAGGTTGATGGGGAAAATAATTCTGTATATCTAGTAATATAAATCCCTGCTCTTTCTGGTTATAGGAGTCCTACTCTGTGATTTGACAACTATCTTGGTATGCACACTTATGCATGAAGGATTTCTTTCACTATGTAGGACCGCCTCCTGGACTCCCAAACTCCAAGTAAACAGATTGATTAAATAAAGTTATATTTAATCTTTTTCCACAACTACTGTATTTTTCGCCATATAAGACGCTCTGGCCCATAAGATGCCCCTAGTTTTTAGAGGACAATAAGAAAAAAATATTTTTCATTAGACTTCAGGTCAGACCAGCAATCGGACCCCCAATGTTTATCAGACCTCAGATCACAGCTCCAATCAGATCCCCAATTAATAAGACCCCAATAAGACCTCAGATCAGACCTCAGCTCACCCCCAAAAGTGAGTGACCCCCCAATGAGACCTCAGATATGAGCCCCAATATAAATAAGACCCCATTCAGACCTCAGATCAGACCCAGAGTCTCAAATAAGCCCCCTTTGCCTCCTTTTATCAAGCCCATTGTCTTTTTTTTTATCAGCCCCCATTGCCTCTTTTTATAAGCCCCATATTGCCTCAGATGAAAAAAATCACTTGCCTCTCCTGCTCCTGGACGCCGCTGCTCCTCACCGCCCGCGCTCTTCTGCCTCCTGCTTTCGGCTGCACTGTGAACTGGTGCGCACAGTGTGAGGTCACAGAGCGCCCTCACGCTTTGCTCAGCCTTCACAGCAGACAGCCGAGGTCCAGGATGCGGCGAGTACACAGCCTTCACCGCTTCCCGGTCCTTCGGTGCTAATGAGATCTTCCATAATCAAAGCATTCATTAGTATTCGCCCCATAAGACGCAGGGGCATTTTCCCCCCACTTTGGGGGGAGAAATTCGTCTTATGGGGCGAAAAATATATCAATCTACTTGTCTTCTGCTCTATAACATCCTACCTTCAAATTGGCCTGCATGTTCAACGTGTAAGACTCCCTTTAAAGGAGTTGTTCCCCTATGTGTATGTTTTCTACAGACCCCACAGTGTGGCTGGAACTGTGGAGGTAATCATACTTACCTGACCACTGCCGCTGGATTTCAGCTCCTTCGCTGACCCGTTGGCTTTTGCGGTTCCGGGTCTCCATGTCAACATCTGGTTTGACACCAGATCATGTTACCGCTGCAGCCATTGACTGGCCACAGTGATGATGTGTTACCCATGGGTCACACGTTACGGCTCTGGCCAGTAATTGACTACAACACCCATGTGACCTGGTGTCAAACCTACAAAGCTGGCGGAACAGTGATGGAGCCAGAACCCAGTGGCGGGGATCAACCAAGTATGAGCTTGGACCCCATGCTGTGGGGTCTGTAGAAAACTTCCACAAAGGTGAACAACCCATTTAAAGGTTACATTACGTAATGTGAACAGTTTTTTAGTTCATGGATGTCACTATTAACATTGACTGCAGATAAGCTCTCCTCGTGCGAACCAATTACTGTTCTATTCCACTGGGTATCAGGTTTTTCCACACAAATATACAGATAACAAACATAATGAAGCCTAAGGGAGAAGTATCATGGTAACTGAAGTGTAGGCATATATGGCAATCTGTTCATTCATCATTATCATTTTCTAAGGCAGCACTGGATGACGTGGCCCACTTGGTGTTTCTGTGGCATAATCCAGATACATTCCATCTCATCCACTTTACTGCTACTGCATATGGCCTCATGCACACTGCTGTAATTTCGGTCCTTATCTGATCCGCATTTTTTGAAGATCATTTCAGTGGGGCCGCAAAAAGTGTGGACAGCACGCCACATGGGGTCCACACCTGTATATCTGTTCTGTGGCCCCGCCAAAAAAAAGTGGAACATATCTTATTCTTGTCTGTTTTGTGGACAAGAAAAGGCATTTGTAACATATTGTGGGACCTGTGGAAGGAAACATGCGGGATGCACACAGCTGGTATCTGTGTTTTGCAGGTCCACGATTTTGCGGACCGCCAAAACAGATATGGTTGTGTGCATGAGGCCTTATGCTGTGGAATTGCGGAAAATCTGCAGCCATATTCAATTTTCTTCCACCTGAAGACCTGGGGATTACTAGGCCTTCCAAAAAGTAGATACAATTTAGATTTTTAATATTGTCATCTCTGCTAATACTTTATTCTGATACTTCATACACATACTATTATAATAGAGATTATTCTTACAAATATACCACATGTCCAAACTACACAGCTATCCCCAGAGCCTGAGAAGGAAATGGATGTTATTTCCACAACTGTAATTTTCTGCTTTTTGTAGGCCATTTGCTAAATTACTAATATCATATAATATAATTGATATAATTTTCTTAATTTCTCCATGAAATGTAATTGACCTTAATTTTTCATAAGTGCTGTGATTATGTGTGCCTACGAGTAGGGGCATTATTGACAAGGCAAACTGTCTGGAACCAAAAGTGAATTGGAAGGCAGTCATGGCACATTATGATTAATTGCTTAATGGTCAGTCTTCTGGTGGCACAATGTCTTCAAGTGCGCGCCATGAGCTTAGTGCCAAAAATGAGAAAAACCCTGTCAGGGGAATGCAGAAACGGCTTCCTAGAAAAAAAAACTTTGGAATAAGTTTTCCTATAGTCCCCTAACTGGATTTGATCCTTGTGTATACTAGTAAATATACTGTGCACCCCAATAAGTGAACAGAGCATTAAGATGGCCATACACATTAGATGAAAGCTGGTCAAACCTGGCACAACTGCCCAACTCTCAAATATGTGTGGGATAACCCACAATTCTCCTAATGGAAGTTGTGTATGTGGACATGGGCATATTGGATGTTAATATGCCTGATTAATTGTTCTTGCAGGTGATGAGCTGCTGACAGAGGGGTGTAGCAGTGACTTCTTTCTCTGGAGAACACAAAGCAGAGCTTTCATGTATATGGAAGAGTTGGGAGGAATAGCTGTTGGAGGAACGAGCGTTTCACCAGCAGATAACGTCTATTGGCGGCTTGTGTCCTCACACCCGTTAATAACTGTAGTTTGCTCTACGCAAGTCTTTTTAAAAAGTTACATTTACTTGCCCAAAAGATCTGACTTCTTCAGGATCTGGCGTGTGGTCCACCTTTTAATGAAGTGAACACATATATATAGTATTGTAACTTTTTTAGTTTTTGATTATTGTACATAGCAATTTTCCCTAGACAGAGACCACATTTTGTCAAAGCATGTGTTTAAATAAACAGTCTTTTCTATTTACCAGAGTTAAAATGGGACTTAAATACAGCCTGCAGATTTTTGGATTCATGGGAGGAGAAAGGTTCTTCTTTGTAGCCAGACAGTGTTCTCCACCTCGCGGGCGTCTGGTTTCCTCAGCTTTTATATAAGAGTTGCCAGACCTAAAAGATAAAATTGGCCATAAATTAATAAATCATCAGTCAGAGCAACAGCCAGCATTTGATTATGTTTTAGTTATTGAAATATTGACATTATATTATTCATCTGAGGGTGGACATTTTTACAACCCTATTGATTGTACCCTCTTCTTTCTGGATACTTCATGAATTGATTTTCTCCTGCTAACCTCTATTAGGAGAATTTATTTTCATTTTATTGAGTGCATTATTTTGTAGAATTCTAGCTACTGAAATCACAATGCATTAATGACATTCAAAACTCTACAGTATCCAAGTCTCTTTAGGGACCTCTGAGGGGTCCAAGGTTACTAACCCTTTCTTCTTTCATAGCTATATAGATTTCCATTCTTTCCCCTGGTGTAGTATTAGTAGTGTTGAGCGAACTTGTGGTTTCAAGTTCGGCCTACAAGCTTCGGGTTATCTAAGAATTCCGTTATGGTCTGTGGTAGCGGAATCCATAACGGAATTCTTAGATAACCCGAACCCGAACCCTGAACCTTCTACGGCGAACCACAAGTTCGCTTAACACTAATTAGTTTACGTCAAACAAAAGCACAGCCGTGGCACTCGTCAATGAGGAAATAAACCTTTTTTTTTTTGTGGCATGGTCACAGGATGTGGAGGATCAAGACTATGGCTGTTTCACCTGCTCTCAAGCTTTGTCAAGGCCTTTGCCTGTAGGCCTTGACAAACCGTAAGAGCATGTGAAACAGCTGTAGGTTTGATCTGTCACATCCTGTGACCATGCCACAAAAAAATTGGTTTATTTCTTCATTGGTGAGTGCCAAGAATTTGCTTTGTATGAGACTTGAAATATCGTCTGCTTATCACCATTGTTAGTGCTAGCAGAGGGGTCTAGAGTGTCCGGGAACAGTATCAGCTTTTTACTACATGGATGTTCAATTTAGGCTACTTTCACGTCTGTGTTGTGCTGTCCGGCTCAGGGTCTCAAAAACCGCAACACAACGCTTTGTCCTCATTCATTATCAATGGGGACAAAACTGAACAAACTGGAACGGAGTGCACCAGAATGCATTCCCTCCCGGTTTGTTGCGTTCCCATGACGGACACAAAATCGTTCCAAGCAACGTTTTTGTGTGCGCCATGGGAAATTGAAGAAGCCGCATCCAGCACCAAAAACCATGTAAGTCAGTCGTGCCATATCCAGCACGCATTAGTGCCGGATCTGGTTTCTTCATTTTCAGTATGTATAATATAACCGGATCCGTTCTGAACGGGTGCAGCCAGTTGTTTTACTCAACCAGATGCGGTTTCGAGATCCTCTGCCGGATTTCAAAACTGTACAGCAAAAACGCATATGTGAAAGTGGCCTTAAGTGTCTTGATTTTGTGTGTTGAGTGGCTATGGATCATCACTGGTGGAGTATAAGGGACCTGAGGATTCAGCATGGAGTCAGTAAACGGCGAACGTACACTACATCTCCATTTTATTAGGATCAAAATGAGTATTTGTGCCAGAGATTGTGTACGAGATAGTTAAGGACAGGGGGAAGTGCAATATTTCACTTTTGATAGAATGGAAGCAGTTTAGATAGGTAGTATTGTATGTATTAACTTTTTTCCTCTTTTTGTCTAATTTTCAATTGAACAAGCCCCCGGCATACTCCAGCCTCTCAGGTTGCAATTCTTCCCTGTCTGATGGTTCAGAGGTTCCTGCATGTTGAATCTGGCAGCGCCAGGGGCCAGTTTCTAACAGTGTGACAGCATTTTTAATTTAACAGTGCCGCCTTTGATGTTCTTCAAATATTTATAGGCAGGTTTAGATAACTCCTACAGGGATATTATTAATTTATATATTTTCTAAGTAGTTGCGTGTCACACGGCCACTTCAATTTTAATTAAAGAGTGTACCACAACTATATTACTGTATTGGTAAAAAATCATGGGACTCTTCAATATCACAGACTACGGTTTTACAGAAATGCAGTTTTTTGTAGGTTTCTTAAGGTCCCAAATGTCTTTTATACATATGTATTTCATCGTAACCTCATTACACAACTTATTACACTTAAATGATAACTGTCACATTTAGACCCTAATTTCAATTTTCATATATGTAGTTACTAATAACATGATATTCCAGAATCAGTTACTATTAGACTGACTTACCCCATATTTAATAAGATTCAGCCCTTAGCAACCAGTCTACATAAAACTGCAATTTCACTATTCAGTTAAGATGGCCGCCACTGCGCTCACCCTGAGGCTAATCCCGCCTGCCCTCACTAGCCAGTAACAATAGCCCCCCAAAAGTATCAGTAACCAGAGCCCTCCCCCCTAAAGGGTTAATCTCCTGCAGCACAAAGGGGTCCTCTTACCACATGTTGCTTTCATTTATACACTGAGCAGATGTCAGATCTCCCTTCCCTGGTCTGCGCTGCTCCAACTCTGCATTCTCCAGCTCTGCTTAGTGAGAGAGCATCTGCCAAGCGCAGGGACAGGGAGAAGTGCACACAGCCCAGGCACTGTTATCAGCTGCTGGGGAGGACCTGGCTTTAATCATTTACTTACAGTCCCTGGCTGTCAGTAATCTGACCTTGCACGCTGCGTGCTCCTTCTATCAACAGATAGACGGACCATGCCTAGCAACCCTATTTTAAGCATAGGTAAAAGTAGGCAGTACAGGGAACAAAAATGTGGAATTAAGGGGTAATTGAATACACAGTGAAAAGTTGAAACAGGGCCACCAAGGTGATATTAATCACCACAATCCAAAACGCAAAAAACCCAAAAAAAATGACAGTTATCCTTTAATTCCAGTTGCAACTGTTTCAGTGATCGATGTATTATCTTTTAAAACTTAGATTTTTGCTACTAGATTATTTCTTGCCAATAGATTCTTCAAGTATTGGTGTATATGTTAGGCTACTTTCACACCTGGGTTAGGTGCGGATCCGTCTTTTGCACAGACCGATCCGCACCTATAATGCAAACGATTGTATCCGTTCAGAACGGATCAGTTTGCATTATGAAGAACAAAGTCAAAACGGATCCGTCCTGACTTACATTGAAAGTCAATGGGGGATGGATCCGTTTTCAATTGCACCATATTGTGTCAGTGAAAACGGATCCCTTCCAATTGACTTACATTTTAAGTCAGGACGGTCCGTTTGGCTCTGCATCGCCAGGCGGACACCAAAACGCTGCAAGACAAACTGATGCATTCAGAATGCATTGGGGCTGAACTGATCAGTTTTGAACCGTTTGTGAGATCCCTGAAACGGATCTCACAAACTGAATTCAAAACGCCAGTGTGAAAGTAGCCTAAAGGCGGGGTATTCCCATTTCATAAAGTTATAGCAATCACTCAATGATTGGTGGGACACGGACATCCATCAGTCCTTGGAATAAAGAGGCTGCAGGTAGTAAGTATTGTCTTTCTATGTTCTACAGTAAATACATGAATTATTTTATGTTGTCACTCACCGAATACTACTTTGCCAACACGCGTAGAGAAAAAGGAAGATGACCCATTATATGTTCATATGCCGGAGTTGGCCGTAGGTAATACTTGATCTGCATACCAGCAACAAGTTTTTACTTTTGTATGGTGTACACCTTGATGATCTTATACCTTGGTATTTCAGCCTTCACTAAGTCACATTGTATTAGAAGGGAACCCAGCTTGTGCTGTAGTTGAGTTTTTATAAATGTCTTTACAGGAATATTGCTTTGTAATATTTGCTAAAACATGTAGGGAAATATAATAATATTTGCAAAGACAGGTGCACTCTGCGGTCTTAGGGCTCTTTCACACTTGCGTTATTGTCTTCCGGCATAGAGTTCCGTCGTCGGGACTCTATGCCGGAAGAATACTGATCAGGATTATCCTAATGCATTCTGAATGGAGAGTAATCCGTTCAGGATGCATCAGGATGTCTTCAGTTCCGGTACGGAAGTTTTTTGGCCGGAGAAAATACCGCAGCATGCTGCGCTTTTTGCTCCGGCCAAAAATCCTGAAGACTTGCCGCAAGGCCGGATCCGGGATCAATGCCCATTGAAAGGCATTGATCCGGATCCGGCCTTAAGCTAAACGTCGTTTCGGCGCATTGCCGGACCCGACGTTTAGCTTTTTCTGAATAGTTACCATGGCTGCCGGGACGCTAAAGTCCTGACAGCCATGGTAAGTGTAGCGGGGAGCAGGGGAGCAGCATACTTACCGTCCGTGCGGCTCCCCGGGCGCTCCAGAGTGACGTCAGGGCGCCCCAAGCGCATGGATCACGTGATCACATGGATCACGTCATCCATGCGCATGGGGCGCTCTGACGTCATTCTGGAGCGCCCGGGGAGCCGCACGGACTGTAAGTATACCGCTCCCCCGCTCCCCGCTCCTACTATGGCAACCAGGACTTTAATAGCGTCCTGGGTGCCATAGTAACACTGAAAGCATTTGGAAGACGGTTCCGTCTTCAAATGCTTTCAGTACACTTGCGTTGTTACGGATCCGGCAGGCACCTCCGGCAACGGAAGTGCATGCCGGATCCCAACAACGCAAGTGTGAAAGAGGCCTTACTAAACCCTCAAACTGATGTTAAAATTGAGAGATTAGCCAACACATCCTACTATGGAGGACCTTACGCTCTTGTAATTCGCCCACTTGTTCCTGGTATTGCCCATACGGCACAGGTAAGTGAGTGTTAGGACTTGAGCTACTTGAGAAACTTTGGCGCGGTGCTCGGGCTCAGACATGTCCTCCACAGTAGGATATGTTGGCTAATCTCTCCATTTTAGCATCAGTTTGAGGGTTTAGTAAGACCATAGAGTGCACCTGTCTTTGCAAATATTATTATATTGTTATACTGGTTATCACATCCACATAATTGCTATCTTGTGTAGGATGTTTATTGTGGTCCGCTGGGGGCATCCTCCACTGTATGTATTTTTGGTTTTCTCAGCTACCTTGGATGAGTTGAATGGCGAATTAAATCATTAGAAGTGCATTGCAAACTGGTCTCCAATCATTGACACTACCGTATATTTATCATCTCAGTTGCCTTTCAACGCCATCAGTTCATACCTTTGTTTGACTTCATCCACCAATTTCTCTTGAGACTTTATTTCATGGGTGGCTATAGAGCCATCTACCAAACATAGTCCATTGGAACAACTGTAGCTTGGGAAACTATAAGCTGTAGATTGGACTTGCTTCTGTGTGGCCAAATTGCTCATGGCTTTACATAAACTCGGTTCAGAAGTTTATTGTACTATCCGTACATTATCTTGTAAAGTGTAAACTTGTCTAAGAGACCGTATACAGTCATAAATGTGAAAATATGGCATCTACCAATCACACAGCAAGCCTAGGCTTTGGAATCATTGTGTTTTAATGGGTTGTTACTGTTTGGGAACTTAGTATCAGGATTAAAATGGATTCAAAAGAGGGAAATAAAGAGCTTAATTCACATCCCACTGTGCACTATGACACCGCTATACCCCTGCAATAAGGTGAAGTGAATACTAGTTAAGTCCCAGGAGCCAGGAAGACATAGCTTCTCTGCTTTTACTGCTGGCGCCTTACTATGAACACACTGTACACATTGCCGTCTGGCTCGTATTTGTCATATAATATTCATCTTTGAGTTAAATTATGTCGCTGATATGTCAGGAAGATTAAAGAACATAATTGTAATTTCTAGGGACAGTGCCAGGTTTTAAGTATGGAAAATTGCACAGCACAATTCCTCCTAAGTTCTTTTAAGGCTCTTTTTATTGATCTCTTACTATACACTTGGCTTTATAGAGCAGTCTTTATTATATGCTATAAGTATGCCGATCTATTCTGAATAGTGAAAAATGATCTTGAGTGTATTGGAAGCAGAATTAATATAATAACCAAACTAGGGATGTCACGATACCAAAACTTTGATTCTATTTCGATACCATCAAAAAGTATTGCGATACTCGATACTACGCAAAAAAAATAAAATATCAAAAAAAGCCGTGTGCATTCCGCATTTTATGGAACGTCTGTCCATAATCGAACAGTCCTATCCTATTTTTTAGGGGGACAAGGTGACAAAAGGCAAATTGCACAATTTTTATTTTATTTGTATTTTTTCTTTTACGGCGTTCACCGCATAGGAGATTCTTTGTATATTTTAATAGTTTGGACTTTTCAGATGTGGTGATATGTAATATGTGTATTTGTTTATATCTTTTATATGTAAAATTGGGAAAGGGGGTGATATATACTTTGGTGTTTTTTTTAACTATTTCCCCCCCACCCCCCTTAGGGGCTAGAACCTGGAATCTTTTGATCCCATGTCCTATTCGCCCTAATAGAGCTGGATTAGGGTGAATAAGATCTTACATTCCCCCTGCTGCCCTGGGCTTTGTGCACATGGCAGCTAGGGCTTCAGTAGCATCCTGGCTGCCATGTTAACCGATCGGATCCCGGCAATTGCACTGCTGGGGCTCCGATCAGAAGCTACCACTGCACCACTAATGAGGAGGGGATCCTATGGCCACTGCCACCAATGATTTAATATTGGGGGGCCCATTGTGCCACCAATGAAGATAACTAAACCATTAATACAAATATAGGAGGCGGGTGCCCGCTGCAGAATCACATAGCCGGCACCCGCCTCCTGTATTTGTATTAATGGTTTAGTTATCTTCATTGGTGGCGCAGTGGCCACAGCCCCTCCCCTCCTTTCCCCCTCTCACTTGTCATTCGTGGCAGCGGCAGCACAGGGGGGAGGGAGAGACTCCTTCTCCACTGTGCTGCTGAGGAAACATGGCGTGCGCTCCATGTTCTCTGATATTAGGCTGCTCAGTAGCGCAGCCTAGTATCTGTAAAGGGCAATTCCCTGTATCGAATCCATGCCAGTAGAAAAGTATCAATTGGTTATCGATAATTCGATACCTGGTGAAACCCTAAACTAAAGACACAACCCAGTTATTATAATGTATATTTCAGAAACTAGAAGGAAAGTTTGTTCTTATAGTTTATAATTGTAAAGTTGAGCACCAGTTAATTCAGTCTACACACACCTGGTGTATGGTTTATAAAACAAATTTACATAAATGAATAGTACAGGTGAACATGAAAAACTTTGTAATATATTTGTTAAAGAAAAATGCTTTTATCAGGCTGTTTAGCTGTTTTCTGCTTTTAACATTCATGTCTATGGAGGTGGTGAGTTGCTGGATGAGAGAGAGATAAACTACAGTTTCTAGCTGTGCTACACTTATCACTTTTGAGTAGTGAAGTAGTAAATCACATACTAGCTGGCAGCAGCATCCTCATTCCCCTCCACTCTCCATAGACTTTTGTATGTGAGGATGGAGACTGAGATGGGAGCTACTAAAGATTAGAAGCTGACTGAAGGGAGAGAGGAGAAAAGCACCCTGAGAAGCCCAGATGGAAGCATAATTCTTTAATGAAGTATTTTACACAGTTTCCTTTATTCACTTTTCATTTCTGAAAGCTTGTTTATAACTGGAGATACACTTAACAGTGTTTTGGTACTTTAGGGCATCATGGTGGTTCATTGGTTAAATATTTTCACCTTGAAGGAATATAATTGAATCTGTTCAGAGCCAACATCTGCATTATTTGCGTGTTCTCCTTCATTTCACAGTTTACATCATTCTGCCTTTTCAAAATAATGGTAGTCTATGCACATTGCTGAAGAAAATGTTGATGCTGTACAGCATGGACAGAGGTAATTGGCTCCATTTTTGGTTCGGTCTTTGAAGAGACTCGGGGTGACATATGGGTTCACATAATTGGATTGGTTGGATATTATTCACTGTGTGGCCCAGGCGAAATTTTTAAGATGCAGAGTCTAAACCCATACCAGCTGGACGGACAATTGGCGAGATTCCGGTGCACTGAATTCTCTTCAAAAAACATGTACAAATCTAAAACTTGGAAGTTAAAAACATATCGACTTTATTGCAAAATGTAAAAGTTCCTGTGGCAAAAATGTACTGTGCTAATTCCTACGAGTTTCAATCATCACATCAATCTTGGTCATGGCAGGCACGCCATGACAAAGGTCTGAAATTGTATAACTATTCACAGGTGGCAATTGAAATATATTTCTTGAGAACTGTGGTGACAGCAGACAACCTAAACCTCAGTAAAGTGCTAAAAAATGTTCCTCCTTAAAGGGGATATGCCATGACCGATGTAAAAAATGGATATCGGACATCATATAGTACGTGAAAATCTCTTTCTAACAAAGCTAGAACCAACCCTGTACCTCACATGGGTCCAGAGGTCTCCCCATTTATTCCCGTTAGATTCTCTTCAGGCAGGCTTCTCAGGAGGCCTGTCATATCTGCAGCCGCTCTCTTCCTCGAACTGTTACAGCATCTGACCGTAGATATGGCGGATTGCATGTGAGATGGACCTGCCCATTACAGTACAGATGAAACACTAGGAGACACCAGAGAATATCTCACAACTGGAGCATTTTTCTAACAAAGTAAAATACAATTTTCTTAGATTAGAGACCAATAAAGCATTGTGAAGTTGAGGATTTCTAATCAGTAACAGCGCCGTATATATTTGGCTATTGTCTGATACATCTCTGGTTTTTGGCAGGACTAATGTGTACGTGGAGCTCCCGACCACTGTTACGTGAGAGAAGGATGGGACATGTTGATCTTCTGATCCTTTTATTCTCCACCAAATACGTTTCCGCCAAAGGTGTCTGTCAACGCCTTACTCCTATCTTCCTGTTGAGAACAAGTATGCGAATGGCCGGGTGGAAGGTGTACATTAGAGGTGAGAGAATCGATTAGCTCATCTCTAGTGTACATGTACTGGAAGGGAGTCTGAGAGATGGACGTGGACTGAAAAAGCAATAAAAAGGATAATACCCTCGTGTTAAAATGACTATATGCTCGACAAATAATAGCATGTATTATAATAGCTGAATATATTGGTGGCATATAAGACTTACTGGTCTGGATAGTGCACCAGTATATTAGACCCAAATAGCATAAAATACAAATAAAGACATAAGGTTATGTGAATGCTAGAAATCGATGAATAAATAGAAATATTCGCATAAATAGCAGCAATATTCGTGATATTTTTGAATATACAATATTCGCAGGGAACAAGTGCTACTGAGGAAGGGGCGATTAAATGCCCCGAAACGCATCTAGCTAAGACAGGACCCCGAACCTTTGAACACTGGAAATTGGAAGATATTGCCGGACTCTCACAGTAAATATTGTTCACGACCGCTCGGACAATACTGGTTTCTACCCATATAGAATCATTCAGTAGAGTGATTTTGTGCTGAGAAAAGCAATACGGTAAGACTTTTTTTGAACTTTTCCGGCAGAACATTTATTAAAATCGCAGTGTTAATATTCCAGTGGGACGCCCCTGGTTTGAATATATAGCGGGACGCCGCTACATCTTGCTGGTTTACAACTTTCCAGTGTGGGACACAAAATAATCGACGTTGCCCCCAACTACATATTTTACTGGACTTATTTTGGGACATACAAAGTTTGTTGGCATTACTCAAGTCTGGAACTAATTTGTGTCAGAAGGGAGTGAGCTATACGATTATTATAGCTATCACGTTCCCTGCGAATATTGTATATTCGAAAATATCACAAATATTGCTGCTATTTATGCGAATATTTCTATTTATTCATCGATTTCTAGCATTCACATAACCATATGTCTTTATTTGTTTTTTATGCCATTTGGGTCTAATATACTGGTGCACTATCCAGACCAGTAAGTCTTATATGCCACCAATATATTCAGCTATTATAATACATGCTATTATTTGTCGAGCATACAGGGAGTGCAGAATTATTAGGCAAGTTGTATTTTTGAGGATTAATTTTATTATTGAACAACAACCATGTTCTCAATGAACCCAAAAAACTCATTAATATCAAAGCTGAATATTTTTGGAAGTAGTTTTTAGTTTGTTTTTAGTTTTAGCTATTTTAGGGGGATATCTGTGTGTGCAGGTGACTATTACTGTGCATAATTATTAGGCAACTTAACAAAAAACAAATATATACCCATTTCAATTATTTATTTTTACCAGTGAAACCAATATAACATCTCAACATTCACAAATATACATTTCTGACATTCAAAAACAAAACAAAAACAAATCAGTGACCAATATAGCCACCTTTCTTTGCAAGGACACTCAAAAGCCTGCCATCCATGGATTCTGTCAGTGTTTTGATCTGTTCACCATCAACATTGCGTGCAGCAGCAACCACAGCCTCCCAGACACTGTTCAGAGGGGTGTACTGTTTTCCCTCCTTGTAAATCTCACATTTGATGATGGACCACAGGTTCTCAATGGGGTTCAGATCAGGTGAACAAGGAGGCCATGTCATTAGATTTTCTTCTTTTATACCCTTTCTTGCCAGCCACGCTGTGGAGTACTTGGACGCGTGTGATGGAGCATTGTCCTGCGTGAAAATCATGTTTTTCTTGAAGGATGCAGACTTCTTCCTGTACCACTGCTTGAAGAAGGTGTCTTCCAGAAACTGGCAGTAGGACTGGGAGTTGAGCTTGACTCCATCCTCAACCCGAAAAGGCCCCACAAGCTCATCTTTGATGATACCAGCCCAAACCATTACTCCACCTCCACCTTGCTAGCGTCTGAGTCGGACTGGAGCTCTCTGCCCTTTACCAATCCAGCCATGTGCCCATCCATCTGGCCCATCAAGACTCACTCTCATTTCATCAGTCCATAAAACCTTAGAAAAATCTGTCTTGAGATATTTATTGGCCCAGTCTTGACGTTTCAGCTTGTGTGTCTTGTTCAGTGGTGGTCGTCTTTCAGCCTTTCTTACCTTGGCCATGTCTCTGAGTATTGCACACCTTGTGCTTTTGGGCACTCCAGTGATGTTGCAGCTCTGAAATATGGCCAAACTGGTGGCAAGTGGCATCTTGGCAGCTGCACGCTTGACTTTTCTCAGTTCATGGGCAGTTATTTTGCGCCTTGGTTTTTCCACACGCTTCTTGCGACCCTGTTGACTATTTTGAATGAAACGCTTGATTGTTCGATGATCACGCTTCAGAAGCTTTGCAATTTTAAGAGTGCTGCATCCCTCTGCAAGATATCTCACTATTTTTGACTTTTCTGAGCCTGTCAAGTCCTTCTTTTGACCCATTTTGCCAAAGGAAAGGAAGTTGCCTAATAATTATGCACACCTAATATAGGGTGTTGATGTCATTAGACCACACCCCTTCTCATTACAGAGATGCACATCACCTAATATGCTTAATTGGTAGTAGGCTTTCGAGCCTATACAGCTTGGAGTAAGACAACATGCATAAAGAGGATGATGTGGTCAAAATACTCATTTGCCTAATAATTCTGCACGCAGTGTATAGTCATTTTGACACAAGGGTATTATCCTTTTTATTGTATTGTTATTATTGTTGCCATTAATGTTGTTTAACCGGTCAATAAATTTCTGTGTGGTTCTAATATCTTGAGTGCTCAGTTTTTTCACTATATCTACTCAGTCATCTGGAGTGGACAGGGTATGTCCACTTTACTGAGTGCACCTCTGTTTGGTCATTGTGGGATCCTGTGCGCCACATTTACACTTGCTCACTTCATAGTGTCGATTGGCTTGTTCGCTGCATGTTGGAGGCCCGGCGATGGGTTGTGGCATGTTTTGACATTGTTTTCTTGCCAAGCCTGGGTGGATAAAGCAGAGGAATTCTCTTCTTCTTTTTTAGCTGGAGATTTGCAATATAGTTTCAATCTTTGGAAATGACCAGAAGGCTTTCTCAAGGTTGCCCATACGGCACTAGCATTAGCATGTGCATTATAAGCCAGAAAACGAGTCATGAGCAATGAA
Organism: Bufo bufo; assembly: GCF_905171765.1. Classification (NCBI taxonomy): domain Eukaryota; kingdom Metazoa; phylum Chordata; class Amphibia; order Anura; family Bufonidae; genus Bufo; species Bufo bufo. Next base: position 196,562,780 of record NC_053390.1, read on the forward strand.
TAACATGCAGAGATGTATTATATAATTATAGGATGCTGAATCTTGGCAGTAGATAAAAGATATGTCATATATTTCCAGCCTTCGACGTAATCTAGGTATGGTCTTGGTGATTTGCTTACAAAAGTTCATCTGCTTCTAGAAGAAGAACCATCATAATATGTGGTACATACCTAAACAAGCAGTTAATGTACAGTTAATTGTATTTCTAATTGTATATTTGTTTGAATAAATGGATCATTACAGGGTAAAAGGTACATCGTGTAACTCATTGGTTTATAAATTACTGTTGGCTTTGGAGGCTAGTCACTACACTCCAGTGGCCGTTTAGTGTTGGCTACATGTCTCCTGGCACTTGTCCAGCTCTGTAAATTATGTCTGAATCCATACTTTTGTGGTCTTGTCTGCCAACATTTCGCCTCTTTCATGAACATGGTCCCCGGCTGATATGATCTATGGGGCACATTTATTAAGACCCACGTTTTAGACTCTAGTCTTAATAAACCCCTAAGCTGGCGGTGGATCTGCCGGAGTTGTGAAGAGACCCTGGCCTCTTCACAACTTTGGTGGATCCTCCGCCAGTTCTAAATGTAAGACTGCTTCCACCATTCTACTTACAGTATAAGCTGCCCAAACATGAGAGAACCCTTATCTCTTCTCCCACAAAAAAACATGCCTGCCGAAGGTTGCCGATTCGGTTTAAATCGGCAGTTTGGTTTGATTCATGCCTAATATGTATGGACAGCTGTAGGTTACTTTCAGTGCAATTTGTACCCCATACTAAAGGAAGATGGTACAGAGCAGCTTAGGAAGGTATTGGTCCTATAGTTTGTCACTTTTTTTTTTTTAAATAAGTTATCTAATTGATTTATTTGACTTTTACATTGCTATAAGGATAACTTTAAACTCAAGTATAATTATATCATATATAGTAAAGGGAAACGTGTGGGGGGAGGGGACGCTTGGTTGCCTTTGAGATGAATCCTGTGAATACCTTCCACAATGCTCTTCCCAACATGTCTGACTCCTGTGTCCTGCTTTGCATGGCTATCAAAGCACTTGTTCTCTCGTAAATGAGTGCCTGGGGCTCATGCCTGCACACTGCATACTGTGAGAAAGGCAACACCCTTAGCAAAGCCCCCGCTCCAGATTGGATTGCACTAGCCTGGGAAGCCAAAGCATCCTTTCTAGTGGAGTTGGGTTACCTCCCCTTGAAAGCAAAGCTGAGTAAATTGACTCCAGTTATAAGCAGACACCATGTGGTTAAATAAAATAAAAAAATACGGAGCTGGCTGGTATCCCAAGATCTGTGGATCCGCAGTAGAAATGACTTAATAGAAACTTTAGCTTCCCACTCCTGTTAGTTTGGTTCCAGGTGGAGTGTTGCCGGCATTGGCTACAACATCAGAAGGATCAGGAGTTTTGCATGCATGACACTGTGCCAGTGCCACATAAAAATTAAAATGCAAATCTTTATCAGTGTAAACTTTAGAGTTTTATTTGTACAAGCATACAAATGACTCAAATCCAAAAAAACTGAAGAATCTGTAACTTTTAGCTTTTAGATGTTTTTTGACCTTCAGATGATTACTGAAATATTTTTAGGGTTACTTTTTGGTATAAAATTCAAGATACTTTTTTCTGTTACAGCAGTGGAATAGTTAGTGTTAAACCACTGTGCCAACCAACAGATTTGACTTAGAGCTAAACGTAAGGGAATTATCCTGGTATTCACTCCGTATCCCCTACACAGGGATCTGGACTTTACTGCAGGTAACGCACAGGCTGCTACCTTCTGGAGAAATCTCTGAGTGGTTGGCTGCTGACCCACGGAAGTCAAGAGACACTAGTGCGTTACATCAAAGGGATATGCAAAACTCGTAGTCAGTAAAAGGCCGAGGTCATGGCGGTCAGAGGGAATATGTGGAACAAAACTGCGGTCTGGTCAGGCAGCCGAGGATCAGAGTCAGAAAATGGGCAGAGGTCGTTACACGGGCAGACAACAGTAATAACCCCTTTGCAAAGAATTAGCAAGCTAGGGATCTTATTTCTCAGGCACCTGCCTACTGGGGGAATGTGCCTTAAATCTCCACTAGTAGTCAGCCACTGGCTTGTGAAGATGAGTATGTGCTGGGAGAGACCTGTACGCGTGTGCTTCTAAATTGGGGGGGGGGGGGGGGGGAGATGGATGACTGAAAGGCAGAGCTGGACCTGAGATAGGGGAAGGCAGGGAGAGGCGAGTCCGGCCTTCTGGATAAGTTTGACAGGGCTGCGATGGCTGTGAGCTGCCTCCTCTGTAACACCATCTTCTTTCTGCCACTCCAGGATGCAATTATTTGAAGTCAATAGCCATTTAAATACAGTCATCGTAGAGATTGCCATCTTGATGCCTAAAGCAAGTCAATAAAGCAGGCATTCTCAAACTGCGGCCCTCCAGTTTTAAAACTACAACTCCCACAATGCCCTGCTGTAGGCTGATACCTGTAGACTGTTCGGGCATGCTGGGAGTTGTAGTTTTGCAACAGCTGGAGGGCCGCAGTTTGAGGATGCCTGCAATAAAGAATGAGCTCAGCCTGTTGTTCAGCCCCAAAACAGAACACTGGGGTGGTGTTCTGCACCCATGGCAGAACTGAAGTTGACTTCAGTAGACTTGGCCACCACTTGAGCTTTAAAGTTCTCCTAAAGATCTCCTTTCTATATTTTGGATACTTAGGACAGTGGGAAAGTCTGGTTTAAAATGTAGATTCCCATTGTAATATCTTCCAACCAAAAATATTCAGAACCACTTGTGGTTGTACTCCATACAGGATTGGTATTGCTTATTATTTTAGATTGATTTCTTTGTCTCCTCAGTCGATTATTTTAAATAATGGCATCTATAAGTTGCACATAGCAGTTTAATAAAGCATGAGCTCAGTCGTTCTGTACAGCCCCCAAAACATTATCTTGGGGTTGCTCTTCAGCGCACACCTTATGCAAAGGACGCGCGTGTCACTTCAGAAGGAGAACATGTAGGTAGGGTTTTGCGCTTTTTCGTGCTTTGTCACCAGGTAGAGACAACACGTCCCTTGTCACATGACCATAACAAAGCAACCCTAAGATACTAAGACTGCGCTAAGATGTGGTGTTGACCCAGACAAACTCGAATGTGGGAGCGGCCATTTTTATCCGCTGACGTCCTGTATAGGCGATATGTACTTTCCATTGTAGCATATAATGGCACTGTGAAGCAAGTACAGTTACTTCCAGATTCTTATAAAGCTGCCCCTCCTTGCTATTACTCTAAATACAGCAGGAGAAGTCGGTATAAAAAAATGATAAACTTTCAAAGGTTATGCTTCACCTTTTTTAATTTCCTCTAATTGGCTTTAATAACTGTAATTACTATTTTATCACACAGTGCATAAAATGTTCTGCTATCAGTCTCCAAGCAAAACGGGGAGGATAATGAATATTAATAATGCGATTGACAAATCAACCGTATGCCACTGTCTGGAGTGGTTTACAGAACTGATTACGTGGCGAGAATGTCGGGCAGAAAATGAGTAATTATTAGCTGGAATGCCACATTCTGATTCATTTCCATCGGAGTTACTTGAGCAATGTATAGGCGAGGGTATGTTCGAGAAAAGCCACGTTTTTAACTCTGCACAGCTTTTGATTAAACCCCAGGAGGTGTGAGAGATTTTAGAAAAGTGGCTGTAACAGCGCCATTCTTGTCCATGTGAAGTATAGAAGCTCATTCCCATTGCTTTATTTTTAGTGTCTACTAGGGATGAGCGAACTTTATATTTTGAAGTTCGTGTTGGGGTATATGCTGAATTGCATTATGGATTCCGTTACCACAAACCATAACGTAATGCCTTTTAGAGGCATTCCGTTATTCATTCTGTCATAATTGAAGTCTATGGGCTGCATAACGGATCCGTCCCGTTTCCGTTTTTCAGGAGAGGACTCCAGCATAACGAAAACCGGACGGATCCGTTATGCAGGCCATAGACTTCTATTGTGACGGAATGAATAACGGAATGCCTCTAAAGGCCTTCAGTTATGCATTCAGTCATGGAATTGCGTCATGCTCCGTGGTAACGGAATCCATAACTCAATTCAGCATATACCCCAACCCGAACACAAAATATGAAGTTTGCTAATCCCTAGTCTCTACTAATACTAGGCACTGTTTAAAAAAAAAAAAAAAATATATATATATATATATATATATATATATATATATATATAAAAATTCTTTATATATGGCATCTGTCAGCAGGATCAACCTTATTAAACCAGCCTTAAAGGGGTTGTCTCACCTGAGACATTGGTACCATATCGCTACGAGATTCTACCAATGACCGATATGTGCTCTATTTTCAGCAGCTCCATAGAAAGGAATGCAGGGTAGCTAACTTTGGGAGTCCCTTTCTGGATATTGGTGCAGGTCTCGCCTGTATGACCCGACCTGTAACTATCTGACGTTGGTGGCATATGCTAGCAATATGCCAACAATTGTCTCAGATTAGTCAACCCTTTTAAAAGGGAATTCCAGTTTTGTGATATTGATGGTCTGTCCTCCGCATAGGTCATCAGTATGTGATTAATGGGGGTCTCACTCTTTGCACCCCCATCAATTGTTTGAAGGGGCTGCGGTGCTTGTGCGTTTAGTGGCGGTGCATTGTAATTATTGCATTGATCGCACGCGGATCCATTCATTTCTATGGGACCACGCAAAATGTGGAAAGCATACGGATATCATCCTACTCTTGTCCATTTTTCAGACAAGAATAGCCATTTGTACTAATCAGCCTGCGAAAAATGCGGCATGCACATAGCCAGTATTTTGCGGACTGCAAAAAAACTGTTGTGTGCCTGAGGCATTAGGGTGATATTACACAGTCAGTGTTCAGTCAGTGTTCAGTCAGTGTTCAGTCAGTGTTCAGTCAGTGTTCAGTCAGTGTTCAGTCAGTGTTCAGTCAGTGTTCAGTCAGTGTTCAGTCAGTGTTCAGTCAGTGTTTTCCATCCGTGATTGTGAGTCCAAACCAGGTGCGGCTCTAAACACAGAGCAGGTGCAGATCTTTCCATCATGCCTCATCTCTGTGTAGGCTTCACTCCTGGTTTTGGCTCACAATCGCTGATGAAAATCACTGATCAAACACTGACTGTGTGAAAGCTGCCCAAGTTAAAGGATTACTGAATGTGTAGTATAGCTGCACGCTTCTGAATCACAAATGACTATAGACTCTCGAAGCCTATAGACATCAGTGGCAGTACTGTACTAGTGATATCTTGTATTACGTTGGCATTAGGTGGACAGTGGCTTTACTAGGCTGAATGCACAAGACTTCACTTTAAAGGGGGTCAGAGCTGAACCCGGACATACCTCCATTTTCACCCAGGCAACCCCCCTGACTTGAGCATCGGAGCCGTTCATGGTCTGATGCTCTCCTTTGCCCTGCGCTAATTTTTTGGAGATCCGGTGACGTACCGGGGCTCTCTATGGGGCTGCCAGGAACCCTGGTGACCTCAGTAAAACGGCTAGGGTAGAGGTAAAGCCCGCTCAGAAAAGCTTCGATGCTAGCCTCAGGGGGCTGCCTGGGTGAAAATAAGGGTATGTCCGGGTTCAGCTCGGACAACCCCTTTTTTAAGTAGTTTTTTCTTTTTCTTTTTTCTTTTGGACTTTGGCGTAATTATAATGTTTTGCTTTGCAGCGGTGCAAGGGTTAACGGGCATGAATGGTTAATGGAAGCGGGTGGCGGTGCATAAACCTGTGCAGCCAACGCCATAATGATCCTTTCAAAAACCAACACCTTTCCTCCAGGCTGATTGAAATGCTAAGATCAAAGCATACACACTCACAGACTCACACACACTTCCTTCAAAGCAATGCACGATTGATACTGAAAACGGAAAAGCTGTTGGTGATGTAATATAGCTTTTTATTTCACCCCCCTCTTCACCTCCCTCCCTTTCTCTCTCCCTCTCTCTGTTTAAACAAAGGCCGCCCTTGTTTATTTAGAGAAGCAAAGTGTGCTGAGAGCTGGGGAGGGAAGCAGGAGAGATACCCAGGTATTTCAAACTGGAGCCTGATTTTGGGGAATGCTGCCAGATATCGGAGATCAACCGCCACCCAGGTTGATTTTGAGCTTGCCCCCTCACATCCTGCTGCTTCTTGCCTTTTGTGCTTATTAAAATATATCCTTTTTAGCTGCAGGTGAAAACAAACATTTGATTCTGAAAAGGTTAAAAAATTTTGGACGTACTCTTACCAAGCATATCTGAGGTCTGGTCTCGGTAACTGATCACAAAGTACAGTCAAATTCTTTTAATCCTGCATTAAGCAGATCTTTTAGCTGTACCAAGTGACTACATGTCACTTGATTCCACTGGTTCAGAAGAGGCATCAAATGAGCTATTTATGTTAAATTGGAGAAACAAAGGGGTGGAGTGGTTGTCTGCCACTTACAGTGCTGTTCTACCACCTCTCCGGAGTGGTTGTCTGCCACTTACAGTGCTGTTCTACCACCATTAATCACGCCTAATAAGTCCAGTCACGCAAATTCAATCAACATCTTGCCTCCATGACTGAAGCATGAGTCCCCAGTATTCAGCGCTGGAGATTTCTTGTACAAGTCATTCTAATTGAGAGAGCCAGTCGGATGACAAACGAAACGTCTTCAATAAAGAATACAAGAAGTCCTGTTGCTGTGACTTATTACTACTGATAGTAAGTAGGTAGACAGCTTCTGGTCTGAGCCATATGATCAGCAAGAGACTGCATATCTTAATGATGTCACTTGCTAAGATAGGGTTACCCGTAAACAGAACTTGGTAGCCGCCAAATGAAGAGGGGTTTTGGGCTCTTGGGCATGTTATGCTTTCATTTTTGTAATGGGAGCTATTTGGTTTAGAAAACCCATTTTCAGATACCCTCTTAGAAAATTGAGTTAAGAGATTGTCCCTCCTTTAGAACCTCCACCAGTTAACCCAAGTGGAGAGCATCCACAAGGATCATCTCAATGCCTGAAGGAGCCAAGACATGAAAGGGGTTTTACCCGGCCATATTCCCTTTTTCCCCCACTCAGCCCCTCTGACATGAGCATTTCATGCTCCAATGCTCTCCCTTGACCTGTGCTGTGTCGGGCTTTTTTGTTTACAGTTTTCACTGCTAGGCGGAGGCTTTCGCCTAGCAGTGTTCCTAATTACATCACCGGCACTGATGGGCGGGCTGTAACACTGCCCTAGCCAAAGCTTGCCCATAAATGCCAGCGATGTCACCGGGCTCACTGCTAGGCGAAAGCACGTGCAATAACAAGTGGATTTTCATACAGATTTGAACTAGAACTGCAGAGAAATCCACACGAAAATCTATGCAGAAATTGTTTGTAAATCCACCCCTATGAGTAGGTCAGGGCTGGCCAACCTGTGGCTCTCCAGCTGTTGTAAAACTACAATTCCTACCATGCCCTGCTGTAGGCTGATAGCTGTAGGCTGTCTGGGCATGCTGGGAATTGTAGTTTTGCAACAGCTGGAGAGCCACAGGTTGGCCATCCCTGGAGTAGGTACTTAAAGGGGTTGTCTCATCATGGACAATATCGCTAGGATATGCCCCCATTGTCTTATAGGTGTGGGTCCCACTGCTGGGACTCGCACCTGTATCGAGAACGGAGCCCCGCAAGGTGGTGGCTGGAGGACTCCTGTCCAGCCACCACCAAGCCGGCTCCCCAAAGAAGTTATTTGGGAGCGTACCGCGCATGCGCGGCCCCTGCTCCCATTCATTTCTATGGGGCCAACGGAAATAGCCGAGCCAGCGCTTGGCTATTTTTGCTGGCCCCATAGAAAATTAGGCCTCATGCACACAATGTTTTTTTTTTTTTGGAGGATCCGTTTTTTCCCACAGATCCCTTGTAATAAATGCCTATCCTTGTCCGCAATGTGAAAAAAGTGGACATGCACTATTTTTTTTGCTGAAGGGAAACACTGACAACGGACACGAAGCACAAATGGATGAACTATCAGCATTTTTTTTGCTGACCCATTGAAATGAATGGGTCCCCATCCTATTTGCAAAAAAAACGCAACGGAGGCCGAGGAAAAACAACTGTCGTGTGCATGAGGCCTTAATGGAGGGTGGCTGCGCATGCGCAGTGCGCCCTCCTTCACTTGCGGGGCCCCGTTCTTGATATAAGACAATGGGGGCATATCCTAGCGATATGCCCCCATTGTTCATGATGAGACAACCCCTTTAACAGGGTTTTTCAGGGAAAGAAATATCTTTAAATGGGGTAATGTTTAGAATTAAAAAATAAAATGTGTACGACCCTCATCACATCCCATGCTGGTCCTGTTCTGAAGCTCCTTGGTCCCTCCTCGCTCTCCACTTCCTGCTGCGGTGATGATGTCGCAGCACAGTGACTTGTGACCGCTTCAGCCAGTCTTTGGCCATAGCAGGTCAATGCTGCCGTCAGGGGTAAGCACACAGATTCAGATCAACGGGCACATGTAATTCGTTATTTAATTATTTCCCCTGTGGTGGTGCTGCAGGAGAATTGAACACTTGCTGCCAGAGATTCATCTGTAAATTATGGCTGCTAGGTGGGGAGGGGGGGGGGGGGGTGTCCCCCCCCCCCCCCCATCAGTTGAACAGTTTATAATAAGGGCATCTTTGTTAAGAAAATAAGTGTGGAAAGATTTATCATTTTCTAATATAATTTCTGCTTATTTTAACATTTCTGCTTGTACCAGTACATGGAAACTTTCATTAGTTATAGCCACAAAGTACGCAACGGGTATTAAATGAGTAACCCCCCCCCCCCCCCCCCCACCCCTTTAATTTTATTTTGGATATAACTTAGAAATTCAACTAGGGGAAGCTATAAATGAATATGCCACAAAAGAAAATCAATCGTTGAACCCACTGATAATGCCACTTTCACTCCTTTATTTCTTTTTTTCATACGTGCAGTTTTTTGCTCACATGCTCCTGGTTTTTAAAGAAAAACTGACCTTTTCTCTGCAGTAGGACGTTTCACTTTAGTGCCAGTGATTGGTTGTCTGGTGGGAACAGCGGGAAATTACTAAAGGTTATGAAGATAAGTTGATTTACTACCCAGGAAGTATCCTGCATTCATATCGGTCTCTACATGTTGAGTTTTATGAAGCTTGTTCTGTGGTGACAATTTCCATGTGTCATTTGCTGTCATGACTTTTTAATTAAGCGGTGACCTAATTTGCAGGAGCGGCACAAGAAAAACAAAAACAAAGGGGAACATTGTCATGCAGATATTTATATATAACCTATGAACATAAAATCCTCTGCCTTGTCACACTTTGTAATTCTGCTGTCCTCAACAGGTATGCCCCAAATAATGACCTATCAGGGGTTCATATTATTCATATTATTACGTTATATGGCCATGATGTGCATTACTTGGATTTTTTTTTTCTTTTGAGTAGAGTGCAACCAAGGGGTTATAGACCTTTGCAGAACCGTTTACTTACAGATGGAGCAGTATCCTGTCACAAAAGCCATAGAAAAAGTCCAGTAAAAGTTCATGCAACCATTTATTTAAGGATTGGATTGTCACGTTAAGGATTGCTACTTCTGTACGTGCGTTCTTGAGGGGCCATGGGCATTCGATAGAAGTAGGTTCAGCAAGCGATCGTCTGTTGAACCATAGTTTCACCGAGGTAGTCATAGACATTTAAAGGCCCCTATACGCATCATTTTTCAGGGGTTCTTCTGACCGTCTATTGTGTGTAGGGAGCTCTCATATCTCCGCTGATGGATGACCTCGGGGACAGAAGGATCGGGAAAAGTAACATTTATTTTTTCTGATCCTTTTGTTCTCCAGGGAGCTAAGCTACCACCAGCAGTGTTTGGCAGCGGCTTTCTCCGCTCTCTGCATACATGGTCAGCCGATCCGAAAGTGTATGGGGAAGGGGCCAGGAGGGAGTCGGTAGAGTTCCTTCTGACAGCCGTTGAAATGTGTATGGCAGGCTTTAGTCCATCTTGGCCATTGCAGTCATTCGGTCTAGACAGACTTGTTCAGTGACACTGAAGAGCCCGCACTGTGTCCTGGCATCGGCCTCACACAACGAAGTGCGCATGCGACCAGGAAGTACACGAGATTTCGGGCGCAACAAACACATTACGTCGGCGATCAGCAGTGAATAAATTGGCAGTGGGGCGGTGCTGGGCTCCAAGATAATGGGCGCGGCTGGGCTCCAACGGCCGGATGGACAGCCCCGTGGGCTCCTTATCGAGGTAATTAACATATGATTAAAAGCTATTTTCTAGACAAATGAAAAGGCAAAGGGCTGTAATACTAGTAGATTTTAATGTAAATCGTGGTGATGTTAATAGCTCAGTAAGTGAAATCCAGGTGAGTGTCCTTTTTAAGGGTCCATTTACACGTCTGTATGAATGGGTACGCTTCCGTTCTGCAATTTTGCGGAACGGATACGGACCCATACATTTCAATGGGGCCGCAAAAGATGTGGACATCAGCACTTCCATTCCGCGGCCCTGCAAAAAAGATAGAGCATGTCCTATTCTTGTCCACAGCCACGGATAAGAATAGGCATTTCTATCACAGGGCTGGCCATGTACAGTCATGGCCGGTGTCCGTGTTTTGCAGACTGCAAAGCACTTGCGGAAGTGTGAATGGACCCTAAATCACAGCCTGGATAGACCTTTTTGCTGCATAGCCTGTCCCCTGCATAAAGGTAAAGGAGGGTTATACAAAAACATTGCTGCTCCCCCCCCCCCCCCCCCCCCCCAAAAAAAAAAAAAAAACTGCACTAGATTTGTCTACAAGTTGCACGTGGTACTGCAGCTCAGCCCCTTTCCCTTTAGTGGAGCCATGGTGCAATACCAGACAGAAACCCTTGTGCAGCCATGCTTTTCTAATCCTTCAAGTATTACATGGCGCCCATTGAAATCAGTTATTGTGCTTTATGAGAAATACATGATTATGTAAGTATGTTATAGGAAATCCTGCCCCAACCTACTTTTTTAATTTTCTATAAAATACGAAACAATTTCTGCCGGTTGTCCCGTCCCGCGTCCTTAAGCTTAGATTATTTTCTTACAGTCAGTGGGTATGGATTGGTTCTGCAAGTGTGGGACGCAGCTTCACCTTGAATTACAAGAGTATTACTGGGCTCTTTTGATGTTCTTCCCCACTTCCTGAGTCGTCTCAATGCCTCTTTGATGGATTATTGTATTTTGCCTTTTCAAAGCTCTGGTATTGTGTGTCTGGCTAACCGTAAAACAAAAGCTTCACGTTCCCATCTGGTTCTCTGTGCAGTGACCCTGGGAAGAGACGTGCAGATATAAAATGGTGGTTTGGTAGGGAGGCTGTTAAATGTCTTACGGTCCTTGCTAACTGTATTGAGGTTTAATACATCACCTCTTGACTTTCTTAGGGCTATGATTTAGGAACATGCTCAAGACATTAGTCAAGAAGTGATGAAATGATTGCGGTACTGCGTTATCTGATGTAAAATTCTTGGGTGTTTTGTGTTGATGGCCCATAACTACAGGTGGGATTTGTTAGGCCATTTATTTTGCTGAAATTGGTGGAATTCTCCGAAGTGACGAACTCCAGCATTGTTCTCATGGTGTTATATGTAATATGAATACTCATTGATGACAGTAGAGAAAAATGAGTCATGCTGAACCAGTGATGTGGTTTGTAATATACATACATATATGAACTATATGTTGGGAACTGAAAGAGGTCAGAAGATCACGTCTGAGCTACATAGGGTCACCAAAGCCCACTTATGATCAAAGTACCTTACTATCACGTCTGATATGGCCGGTAATAGACATGCGGCGCAGAGGGGAGGGAAGGCTAGAACCCTTTCACTAGGGAGAGGGAGGAGTGGTGACCCCTAACTCACCTAGCAGAGGCACCTGGCTGCCCTGACGTCCCTAGACGGGCTGCTAACCCGTACGCCGATCACGTGCCTTGTGAGTAGGGCGGTGGGAGCACTAGTCTTCACCACTGACAACTAGGGTAACAACAGGGAAAGGACAAACAACACAAACAATCCCCGAAGGGAGACGACAACAACAGGAGTGAACCGGAGATCCAACTGCTCCACAGCAACTCCAACTCCACCAGAGGTCAGACTAGAAGATCTGGAGAGAAGGTCTATATCTGGCAACAAGGGAAGCAGAAAGGGAAAATATATAGTAGCTGGGAGTGGCTGACAGAGAACAGCTGAAAGGAAAAGCTACAGATTCCTAAATGGGACAAAAAGGATTGCAAACCTAAGCAGGAAAACCTGGACCGGAATCCATTCCCACCACTAGTCATGGAGCGATCTCTTGAAACCGAGCGAGTAGCCTCCTGCTGCGACCTTCTGACCCCAGGCACAACAGGGTCAGCGATAGGTTGTGACCCTTACAATGAGGTACTGAATATGATGTGTCTAGCATTGGGTGTAGTTTATGCTTCCAGTGTCATATTCTTATTTCTCTGGGATCCAAATGGTGCACTGGTTGATGTGGAAAGCACATCCAGTTTTTGTCTTCACAGTGTCAATTTCTTAATACTTTGGGTTTATTTATGATACATACATGTACTTATTTGTATGCCAATAGTATGTTTAAATACATAAAACTTTGTAATATCTGATTAACAGAAAGTGTCTAATTCCTCAGCTTTTTAGTGTCCTGCTTTTATGATCTAGAGCAATACAATACTTGTATGACCAGGAGGAGGGGGATGCAGCTGCAGTTTCTCTTTCCCAGTGTGTCTGTAAGACTGCATGCTGGGAGGTGGAGCAACCTATAGCACACAGCTATTACATTGTTCCTGGAAGATCCCACTACCTGCGCAAGGATGATGGGAGAGGGTCTGTATTTACAGATACTAGACCCAAACACCTAGGTTTAATGGAACATTTCTTGGTGCAGTACTATTACAAATTAATAGCTGTATAATAACATATACACTAATAGATATATAATATACATCTGTGGCTGATAAGGGTCTCTTTATATGAGCAGAAAATTCCCCGTAGCAAGCACTTTTTCAGTAATACAGCAAGTCTATATTTGAGCTTTTACACGGAGGGTGAATGACCGCATGAATGACTTCTCATAACTTACGATCATTCCATTATTGGTTGTGCATACCTTGTTTTCATGGGGAGATGTACCACTGACGAACGATCATTTTCACTGCCACTTAAAAGAGGCGATCGGCTGACAAACGAGTGCTTGCTAGTTTGTCTACTGTCGGCAGGGCCTGATCGGCAACATTTTGGAGGTAATGGGCCCATGTGACAGGCCCTTAACAGTGACTTGTTTTGTAAGGGGGTATAGAATGACAACTACATTGTGTTGTCCTTTTAAGACTGTTAAAGGGTCTGTCTAACTTAGTAGACCTTTCGGCCAGACCTCACCCATTGATGCATGTGAGATTTGTCACTGCTGCAGCCAGTCATTGGCTGCAGAAGCCACGTGACTCCCTTCAAACAGGAAGTTTACATGCCGAAACTGGAGCGTAGCAGCTGCACTGGAGGACCAAAGGAGCCAGAACCCAGTGGTGGGGGGCAGGTAAGTATGCCTCCCTCCGCAGGTCTGGCAAAGCGGGGGGTTCTGGCTGAAAGGCCCCTAAAGGTGGATAACCCCTTTTAAAGCAGAATTGTTAACATAATATGCCACCCTATGCAAGGGCAGCATATTACAGTTACAAGTACTTTTACCAAACAGATCCAGTTTGGACAATGTGTTAAAGTTAATATTTTCTTATATTTTATAGCTTTATAGTAACTCCAAAGATATAATAGAAAACAGTTTATACAAATGTAAATGGATATACAGGCATGTGTGAATATTCCAATCTTGCGGAGGGGGTGAAGCATAATTGAAGTAGCTGTCAGCAGACATTTTACCCCAGAATTCACCACACAGGTGGATGGACTCGCATATCCCTGGAAATGGGCTTTCTGTCTGCTGAGTGCAACGTTTGCTAACAAGTCTGAGTTTGGTGTCTCCAGGCCCGAGTGAGGAGACCTGCCGACTGCAGCCCGCTGTCCTTTGAAAGCTGAGATCTTTAAAGTGCAGCCAAATGCTTAGTGAGTGAGGAATGATGTGCAATGGAAAGATTGTGTCTCACTTCCTGCTAACATGCTCTGCATACTATACCTCATCTATTATACCTTCTTCAAAGCCGAGGCTCAAGTCCTGGGCCGTGTTGCCATCTCCCCTTTCACTAGGCCCCACAGCGGGTATCAGCCTGTCTCCAAATCCAGCGTTCCTGTATTTCTGGTAATGAATTTACTTTTGTTGCTCGCTAATATCTAGAGCTGTTTAAATAAAGCTCATAGTTTAGGAAACCCCAGAACTTTTCAGTGTCAGATTGGAAAGTCAGCGAAGGATTTGCTATGATTTGTGTTGGAAAGGCATGCTGCTGTATAAAGCTTTTGAGAGGTTGTTCTGGCTCAAGTATAAAGAAGACTCTTTGAATTGCTTGTCTTGGGTTTTGGACATAGTAGGACTTAAAAAGGCAAGTATAAAGGAGAAATATAAAAAAAAAAAATATATATATATATATATATATATATATATATATATACAGTACAGACCAAAAGTTTGGACACACCTTCTCATTCAAAGAGTTTTCTTTATTTTCATGACTATGAAAATTGTAGATTCACACTGAAGGCATCAAAACTATGAATTAACACGTGGAATTATATACATAACAAACAAGTGTGAAACAACTGAAAATATGTCATATTCTAGGTTCTTCAAAGTAGCCACCTTTTGCTTTGATTACTGCTTTGCACACTCTTGGCATTCTCTTGATGAGCTTCAAGAGGTAGTCCCCTGAAATGGTTTTCACTTCACAGGTGTGCCCTGTCAGGTTTAATAAGTGGGATTTCTTGCCTTATAAGTGGGGTTGGGACCATCAGTTGCGTTGAGGAGAAGTCAGGTGGATACACTGCTGATAGTCCTACTGAATAGACTGTTAGAATTTGTATTATGGCAAGAAAAAAGCAGCTAAGTAAAGAAAAACGAGTGACCATCATTACTTTAAGAAATGAAGGTCAGTCAGTCAGCCGAAAAATTGGGAAAACTTTGAAAGTAAGGGCTATTTGACCATGAAGGAGAGTGATGGGGTGCTGCGCCAGATGACCTGGCCTCCACAGTCACCGGACCTGAACCAAATCGAGATGGTTTGGGGTGAGCTGGACCGCAGAGTGAAGGCAAAAGGGCCAACAAGTGCTAAGCATCTCTGGGAACTCCTTCAAGACTGTTGGAAGACCATTTCAGGGGACTACCTCTTGAAGCTCATCAAGAGAATGCCAAGAGTGTGCAAAGCAGTAATCAAAGCAAAAGGTGGCTACTTTGAAGAACCTAGAATGAGACATATTTTCAGTTGTTTCACACTTGTTTGTTATGTATATAATTCCATATGTGTTAATTCATAGTTTTGATGCCTTCATAGTCATAAAAATAAAGAAAACTCTTTGAATGAGAAGGTGTGTCCAAACTATTGGTCTGTACTGTATATACAATCTCTGCCAACACTGAAGTATATTTTATTAAAATAAGACAAAGTAAATTACTTTCTTGCTGTTTTAATGTTTGTTGTTGGACATCCCTAAAAACCTTGAAATATGTTTTCTTTACATTTTTACACAATTTGAGTTCCTTGTCTAGAAGATGTCTTCTCAAACCCACAGTCAACCATAATTTTTTTGTTGTCCTGAAGCATTGGAAAAAAATAAATAAAATATATATATATATATATATATATATATATATATATATATATATATATATATATATATAACTTTTTAAATGGTCATAATGTTTACCAATGTATGCCTTTGTGTCTCTACGGTAACAGACTACAAACGCATTCTGTGTAGTCTGATCCTGCAAGCATATTCCCCCTGATCGTTTCCCTACTTAAAGGGTTATTCCCATCAAATCAGAATAACATCCATTAGTGTTGGCTAGAGTTACAGAAACAGCCAAGTGGGCTGTGCTAGGCTATTTCCAGAGCTCCTATTCACTTCTATGGAAGTTACACAAATGGCGTAGCACAGCCCACTCAGCTATTTCCATAAATCCACCCAGCCCTGGCCGCTGCCTACAAGGATTATTCTAATCTCTGGTGTGAAAAGGATAAGATGGGAGTAACTCTTTACTGCTAAGCCGCCAAATGCTTGTATTAAATAAATTTTACAGGTGTCATTATTAAATATGGATTATTAACCTTTTTTGCATAGTTGTTAAAAAAAAATATGATATTCTGTAAATATATATATATATATATATATATATATATATATATATATATATATAGAATAAATAGGCGGAGTCAACAATAGATGACTTATGCCTATTAATATTAATTCAAAATATTAATATTTCCTTTAACACAGGGTTAAGCATCAAATATGGGAGCCAGTCAGACCACTATAGATGCCAGTTTTTTGGTAGCCAGGCAATACTTTCCTAAAAACCAGGATGGCGGCTACAAATTTCTAGACAAATTGGCTATTAAGCTCTTGGGATTTGACCAGTGGCCTTCTTAAAGATATGTTACTGCAAAAGCTTGGTTATAGCCAGTAGGACCGTCGCTGCGACTTCCAGACATAGCCCAGGTTTTTCTGAATGTTCATGGCGATATAAGCTACAGGAACATATCTTAATTCTAGGTAGATAAGTTGTTCAGGAATCTGGGAAAGCTGTGTATGACACAACTTTCGACAGCTGTGATGGAAGTGATATTGATGGTCAATTAGCTAGAAGAGGATGATGAGAAATATCTGCTGCAATGGCAAAACCTGATGGAAGATGGAAAATTTAATTAAGTTCAAATTAAAAGTGTACTTAAACTTGCGTTCGGTGCGGATCCGTCTGTTATCTGCACAGACAGATCCGCACCTATAATGCAAACGATGGTATCCGTTCAGAACGGATCCGTCTGCATTCTATGTAAAAAAAAAGTCTAAGTTTAATTGTTAGTCAGACGGATCCATCCTGACTTTACATTGAAAGTCAATGGGGGACGGATCCGTTTGCAATTGCACCATATTGTGTCAACGTCAAACGGATCCGTCCCCATTGACTTGCATTGTAAGTCTGGACGGATCCACACGGCTCCACACGGCCAGGTGGACACCCGAATGCTGCAAGCAGCGTTTTGGTGTCCGCTTACAGAGCGGAATGGAGGCGGAACGGAGCCAAACTGATGCATTCTGAACGGATCCTTATCCATTCAGAATGCATTGGAGATGAAAGGATCCGTTCGGGGGCGCTTGTGAGAGCCCTCAAACGGATCTCACAAGCGGAACCCCAAACGCAAGTGTGAAAGTAGCCTAATTTGAATGCCATGACTTTCACATTAATATTTCACTTTATGATGAGTTAATTCCACTTATTCCACACAGAAACCACATAACTGGTGTAAACACCTATCTGTAATGGCATGAAGACTGGTTTGTACCAGTTTTATAGAGAAGTAATTGGGTTGGTTTGCTGTGGTTGGTTTAGCAGTTTTTCTTGAGGCTAAATGATTGCTGAGCGCTCAGCAAGACTTCTACTGATGGAGACCTTGTCAGAACTTCTCCAAGGTCGTGTATTCATTAAGAGCAACTGGCATTTCATCCCATACATGCCATTCCAACACACAAACATATACACATGCACGCACTTCACAGCTACCGGCTTGGCATTCCTCCCCAACAGATCTCTGAATAAAGTTTACATGCAGGCTGCTGAGAACTCGCATGATAAAACCCCTCGCATCTTAAGGCGCCCTTACACATTAGTTCTAAAGTTGATCAAAATGGACGATTTCAACCAAAATGAAAGTTGTCAGTTGAAATTTAACAACAAATGATCATTTTAGCCAGCCGATGACAGAACATTATCGTCTGAAAAGAAGCTGGCTGTGCTCAACATTTTTCGTCTAATAGTTGGACGAAAGATATTTTCTCCGAAGAAAGATTGTTCGCCAACGAAAGATCTTTCTTTGAAAGAATGTTCCCAGAAAGATCTGTTGTCCATTGCTTGGTTTAATTTAATATGTATGTACAGTATTCAAATGTATGGGCTCTGGTGAAGTAAATTCGTTATAACCGAAGTCTTGCGGGAATTTGGTGAATAACTTCACGATTTGATTTTTGAGCTTGAAAACAATTTTAGAACTTGGATCCAAAGTCGGCTTCGATTCCTGTTTTAAAATGGATTTCAAGCTTAAAAATCGAATGCAGAAGTTATTCACTGAAGTCTCGCGAAACTTCGATGATAACTAATTTGAACTCTGGGAGCCCATACATTTTAATGCTGTATGGAGACAGATCTCTGTACAGCATTCAAACGAAGTTTGATCTTGGATCCGAAGCTCGATACACTCAAACTATAAAAAGATGATGTTCCAATGCTCCTACACCCTTTTTACTTTGGCAATCCCACTAATATGCCGTAGGATAGAAATGGTTCCATGGTGGAATTTAGTAGAAAATTACTTGACCACTTGGTCTGGTCCAGGACCATGTTTGGTGTCTTCATCTGTGTAGACCCTGGATTTTTGTGAGGGTATTTAATATTGGGACATCTGAGCCTGAGCTACAATGTGTGTATGTTTCCTCACCGTGGTAGTCCCAACGATGCTGGACTATCAGAATTTTCTTCCAGTAGGTAAATTTTGCTTTCATGCAAATTGCGCCATGGGAAAGTAGATTATTAGCTGCATTATGGAAGCTGCCAAAACACAGTGGACAACAGTTCTCTTTACATGCATGCTTCACCTTGTATGTGTGCATAATATCCATCAAGGAAAACTGGTTGTTGGAAAATTTTACTTTTTTTGGGGTTATTTGGCACAGCAGACGAAGTACCGGGTGGGTGGGTAGGACCATGTACCTACTGTTGGTAATCCTTATATTTGTTGTGTTGACAGGCCTAGATAGTAAGGAGCATCTGTAAAAAGTCAGTTTGGTTATACAGTGTAACAACTGCAAAAACTATGGGATTTACCTCTTGTATAATTATCTATTAGGGTCTATTTTCCACAAATGAGAACCATGTTGTGCAGCTCCTTTACTTAGTAGAACTGATTGCTCCATTGAAATAGCCTGGCATCCATTGATGTTAATGGATTGGATTCCTGTTCTCCCAATGATGGCGATTATGGCTGTTGCGATCCTCTTCAGTTCCATGGACCTATGTGATTGGACAGGGTTGTCCACTATGATTGAAACCATGAAGATGCTGAGATGTCCAATAACAGGGTTGGAAATTTTTTTTTTTTTTTTTAGCACATATTGGATTTTTACCTTTGCTAGACAAGTGCACTTTATATCTTTCCTGCCCTTGAAGCACAACAATCATGGTTAATGATTTTAAAGTAGAAGTAATGGGGGTAAATGAAGTTGGATTGGAAGTACCCCTTATAGGGTGTGATTATAGTTTATCCTTTAGTTGGAATTTTGGATAGAGTTTATAAATTTGACACATGACATTTACATTAATGGTTAGTGACAAAGTAGAAAGGAATTGGAATACATCTCTGTCTGTGTGTCTGATCAACCACCTTCCTTTGAAAGAGAGACTGCTTGTGTTCTGATTCAAACGCCCCCCCCCCTTTCCCTTCCCATCATGTACCCTGGCTCAGCCGCACCCCAGAGCTGGCCATGGCAGCTGCAGTACTGGGAGGGCGAGCATGCTTTCTACCCATGCAACTGCTTCCCTGGCAACCAGTTCTTTGAAGATGACCCCCTTGTGGTTTGCTTGTTGTCTCCCTTGTGTAGAATTATTGATTGGCGTTTGGGGGAAGGGAAGGTTAGAATCTGCACTAAGTTTTCCCAGTTTTCTGCTGAATCTTCCATGTCAATCCCGATTAATAAAAAAAAAAATTTAAAATTAAAAAGGTATGAGCAAAAAAAGTTGACATTTTGATTGTCCCTACACGCATGGCTACAAACCTATCTCATACAGCGTATAGACCAGTACAAATGCCAACCTGAAGATGCAACTCTATAGTCTGTCGGTGGAAAAGGTAGTTTCATTTATAAGGTATATTTTTTTTGAGCAAAATAAAAAGCATAAAAGCAGCATACTGCTTTGAGTTTCATAAAGGCACCCAAGTTATATGATAGTACAACACAGAATTTAAAGAGGGAACACATGTTGTCGCATGGAACTGTTTGCACGAGCAGCACATTTGTGGCTAAGACATGGAGCCTGCTTTATCCTTGGTGAGAAGCCAAGTGTCTGATCATAAAAATAGTACAAAAACCATTCCTGAATATTACATGGATAAAGTAGAAACTGACGTGCGTTTCATAATTGTATTTTCCATATGTGTTTACTTATATGGGTTGTCTTTATTAGAGACCGCGCCTATCAAAAAGGCTCCTGGCAAACAGCTGATTTTGCTTGGGGAAAGCAGAATCCAGCCAGGAATTTACCCTGCAGTGGTCGCTCCAATGAAATGTAGTATTACATGGCTATAATTGTAATACAAGAATGGCACAAGTCCTCCAGAAAGGGAGCAGCTTCTAGAGAGTCTTCTTCCATCGTGGATGGAGGGAGTGGCACCAGGTGGAGTGATCCCTTTAACTGGCATTTTTCATTTTGACATGTCCGCCTATGTGGATGTACCATTTGCATCAGTTCTCAGCCATGGCCTAATAAACTACGTAATTTGCGAATGACATGGCCACTTTGAGGAGGGCAAGCTGAGCTGGTGGGAATTATTTTAGGTATTATGGAGTTACATACTGTCCTAGTAGGGTTTCATAGCTTTGAGTGGTCTAGTTACGGCCTATTCATAATGTCCTTTATGCTTCTTGGGTCACACTGAAGTGAATTGAGTGCTGAATTTTGGCATGGTAGAAAGTCTTGTACGTACACACATACGCTTAAAGATTGATGGTATATCACTGGTACCTCCTTTTGAAACTTCAAAAGATGATAAGAATTAAGGGTCTGTGCTGGTTGGCTGGGTGCTCGATTCTTCAAATTTGGTTGTTCATTGTTTCATAAAATGATGAAACATTTGGTGGGGAGGATCTATGCGGTTAGACCTAAACCAGTCACACTTTGTGTGTTGTGGAACCTCTTTACACATTACTTGATCTTAATATTGTTCATAGTGTAGAAATTCTTTAACCTTTTTCATTTTTCTGTATTATTTCTATAGTCGAATTAGTAAAATATGGAAATACGGAAAAATCTAAAAGAAATAAAAATAGAAACCATTTCAAACCCCCATACCATAAACTTTTTATCCCTTACTTTGGTGGAGTGCTCTATTTACATTTGAGACCAAACAGGCTAATCATGTCCCCTTTAGATGAGCCTCAATTTTTACTATATATGACCTTGAAGCTACTCCGTTTTTTGAGGTTATGGAATAATACAGTTCAAATAGACCTTGTGACTCACCATCTTTTATGTGGTCCCTGCATTGGTGGATCCATGGTATGCATGTATTATTGGAAGGCTACTTTCGCACTCGCGTTTTGGGCGGATCAGTCATGGATCTGCAAGAACGGAATTGTTACAATAATACAACCGCATGCATCCGTCATGAACGGATCCATTTGTATTATCTGTAACCTAGCCAAGACGGGAGATGGATCCGTTTTCTATTGTGCCAGATTGTGTCAGAGAATACGGATCCATCCCCATTGACTTACATTGTGTGCCAGGACGGATGGCTCAGTTTCGTCAAGCGGACAGCAAAACGCTGCAGGCAGCGTTTTGGTGTCCGCCTCCGGAGCGGAATGGAGACTGAACTGATGCATTCTGAACGGACCCTTTTCCATTCAGAATGCATTAGGGCAAAACTGATTCGTTTTGGACCGCTTGTGAGAGCCCTGAACGGATCTCACAAACGGAAAGCCAAAACGCTAGTGTGAAAGTAGCCTAAATTGCCTATCTTTATGTAACAGTAATTCTGTATTAATCTGTATTTCTGGTGATGGAGTAGTTTTAGAAAGGCAGAAGTTAATATTTCCGTAGTATGACTGCCTGGTAAATAACAGCTGATCACAGTGGCCAGATTAACCAGCTGTGGCAGGGGATTGGTATAGACGTGTTGGCATAGAGCTGTTCCATTCCTGCTGCCAGAAACGGCACATGTAGTTTCAAATATCTTCCGATCAAAGCATGGAAACTCTTACATGTACTCTGAAGTCTTCTTTTGTATGTGAAAAACTAGTAGCTTTAAAGAGAGAGCCACCTTTTGCCCACTCAGTTGGTGGATAGCAGTAAACACAAATGTACCTGCTGGAAGCAGCTGCTTCTTGAGTCATTTGTTCTACTTATGGTGTTCATTTTTACTAATCTCTGCGTCCACCGCTCTGTGCTCTGCGGCTGAACAGCCTGATTTCAGAAGGGACTAGCTGATGTGTATGAGGGTGTCAGACTTTCTTCCCACAACAGATGTTGGGGAAAAAAGTAGGATCCAGCATGTTGGATTGCGTTAATACCCGACCCTTTTGTTCTCAGGGGAGATAAGCCACCACTAGGATCATCTGGCTATGACTACTGTCTTCTCTCAGCCGAGGCTAGCGTGCATTTGTCTGTGGGAAGGGGGAACCGGGAACAGCTGTCTGCTTAAAGTGGACCTGTCACCATAAAATGCAGTGCAATCTGCAAGCTTTATGTTATAGAGCAGGAGGAGCTGAGCAGATTAATATGTCGTTTTGTGGAAAAAGATTCAGTAAAACTCGTAATTTTTTTACATTTAAGTCTCTGCTTTTTCTGAGCTTAAAAGGGACCTTTCATTACAATAAAAAAATCTAAACGAAGTATGCTGACATGGAGAGCGGCGCCCAGGGATCTCCCTGCACTTACTATTATCCCTGGGCGCCGCTCCGTTCTCCCGGTATAGGCTCCGGTAGCTTCAGATTTTTAGCTCAACTGGGAGGAGCCTGCTCTTGTTCTCCTGGGCCTCTCCTTCTCCCTGGCCAGTCGCAGCACTCGGCTCATAGCCTGGGAGAAAAAAACCTCTCAGCATGTCAGCATACTTAGTTTAGATTTTTTATTGTAAGGAAAGGTCCTCTTTGAGTCTGCCCCTGTGTACAACTGTCAGTGACTGACAGCTATCTCTGTATACACACTTACACAGAGGATGCTATCAGTGACTAGTAACTCTGCAAATTTTAACATCCCGCAAGTTAACAAGATCAAACGTGGAGGTAGATCCTTTTTGGCTCAAGGGGCCAGATTTTGGAACCACCTACCTCTGGCCCTGAAAATGATTCCCAGTCTTCTCTCATTCAGACGTGCACTGAAAACCTTACTTTTCAAACAGGCGTTTTGATCTTCCTATATAACACTTATTTGGTTTATATAATTTTGGGGGTTTTCTTAAATCTTAGTCTATAAATTCACGGTTGGTAATGTTCTTCTATTTTAAAGATACTTTTTCCCCACGTTTATTAAAAAGTTTTCATCACATTCTCTATATCTCGTCCGAACCCTTTGAACCTTGAGATCCCTCTACCTTCCTCCCCTTTTTCTTGACTCTCCATTTGATAAGTGCTAGGAAATTGGTCTCTGGATTAGGTGCCTTATTCTCTAGGCCGTTGTGGCCCATGGCAAAGTGTCATGCCTTCTTTTTTCCCTCCCTGTTGAATTAGTCAGCTAAGCGCATCGAGGCCCGAAGGGTTAAGACTGCGTGTACACAAGACTCATCATCATCATCATCATCATCATCATCATCCATCATCATCATCATCATCACCACCACCTCCCCTGTGTACAACTGAGGTCAGAAAAAGCAGAGATCAATGTGTAAATTACAACTTTTATTGAATCTTTTCCCACAAAACTGCTCCTGCTTTCTAACCTGCTGCCTGCAGATCCCACTGCATTTTTTGGGTGACAAGTCCTCTATAACAAGGATTCAGACAACTGCTATCTATATTGTATGGCTAGCTACATACTGTAAGCTACGTCCTATCACTTAGTGAACGGAGTCAATTTTGTGTACTTCAATGGGGAATGCAAAGGAAGCCAGTGTCAAAAAGTTCTCTGGTATCCAATTTGCCGATCCTCATGTTCTCTAACATGGTAGGACACATTCTAATTTGCTAAGACCGAGAAAGACCACTCAAGCCAGTTGCTAAACATTTGTCTGTCAGGTTCAACCAGGTCATTAATCATGATTGATCAGTATGGACCCAGCTATGCTGTTTTGAGAGGTTACATACTACTATCCATGTATGAGCACAAGTATTTTTTTTATAGAAACATTCACTGTAATTCCTGCCCATCTCTTATGCTGCGATGTGATTTCTGGTATTCAATTGCCCATTTCAGGCCAATGGATAGTCCTTTGGGTGAGAACTGGACAGTTCTACCTCCAGAGCAAGCCTTTACTATAATGAAGAGACTCAATAACCCACTTCCCAACACACACACACACACCACATTCTCCCTCCTTCCCAACAAGAAACCTCAGTACATCCTCATTGATTTCATTTCTAAAGCGCAGAGGAATGCATGGAGTGATGTGCAGAGGTTCTTGCCAAGCTGAGAGAGGTTGGGAACATAACTTGGTTTCTGTTGCTTCATGCCCTGTAGCAGTAAGGAATTTGAGCTTGAACAAAAGAAAACTGTAAAATGCTGTGTGTGTGTATTTTATCCCTTTAACCCTTTCTTTGCTGGAGACCAGATCCAAGGGTCTTGAAGGCAATGCGAGTTGCACTCTCTTTTTTTTTTTCCCCCTTTCTCAAGGGTTCGTAACTAAAATGATAAAGTATTTGATACATCACCTATTAATCAAGCCCTGCATAATGACGATTTGAGCGGCTTCTGCCGTGCTCTAACCACATCCTGCGCTGAATTCATTTACTCGAACAAGAGACCAATGAGGTTTTGAAAGCTATGAATTATCATTTCATCATTTGTGAGGAACCCGCTGTTCTTGCTCAAATGAAAGACTTCTTGCAAACCTGTAATTCTCTAGAAGAGGAACAGATGCAGGACATTTCAATTATATGGAATCATGCAAACTGTTATAATAGAAATGTATAGTAACGATGATGATCGGGAACCAGAGCTAACCAGATGGAAAATCTGACCGGGTCTTGGTGGTGTCCAGCAAGATGGTGGGACATCCTTGTTTTTCAATGATGGTAATAGATTGTAACAGAACTGTTTATAATGGCTTAATAATTAGACTACCTGGCTGCAAGGCAGAGTGTTTCCATAGAAGGTTCTCTGTCTGGCACTTAGGGAGTTACGCGTTCAATTTGCTGGGTTTGTGGGTGGCTTTTCTTATTTGGACCACCACAGGAGCTTGGTTATTCACTGTGACCCACTTTATCTCTTCGGAATAATTGGGAAGCATAACATTGCAAATATTCAGGCCGTGACACAGCCAGCTACTGTACCTTCGGGTTTCTGGAAGAAAGTCGGCAGTTTTTCTTTGTGGACAGTCTTTGAGCAGTTGATTTCCTGAAATACGTAATGTATGTAGTGATTTCATTTTAACAATCTTGGGATTTTTGCAATTATTAAAATGTGATTGGGTGGTAAATCTGAGTTTAATGAAAAACTGAATTTCTATGTTCATTTTGGACAGGCCACCCAGTAACATTGGATTCTAGAATGGTTGTTCTGGATAAAAAAAAAAAAAAAAAGGGGGTTACGTTTCCCCCTAACCCCCCCGCCCCCCGCCCGAACCATCTACACAGTTATCGATGGCCTGTGCCCAATACTGCTGCGTATCTCCAATTTCAAGTGAATGGGCCTTATCAGAAATATTAGCCGCAGACCATATTCAGACATGGCTCTGTTACCATTTTCTTCATGGCGTGGCGGTTTACTGCTTCTTCATTTAACTTTATCAGTATAAGGCTTCTTGCATATGACTGTGTGCCCCCCCCCCCCCCCCCCGTGGCCGTATTGCGCCGTGCATGTGGCGGGTCCGCAATATACGGGGCACCGGCCATGTGCATTCCGAATCACGGATGTGGACCCATTAATTTCAATGGGTCCGCAAATCCAGAGATGTGGTGCAGAACGGAATGGAACCACGGAACGGAAGCACTACGGAGTGGTCCGTTCCGTGCTTCCGTTCCGCAAAAAGATAGGGCAAGTTCTATCTTTTTGCGGAATGGACGGATCGCGGACCCCATTCAAGTGGATGGGGTCGCGATCCGCATGCGGCAGCCCCACGGTTGGTGCCTGTTCAAATTGCGTTACGCAGCAGGGGCACGGGCAGCACATGTTCGTGTGCAAGAGGCCTAAAGGGGAAATTTTGCGTTCCCCACTCACATGGTACATTTTGGCTTCTCTCTCTTTTTCTCTCCGTTTTTTTTTTTTTAGCCAAAGCCAAAAGTTGATCCACAGGAAGGATCCCTATTCCTTTTGAGTCCCTTCCTGGCTTTGGCTAAAAAGAATCAAAAACCACCACAAACATTGCATAGAGGCTATTGCCATGTACATACAGTACAGACCAAAGGTTTGGACACACCTTCTCATTCAAAGAGTTTTCTTTATTTTCATGACTATGAAAATTGTAGATTCACACTGAAGGCATCAAAACTATGAATTAACACATGTGGAATTATATACATAACAAACAAGTGTGAAACAACTGAAAATATGTCATATTCTAGGTTCTTCAAAGTAGCCACCTTTTGCTTTGATTACTGCTTTGCACACTCTTGGTATTCTCTTGATGAGCTTCAAGAGGTAGTCCCCTGAAATGGTTTTCACTTCACAGGTGTGCCCTGTCAGGTTTAATAAGTGGGATTTCTTGCCTTATAAGTGGGGTTGGGACCATCAGTTGCGTTGAGGAGAAGTTAGGTGGATACACAGCTGATAGTCCTACTGAACAGACTGTTAGCTGCTTTTTTCTTGCCATAATACAAATTCTAAGTAAAGAAAAACGAGTGGCCATCATTACTTTAAGAAATGAAGGTCAGTCAGTCAGCCGAAAAATTGGAAAAACTTTGAAAGTAAGGGCTATTTGACCATGAAGGAAAATGATGGGGTGCTGCGCCAGATGACCTGGCCTCCACAGTCACCGGACCTGAACCAAATCGAGATGGTTTGGGGTGAGCTGGACCGCAGAGTGAAGGCAAAAGGGCCAACAAGTGCTAAGCATCTCTCCTTCAAGACTGTTGGAAGACCATTTCAGGGGACTACCTCTTGAAGCTCATCAAGAGAATGCCAAGAGTGTGCAAAGCAGTAATCAAAGCAAAAGGTGGCTACTTTGAAGAACCTAGAATGAGACATATTTTCAGTTGTTTCACACTTGTTTGTTATGTATATAATTCCATATGTGTTAATTCATAGTTTTGATGCCTTTTTATAGTCATGAAAATAAAGAAAACTCTTTGAATGAGAAGGTGTGTCCAAACTATTGGTCTGTACTGTATGTTCCCGGTACATTATTTCCAAAAACTTGTCTATTATGGCCCCTTCGCTTGTCTTTTTTTCATCCTTCAGTGACCTCCCCTTACTGATCAGAGATTTTTACTTAGAAAAACCTGTTTGCAACAGATATATAGTAAATATCAGAACACTTTTTATTAACTTTTTTTTTTTTTAAATACAACCAAAGCCATTAATTTGACTGTCTAGACACAAGATCAAAAATTATATGCAAGTCGGAACATAGAGGAGATTATTAGCTGCTCTTTATTTTCCTTACATTTTGTCTCTCGGCTGCTTTTTTAGTTCATCTCCATTAGGGCAGAGCTGTGATCTGTGATTACTGTTTATCTGCAGTGCCTACAGGGAGTCTGAGGTAGCCCGGGACACACCCCCTGTCTCATGATTGGTTCATATTGCTGCTCCCTCTCAGCAGCTCTGCCTCTTCAGACTGGCGGATTTCTACTACAGCAAAGGCCGAACATATTGGGAGCGACTGTACCTAATAGTGACTAAAGATTTATTCGAACTGGTGCAAAAGAAAACTGGCCTAGTTGCCCATAGCAACCAATCAGGTTCCACTTTACATTTTTCAGAGATCCTTTGGATCTGATTGGTTGCTATGGGCAACTAAGCCAGCTTTTCCTTTGCATCAGCTTTGATAAATCTCCCGCATGTCAGATGGATCTTCTCCCTGATTAT